>NC_067236.1:19033366-19405866 GCF_019924925.1 Ctenopharyngodon idella
TTTGGCGCCCCTTAAAGACCGTGATTCGAAATTTCAACTTTTTTTTTTTTGAGAATTATTGACAAACAGACTCCAGAGAATCTCGCTGCACTGGTTTGGTTCCGATCGTACTAAAAAACTAGGACTAGTTCGCAAAAGTACGTTTTACAAAAAAGCGAGGCAGTCCGTCTTGAGTCAAGGATTCCAACGATATAAGACACTTGAGTCTACGCCTAACGGTTTAGGACTTTTGACCACTGTAGCGCCCCCGTCAGGCCAATCAGGGCAAGTCTTGCTGATGTTGTAGACGGTGTGAGTACTACCAGCCCTCAAAGTTTTAAATCTCTATGACTTACGGTTTGGTCTGCCTGATAACTTTTAGTGGAGAAAGCTGATCCTTGAAGATTTTACGCTACACGCTTGAATCCCTAATAATGAGACCTGACTGTTTACTGCCCTCACTATGTGTAGGCAGACATAGCTATGCAGCAAGCTTAACACTCCTCCAAAAAGACTTGAGACAGAACTGAATCCAAGTGCAATTTAATGGAAGTGGTGTAAAACTGCAAAAGACAACAGCAGAAGTATAGATAAGCATAAGCAACTTCTAATAATAAATAGCACAGCATACATAGCAACAGCGTAAACAACACTGCAGGGAACACAGCTTACACTTCCCTTAGTATGCAAATGTCCACACAAGCTTCAAAATACATCATTGAAAGATTCTTGACAATGAATACCCAGATTACAACATGAATCCAACAAGGAGTACTTGATAGTCTTGTATATACACATGTACACTCATCTAACATCTCCAAATACAACACCATGATCTAACAAAACACCAAAAAACATTCATTTAAAAAACACTTACAGACAATGACTTTTCCAAGAGTAAATGAAGTGTGGATGGAGATCTGTGTGCACTCTCAGACATCTCACACAAAATGGCTGAACTTATGCTCTGCTTAAATACAGGCATGTCACCACTAGGGGTCGCTAAATTGCGAAACTGGAGCTGAGAACAGCATAAGTTCGCAAAAGTACGTTTTTCAAAAAATTGAGCGAGGCAGTTCGTCTTTAGTCAAGGATTCCAACGATATAAGACACTTGAGCCTACGCCTAATGGTTTAGGACTTTTGACCACTGTAGCGCCCCCGTCAGGCCAATCAGGGCGAGTCTTGGTGACGTTGTATACGGTGTGAGCACTACCAGCCCTCAAAGTTTTAAGTCTCTATGACTTACGGTTTGGTCTGCCTGATCACTTTTAGTGGAGAAAGCTGATCCTTGAAGATTTTACACTACGCGCTTGAATCCCTAATAATGAGACCTGATTGTAAAGTGTTACAGAAACATTGTCTCATATTAATGCATGCTTTTTTGTGGATGTTGCATTTCATTCTAAAAAAGTTACAGGTCAATTACTCAATTTAAAAGATTTTGATTGAGAACATTGGGAGATTCAAATTGTAAATATTTTCTGGTCAAACTTTGAAGCTTTTGTGAACTGCTGTTGAACATCACGTTGTTTACTTTTAACCCTTATAAAGTGTCACTGAATTGCTTTAAATGTCTCACAGTTTCACAACACTAGTTTTGAGCTTGAAAACACTGTATGTGTTTGTGCACATGCAGTCGTTGTGAAGCGCGAGTGAAGCTCAACACCATGTAGCCTCAGGCGGCGGATGAAAGAATCTGTCATTTCAGAGGGAAGCAGAATAAAGAAGATCTCGCCCAGCCCGAGGCCAAGAAATACCGAAGACGGCTCGAGCCGAGCTTTAGTGAAGAGGACGAGCAATCTGTTTGGAGAGCAGATCTCTCTGAGGACCCGTCACGAGATTAATACATCAAACCCAGCGACGGGTGAAATACATATTGTGTTCTTCTCCACATGCTCACCTGTGCTCCTTTCTCTGTCTGTTTCCTATTGTCTGTTGTTCTTCTCCACCTGTAACACTGCAGTTCCAGCGATCGCCTTTCATCCTCTCTCTATCTGCTTTTATTCACCCTCTTCCTCTTCTCACCTTTCACCCCTCAAGAAAACGTGTCACTTTCTCACACACAGCAATCGTTCATTATGTGAAAAGCACATGAATCTTATCATTATCACCATCACTTGTGAGCAGAAAGTGTGACGATGCAACTGACTGAGAATGAGACACATTCTCTGAAAATCATCTCTGTATGAGATTATTATTATTCCATTATCAAGTCATTGGCCTTATTAACATAACAAATCTTCAAAAGAATGAAGCCAACCTATTAGTCAGCGTCAAAATATAGGATTTTTCTATTGGCTTTTGGACTACTGCAGAAAATAAGCTCGGTGACCGACACAAGTTTACTATTCTCACACGTTTTGTCCATCATGACAATTTTCACAAATAAACACAACAGCAGAAGTGAAATGTAGGCTCTAAGTGAACTACACAACAACAACGTGACACCATTAAACTCCTTCAGTCTTTATTTAAAACACTTTCCCTGAAAGTTTGAGTTAGAATAGTTTGATTATATAGTGAGTAGATGAGTTTATCTGTTCAGCATGATGATGTATGACATATATTACATCTTGTAAAAGGGGCATTATAGGTTTATATTTATATAATGTAATATATTCATTACATTATATTCAATTTTGAAATGTTGCATACGCCAGTATTCAGTGTATACTGTGTAGTGTGCTAGTATTCAGAACACTGCCATTGTCCTGCTCTGATTTCATCCAAATGTTTTGTATCATAATTCAAAGGCACAAACGTTGCAGCAAGACACTATTTTCTTATTTTCACGTGGATTTGTTGCCAAAAAGAGGTGTTGCATCCTGATGGAGGTGTTTTGATCTGGCTTACAGGTTTGAGTGTGCGACTGGAGGATGGATTAGTCTCCTCTCACTCCTGCTGTCTTTATCTACTGCCACACACTTCAGAGTCGCCGCAGGCCGTTTGTGTGTTTGAAGACATTTAAGTTCTGCAGCAGATGGTGGCACACACAGGTCAACCAATCACAGGAGTCTTCAAAGCTCTGTGATGATCTCAACCAATCAGAGCTCAGAGCTCAGTTTGAGGTCGTCACATGATTCAATGCTTTACTGGTTTTTGTGATTGCCATCAGAAGGTAATGCTTTCATTTAAAGTTTTGCATTGGTGCATCTTAATAAATTCGTATACCAAACAATTACTGAGGAATTTCCCACAGTGTCACTCTGAGGTGATGTGGTTTCACAGGTGTGTCAGCTTTAGATGGTTTTCTGTGCAGACAGGAAGTCTTTGTCAAACCTCAAGAAAAGAGTTGAACTCTTTAAGGCATGTGACTTCTCTGAAGTGGCCGTCCCGTGTGTTAATCAGTAGCTGCAGTAAAAATAATGCAGAAAAAAATCTGCTTCTGTCTGTATAAATAAAACTAAACAGACGTGCAACTGTTGTCTTTTAATTGTAGGATTAATTAAGAGATTCATTTGCTTTTTTTCCAGAAAATGAAACACTTATAGTGATGTCATCAAACCTCTAGTACTAAGTGTTAAAGTGTTCTCAATGTGTTTCTTTTCTTTTCTTTTTGTTTGCTTCTGTAGCACCAGTAACTACCTAGCAAGGCCCTGGCAACCACCCAGAACACCCTAGCAACACCATAGCAACGTGCTTCAATCACAATCAACTGGAAAACACCCAGAACACCCTAGCAACGCCATAGCGATGTGCTTCAATGACAATCACCCTGGCAACCACCCAGAACACCCTAGCAACACCATAGCAATGTGTTACAATAGCAATCAACCTGGAAAGCACCCAGAACACCATAGCAACACCCTAGCAATGCCATAACAACATGCTACAATCACAATCACCCTGGAAACCATCCAGAACATCTTAGCAACAGTATACCAATGCGCTACAATCACGATCACCCTGGAAACCACCCAGAACACCCTAGCAACACCATAGCAATGTGTTACAATAGCAATCAACCTGGAAAGCACCCAGAACACCATAGCAACACCCTAGCAATGCCATAACAACATGCTACAATCACAATCACCCTGGAAACCATCCAGAACATCTTAGCAACAGTATACCAATGCGCTACAATCACGATCACCCTGGAAACCACCCAGAACACCCTAGCAACACCATAGCAATGTGTTACAATAGCAATCAACCTGGAAAGCACCCAGAACACCCTATCAGTGCCATAGCAATGTGCTATAATCACCCTGGAAACCACCCAGAACACCCTAGCAACACCATAACAACGTGATACAATCACGATCACCCTGGAAACCACCCAGAACACCGTATCAGTGCCACATCAACGTGCTACAATCACCCTGGAAACCACCCAGAACACCCTAGTAACACCATAACAATGTGCTACAATCACAATCACCCTGGAAACCACCCAGAACACTCTATCAGTTCCATAGAAACATGCTACAATCACCCTGGAAACCACCCAGAACACCCTAGCAACACCATAAAGACGTGCTACAATCACAATCACCCTGGAAATCACCCAGAACACTCTATCAGTGCCATAGCAATGTGCTATAATCACCCTGGAAACCACCCAGAACACCCTAGCAACACCATAACAACGTGCTACAATCACAATCACCCTGAAAACCACCCAGAACACTCTATTAGTGCCATAGAAACATGCTACAATCACCCTGGAAACCACCCAGAACACCCTAGCAACACCATAACAACGTGCTACAATCACAATCACCTTGGAAATCACCCAGAACACCCCAGCATGTGTTATGATAATATGTAACTGCAAGATTGACAGTTATTAAACTTGAACTGAATTGATCTGAATAATGACACTATTATCTTTTTAGAGCTGCTTTACAACAGAAATTGAGTTTGTTTGCTAATCGATTAATTTTACATTTTATTAAAACTGTTATTGTTGTGTGTGTGAGAGAGAGTGTGTGTGAGAGAGTGTGTGTGAGTGAGTGTGTGTGTGGTTTAACTAAACCCTGCATTATGGGGACCAAATGTCCTCAAAAAGATAGTAATCCTTGTGGGGACATTTTTGGTCCCCATGAAGGAAAAACAGTTAATAAATCACACTAAGTGATGTTTGTGCAGACAGTTGTCTGTGATGGGTAGGTTTAGGGGCAGGGTTAACGTAGGGGGATAGAATATATAATTTGTACAATATAATAATCATTATGTCTGTGGAAAGTCCCCATGAAACATGGAAACCAGTGTGTGTGTGTCTGTGTGTACTCTTTCTTTCACTTGCTGACTCAATATGTGGTTTCATGTGCTGAAACTCATTAATGACTCTGAGCATCTGAGTTTATTATTGTAACTGAATGTGAGCTTCATTTCCAGTAAATACAACTGTGTGTGTTTTTTTTTTGCAGTTAAATGTTTGTCATCCAATAGAATGTGGAGCAGCTCAAATAATTTAATGACAAATGTCTGAGTTCATACTGAGATCTCTGACTTTTGATTGCACATTTTGGTGCCTTGAGCAAATCTGAGCATGTTTTGAGGCCTAGTCAAGATCTCTTCTGAAACTCTAGAGGAGACTCGTGAGATTACTGGGAACAAACTCAGCTGAAATAGTTAATTTCTAATAGACACACGCTTCATTAATTTGTCACTTCTTGTGAAATCATGATGTATGTAGCAACTGACACATTGTTTGTGTTTTGCCATAACAGTACAGTCATTTGTGTAATCATTAATGACTCATATCTATAATATCTCTCTCTTCCCCTCATATTTCACCAGTGATTGTCTCGAATAAGTCAAACTGGCATGTGGCGTCCCAGAAGGAGGCCGATGGAAATGGAAAGACGATTACGCAGAGCCATAAAGCTAAAGAAACTGTACAGACACGGCCTTTCACTGTCATACAGCAAATAATGATTTTCTCCCCCAGTATTTTTTCCGTTGTTTTCCAGTAAAAATATATAAACATTGTTAAATCAAGATGCATTTATTTGAGAAGCAATTTGACATAAGATATTAAGTCATGTCTGGTGTTGAAAATCCTTTATCTAATTTGGCGTTCCGGGTCAAAAATGACCCGCCTTTTAAATAGTTTGTAAATCTCTCATTATGCTATATTATTGCCAAATATTGGATTCAATCTTTTTATCAACTTGTTTTCTTTCAATTAGCACAGGTTTTGTGTTTCTTTTTGGATCTGATTGATTGTAGGCCTCATTGATCTGGGCTCAAACACTTCAGTTTTTCAGTGAAAAAAGTTCAGTCAAGCTTATTCACCTCAACAAAAACTGAGACGCATGAGCTCAGATCAACGAGGCCTACAATCAATCAGATCCAAAAAGAAACACAAAACCTGCGCTAATTGAAAGAAAACAAGTTGATAAAAAGATTGAATCTAATATTTGGCCAAAAACGAAAACAAATATCTCACTTATTTTCACCAATTTCTCAGAAAACAAGACTTAATATCTTTAGTCATTTTCTTCAGTAAATGTATCTTGATTTAAGAATGTTTAGATATTTGTGCTGAAAACAAGACAGAAACACTGAGGAAGAACATCATTGTTTGCAGTGCAACGCTCCCGATGCAGAAGACAAAGAGAAAGCGGACCAGAGGCAGACATATTGTGTGAGTATGTCCTGAAATGACCTCGCAGGGTTTGTGTTATTGTTTAAACCCATCCCAGATCTTGGATCAGATTTCCCGAATCTCTGCCAAGAGAAACACCCGTCCAGCCCCGCTTTCCCCTCTCGCTCTTCACTCCCGTTTAATGCTTCATATCGACGCTGCAGAAATGACAGACATTTAAAGCACTTCCAGAGGAAAAGACAAGCACATTGTCACGATGTTTTCCCAACACTTTCAAAGGCAGCCGATAATGAAACCTCACAAATGAACGTCACATATCGTGTCTGTTTTTCCTAAGTGTGTTTTGGCTGAGTTCAGGCTGTGTTTCACGCACGGCTTTCTGCTTTCATACGGAGCTCATTATGATCAGGTTAAAGTCTATTCAGGTCTGACAGACTAATGATTAAAGACAGACTGGACAAGAGCCAGCTCATGAACACACACACACACACACACACACACTGAATGCTTTAGTTACATTGTTCTTCCCTTGTAAAGGTGCAGCTCACACATAAACATAGTAAACAGACTGATGCGTTTCATAGGAAGAGACACTCAAACAAACACTATATGAGCATTAATGGTGTTTCAACCAACTGAAATGCACACACACTCACACACACACTCACACACACACACACACACACACACACACACACACACACACACACACACACACACACACACACACACACATCTGACTCGTCTGGAAACAACAAATGAAATACATCACCTCTGTCTTAAACTTGACACAAATGATGTATCTTTCTGTAATATACTATTTATGTATTTATTTATTTGTTTGTTTATTTGCCATTAAAAGAAAAAAAAGAACCTCAAATGTACATTTGAGAAAACATTGAGAAAACACAACATTATAGTAAAATGCCTGTTTTGTTGAGCATCCTCGTAAGCACAGTCTTAGATGAATTAAACAAAGGCTTAAATGAACGTAAAGAGTTGTCAGATCAGTGTCATGTGCGGCCGGTCAAAGTGACAGAAGGCTAATAAACCTGCTGCTGTCTGTCATTAATGTTAATCAAAGAACAAATGACAAAGAGAAACTCACTCACTGCTCTTGACTGAATAACTTTTGTAGCTTTAATAAAAATTAATCTATATTTAACTTATAAATATAGTGAAACAGTAAAATGATGATGAATAAACAATTATATTTCTGTCATGACAACTCTTTGTGTTTGGCATGGTAATGGATATGACAATGTTGATATGTTTGGTCTTGGCAGAATAGATCCGCTAACTTGCAGCTGCTGCTGTTATTGGTGCTGGTTATTGCTGCTGCTGCTGTTATTTTTGCTGCTGTTGGTTATTGCTGCTGCTGTTATTGAAGCTGTTGTCGGTTATTGCTGTTGCTGCCGTTATTGTTGCTGCTGCCGTTATTGCTGCTGCTGCTGTTATTTTTGCTGCTGTTGGTTATTACTGCTGCCGTTATTGCTGCTGCTGCTATTATTGAAGCTGTTGTCGGTTATTGCTGCTGCTGCTATTGCTGCTGCTGCCGGTTATTGCTGCTGCCTTTATTGTTGCTGCTGCTGTTATTGAAGCTGTTGTCGGTTATTGCTGCTGCTGCTGTTATTTTTGCTGCTGTTGGTTATTGCTGCTGCCGTTATTGTTGCTGCTGCTGTTATTGCTGCTGCTGCTGTTATTGAAGCTGTTGTCGGTTATTGCTGCTGCTGCTGTTATTATTGCTGCTGTTGGTTATTACTGCTGCCGTTATTGCTGCTGCAGCCATTATTGCTGCTGCTGCTATTATTGAAGCTGTTGTCGGTTATTGCTGCTGCTGCTGTTATTTTTGCTGCTGTTGGTTATTGCTGCTGCCTTTATTGTTGCTGCTGCTGTTATTGAAGCTGTTGTCAGTTACTGCTGCTGCCGTTATTGTTGCTGCTGCTGTTATTGAAGCTGTTGTCGGTTATTGCTGCTGCTGCTGTTATTTTTGCTGCTGTTGGTTATTACTGCTGCCATTATTGCTGCTGCAGCCATTATTGCTGCTGCTGCTGCTATTATTGAAGCTGTTGTCGGTTATTGCTGCTGCTATTGCTGCTGCTGCTGGTTATTGCTGCTGCCAGTTATTGCTGCTGCCTTTATTGTTGCTGCTGCCATTATTGCTGCTGCTGTTATTGAAGCTGTTGTCAGTTATTGCTGCTGCTGCTGTTATTGAAGCTGTTGTTGGTTATTGCTGCTGTTATCGCTGCTGCCGTTATTTCTGCTGCTGCTGCAAAGCAAGTACGGGACTTGCTACAGCCAATACATACACGATATGCTGCTGCTGTACAATATAGCATACATGAATTACCCATAGCAGATCTATACAGGTGGAGCTGGGGAAGGTGGAGGGTTTCTGAAAGCGCGCTACAACTGCTACAGTAAATGCTGACCAGTATTTGAAGGTTGAGCAGCAAGCTCATTGGATACTGATACAGCAGGAATCAATCAGCTGTGCCCTATAGAGAATGATGTGATTGCAAGCAGATTTAGTTAAGGACCTATCAGGCTGCTCCATCTACTCCACTTTGTATTTATTTTTTTCGAGTAAACTATTGGATGAAGTTTTTACATTTGGACTGTGAGAGTGAATTTCAACATACAAGTACAAATGTTTATAGACATTAGTCAGGATAGCACCATTTTTCATTTTTGACAGGAATGAAAATGAGGAAGTACTGTGCATTCAATGGATTGTACTGTCCCTCTGTCCCTCACAGCCTTATTTTCACACGTGTTAAGTTCAATACGCTGTCTAACCTGACTAAGGTCTATTGTATAAGATTTCAGATTCAAATCTACAAAGCTCTTGAGTTTTGCAACATCTTTACCACTATAAAACTCTTCTCATGTGTTGTTCTCAACATTAATTGTTCAGTTGTTTTCAGATCTCACACATACGTCCCACCCTGTGGTCCGGTACTCTCTTTCCCATAAGACTTCACCACAGATGTGACGTGACCACAGACAGACATGTGGAGCTTCACTACTTCTCATCTCTTCACACACACACATTATCGCCTTTAGTCAGAGTGCCAGGCAGGCGTTAGATGCTGTATTTATGGGTATAATCACACAGCTTTAAAAAGAAAGCACATTTAGTACTTTAGTATTAGTGACAAACCCACACGCATAAACTAATGTCGTGTAAACTGAAGAAGCATAAAGTTTAGTAGTATGTTGAAAACAACTCAGAACACCTTTGAAAAGGCATAGAAATGCCCAGTTAACTAATTAAAATAACCTATTACATGGTGGTTATGGGTTTTACATAGGAAAATATAGTTATGTAATTTATTATATAGTATAATATATAATTCTCATATAATAAATTCATTCTCTCTTCAATAGTCTGAAAGAAGATGCCAGAAATGAGCATCTCTTATGTTGAATAGAATGTAAGTCTATTTATAATCTTGCTTCTCACTTAGTTTCTGCAGTGCATTCTGGGATTGTCTTGTCTGCACCTCAGAATGAGGTCGAGGCGAGTGAGCTGGTAAGCGGTGAGTTGTGTTGTTTGTCTGAAGTCGATACTGATGGTTTCTTGATTAAACCAGAGAGAGCGAGTGGTCTGTGGGTGGGGTTGGGTTTGTGCCCTTACTAAATCTGCTGACATCAGCACTTACACGTCTCTAAGGTCACGGCGGGTCAAACCTGTCACTCAACAACTGTGGAGTAAAACCGAGAGAGAGGCACGGAGAGATTTAACTGGAAACTCTTGCTCGTGTCGTGACCTCTCATATCTAAAACTCTCTTTATCGCGTTACACGGATTGAGGTTTGAAGTAAACAGTTCAATTATTGTATGAAATTGAAAGACTGTAACAGTGCCGTCAATTAAAAAACATAAACATAATTAATGTTGTTTATATAATGTGGGACTGGTGAAAGGTTCTGGGTTCAAAACAAGTGAACAGAATCTGTGACATGATGTCACTTACCACAGAAAATCATTTAGATTCTTCCCTCAGTTTGCACAAAAGCATAAATTATGTGTAAAGTAATGCACTTACTATAAAAAGTCCATGCATTTACATTTAGCAGATGCTTTTATCTAAAGCGACAGTATGTTATCAGTTAATGCATTCTCTTTGTTTGTAAAATTTTCTTATGTAACGCTTATTTCTAATGTCAAAAGAAAGCACACACAGTTAGGGAACGTTCTCAGAACATTTTGTCTGCGTGAGATTCTCCAGCTTTGTTGTTGTTGAGCGACCGAAACGCGAGCTGTTAAAGCTCCGCCCTCTTCTGGAAAGGGGGCCGGGAGCAGCAGCTCATTTGCATTTAAAGGGACACACACAAAAATGGTGTGTTTTTGCTCACACCCAAATAGAGGCAAATTTGTCAAGCTATAATAAATGATCTGTGGGGTATTTTGAGCTGAAACTTCACAGACACATTCTGGAGACAACAGAGATCTATATTACATCTTGTGAAATGGGGAATAATAGGTCCCCTTTAAGATTAAACATGTTAAGATTAGACTAGCCTGATTTACATGTCAACTATCACACATTTTTGTATATAAGATGTTATGAAGCATTACTGTAAATGTGTGTAAAAAAAGAAAAGTATAATACTGAATAACTAAAATAATAATGTTCCAGTGTTATTTATGGGTAGAAATAAATATACATCTTTCACCTTGTGAGAAAATGGATGTAAATGCCTATATGCCTTTTCAAGAACGTCTTATCTCTTAAGCAGCATCTGTACTAGAGGTGACAGACTGAACCTCAGTCTCAGACACACTGATCACAGATGAATATCAGCATTTATAACAGATTATAGTGAGTTTCACACCTCTGATATCAGATGAACAGGAGGAAATATTCATGAGAAAAACAAGATATTAGTGGCGTTTGCTTTGTGTAGGGCTGATGTTGTATGTAAGAGTTTCCCAGCAGCACCTGGGCTGAAGGAAAGTGCTGTGGGGTCAGAGAGCGTCTCATCTGTCTGTGAGCTGTTGAGTGGATCTGTCAGTGAGACGGCAGGACAATAGACGCTCACAGCTGCCTGAGATCCAGTGAATAATGCACTCTAGCTTTTATTAGAACACTAAGATAACACACAAGTTGTGTCCCAAATGACACACTAAACACTATGGACTCTATGTACTCTACCGTCTAGTGTATACATTTTATAAGGTTATTTTGTCATTCAGCATTGAATGCTGATAGCCCTTCCTCTCTGGCTACATAAAGAAAGCTGTGAGCATTAAGTGCATGAAGTGTCCAACGTTCCACGCTGCATTTTTTTGGTTAATTAAGTGCATCGTCCAATTATTTAAAGTACACTTTTTCTTGTTTAGAGTTTTCAGTGTGAACACACTTACACTATTTATACTACAAAATGGAATAGTGAAAATAGTGAGTGGCATACGTGAATTAGGACGTACCTACAGAAACACGTCCCCCTTTATTAACATGTACTACAGCGTGTCATGTCAGCACTGTAGTGCACTTTCACAATAGTGTTTCCCAGAAACATCTGTAATACCGCACTGTCATAAAGAGCAATAGTTTGGAAGTAAAAATCCCATCCATTTTTTCCATAGGCGAAGTGACTTTTAATGATAACTAACAAACCTTTAAAAGTGAAGGGTGGGAGGGTTTTTCGCTCTTTTTCCACCTCGCTTTTAAAATTGCTTACGGTGTATGTCCACTCCCACAGAGCAGACCGAGTGTTTTCAATTAATTCCTATGGAAGCTTAACTTCCATATGAACTGAAAACACTCTGCTCCACGCTAGTGGACATGCACCAATATGAATGCCTGTGCAGCTGTGCGCATTTTACTTTCGCTTTCAAATTAGTGCCAATTCGGGTGCAGCAATTGCTTGAATAGTGGGTTCATTATTATTCTTCATGAAAAACACAACAACAAAACAGTACAATGACACTGGGCACTTTTACATTATACTTTGAAACCAAATCTTCCGCCATCGTCTTGTCAGTCAGGAGTGAGGCGATATAGGCAAAGGGAGGTGAAATCCGACATTTCCTGCCGATCTGTGCTGCAACTCATGTTCGGCTCATGCTGAATTGAGCAGACACTTTTGGTTTTTAATTGTAGTGTCTGTTCTCTAACTGAACTAAATGATTTTTATTACTATAAAAAAATCAAAATGATAGTGGGGGGCGATGCCGCAGCGGGCAAGTGATTTAACCAGTGTGGCGGCTGAACACTGGTGACACCGTTAACACCGACTATCGCAGCAAGCCTACCTGCTAGTAGCCACGCCCCAAACCCTCCGTCTGCTACAGTAGCCACGCCCCAAACTCTCTTCCTGCTACAGTAGCCACACCCCAAACTCTCCGCCTGCTACAGTAGCCACACCTCAAACTCTCCGCCTGCTACAGTAGCCACGCCCCAAACACCCCATCTGCTACAGTAGCCACACCCCAAACACCCCGCCTGCTACAGTAGCCACACCCCAAACTCTCCACCTGATACAGTAGACATGCCTAATTTTCTTTAATTCAGTAGTTTTGTTTCTTCATTACTTTTACTTTGATGTCATTTGCAGTGTAGTTATTTTCCTTATTGAATCCATTAAGTTCACAGTCTTGTATTTTTGTCCAGTTTTTAAATCCTTTTTCAAATCTAATTTTGTACTAATGTTGTGATTAACCTTGTAGCTTTAACAGACTTTTTTTTTTTAAATCCCTAAGGGAAAAATGAATGGGAAATTACTTCCGAAAGCAAGGCTGCTGAAAAAGTGGGCGGGTACTGTTGTGCTCAATAAACATAAATATTGTTTCCACCAAGACAACACTACAACTGAGACACTGATATTTAGCTTGAAACTAGTGAATTCAGTTGTTCAACTTCAAATGTCTCATCCAATCAGATTTTAGAGCCAGAATAATCCATTTATTATGTGTTTCTCTTTAGACAGAACAGCACATGTGGCAGGTGTTATTGTATATCATCACGACCACAAAAACAACTTCCTAATTCTGCCGAAGACCTACAAATGAGTGCATGTGTATTTATATACTCCGTCCATCTGCTCGCGTTCATCTCTGACATTCATGACTCCCAAAACATCTCACATGCCTCACGACGCTCACATACTACAGCAGATCAAACTCAGCACATTTCATCTGTACTACGAGATGAATGTGACCCGCGGCGGATCAGAGGGAAGTTTAATCAAAACTACAATAATGACCTGCTCGTTTTATGTTTAGAAATGGGCACTTCATTGAAAAACAGGATATGCCTTTTAAACTCCTTCCTGTATTTGATTTAAATTAGCAAACAGGGTGCAGAATTTCAATTCAAATTTGAATGTAATGAAGCAGAATGTATACACTTAATTACCCAGAATGCATCATCTGTTCCATGAATTCCACTTCCTCCTGTCATTCCCATTTAACTTTGGGCGAATTCCAAACTTGAAGTCACTTCGGGAAGGGGACGCCAAACGAAAGTGAACACCTCAGTCCCTTCACGAAGATGCCCTTCCACATGCCGTTAGTCACAGAAGTAATTTTATCATTTATGGTCATGTGACCCAGGGTGGCGAATCCTCGCGATTCATTTTAAAGATAGATGGCGGGAGAGTTTGAGTTAACATATAAACCGAATGTTTTGTTTCGTTTGTGATATTTCATGAACATTTATGTCAGATTTCATATGAAGTTTTAATAGGATACATATGAGTTTGACAGCTAGTGTTGACTTGCAATGTCCAAACACAAGAAGACAAGCTTTAAAGTTGAGAGCAGAGACGGAGCATACAATATATAAAGCATGTGTTATTGTATTATCAATATTACCTGAAACTCATCCAGTTCACAGACATTAGAAGGAAACTCTAGCGCCCCCTTGAGTCCTGCGTTACCGTCACAGTGACTCATCAATGCATGTCAGGTTCGCATGTGATGGTGCACTTGACCACATTTTGTATGTTGCGTGAAGCACTGAACCCTAATGTCAGGGGTTTGTTCAAACACTAAACACTACGAGCACTAGTACTAGTGATGGTTGACCTTCCAAACAGCACCGACTGTCTCTCTCTCTCTCCGTCTCTCCACGGTGGAGATGTTTCTCTTGGCTGTCAGCCGAATTCAGGCTTTCACTGTTCAGCCTTTGATTGTTTTTCTAGTGTTTTCTCTCTCTGGCTCTTGCATGTGTTTCAGGCTCGACTCTGGAAAAGATTCGTGCTGAGAGAGACACACAGCTGCCACCTCTGAACCGTGGACTGATTTTTTTCTGTTTTCATTTATTCCAAGCTATTATTGCTCCTTTTATATCTGTGGGTTCAGGGAGTCTATCTGGCCTTAATTCTGGGGTTTTAGATTTGCTGTTGTACCTTTGTGTTTGAGCAATGAAACGGGCCGAATCTATTGACAGAATCAACCAAACCTCCTTACAGCAAAATCACTGTAAGAGTGTTACTGTTTCGCATCTATGTATGTTTAAAACATAATATATGTTTATATACATTGTCACTTTCAGGTGGAAACCTTGCATCTCCATATTTCGTCATTTTTTTCATAAATCATTACTATTGGTCCCCCTTTACATCTGTCTGTGGGTTTTGCAAATATTTAACTAGTGAAAAGTATTAAAAAAAGAGCTTGTGACTAAACCATGAAACTCCATTGGCTCCTCAAACTGTCAGTCAAACCTCATAACTCCGCCCGCCTCTATCGTGACTGAAGTGAATGAAGAACGTCTTTGCTTGTTTGCAATGCAATGGCAAATAAAGAACTGGTGTTGGAATAAGTACAGTGTTTTCTTTACTCAAGAAACACTATATATATATATATATATATATATATAATATTATATATATAAAGACTAATGTTTTATGTATTTCAAGAAAAGAGTGTCTCAGTCTAGCATTTGTCGTTGAGTCACAGCCAATACTGTCTGTGTGAAGCACTTCATCCTTAATAACATGAGATTTTGACCAAATAACAGAAAAAAGTGAGTGCCCACATATAGATACGATAAACTTTATAACCTATAAGTTGATGAAAACATAGTGCAATGCACTTACTGCCTTAGAAACAGCCGTTCAAACAACTGACAAAACACGTAGCCTATGTCTGAAATTCTCAGAAATTTGCTGGTCAAAAACTGTATTTTTGGTAAAATGTTAATAATATAATGACTCATGCAATTTTCTGATCATATATAAAGCCACAATATCAACTTTGACAACACAGTGTTTTATTATTTAAAAAATACTGTGTACACCTCTAGGTGACCTTTGACCTCTGCGTGCATGTGTCTAAACATCCAGTCGCTAGCCATTGTTGAAGTTTTTATTAAAGGGGTGGTTGATTATGATTTGACTTTTTTAACTTTAGTGTGTAATGTTGATGTTTGATCATAAACAACATCTGCAAAGTTACGACACTCAAAGTTCAATGCAAAGGGAGATATTTTCTTTTACAGAAATCGCTTTTTAAATGGCTGGTAGGGACTACAACAAGCTTCTTCCCGGGTTGGTGACATCACTAACCCTAAAATTTACATAAACCCCGCCCCCAAGAACACACAACAAAGGGGGCGGGGCCATGTTGGGCTGCTTTAGAGAAGAGGAAGAGTTGTTGTAGTAGAGTGTTGTTATCATGCCGTCATTTTACACCGGACTGCTTCACAAACGAGGGTCAATTCAACACTGGATTTGAACAAAAGATTAACATGACGACACATGCTAGTGGATGAGTTGAATCAACTCCACAGCAATTACATAAATTTATCCACTAACCATTCAGAAACGTCCAGTTTCATCCTAAAAGTTGTAACTTCTTCCTGAGTCTCTCCATCAGTGTCGACTCCGGTTTGAACAATGTAAGGCTGAACACCGTTACTGACAATCCTCATTTTGGCTGCGTGAGATTCTCCAGCTTTGTTGTTGTTGAGCGACCAAAACGCGAGCTGTTAAAGCTCGGCCCTCTTCTGGAAAGGGGGCCGGGAGCAGCGGCTCATTTGCATTTAAAGGGACACACACAAAAACGGCATGTTTTTGCTCACACCCAAATAGGGGCAAATTTGACAAGCTATAATAAATGATCTGTGGGGTATTTTGAGCTTCACAGACACATTCTATATATATATTTTCAGTTACTGTTTACTTTATTTCCAGGCTTAATGAAAATTCATTAGATGCTCATAATCTTGTACTTGTACAAGTCGACACAAACCCCAGATGTTCTGACATGCTGAAGACAGAGAGAAAGCAAAGTGATGCGTGTGTTTCTCTGAGTTCAAGAGTTCACGGGCGGATCTGTGCAGTTCATCCTGTGCTGTTAACCACCTGACGCTGCTCTGCCAACCTGGTTTGGTTTGGGGTGAACGACTATGATGTGTAGATCGTAAAACCCTAGGCTGCAGGCAGTTCAGCGCGAGGTCACGGCCCGCACTCTCACATTTACGGCCAAACACGCCACGAGAACCTGAGCCGATCCTTGCACAAGTCCAAACCCTTGAGAAATGACTTCTTCCTCAAACACAGAGACCACAATCACAGTGTCTGATGCTAAACTGTCATTTTCTGAGCAAAAACACTTCACGTAGGAAGGTGAGATCATCAATCGGATCTTTTTAATATCTCACATCAGTAATATCTCTCTTTCATATCATTCTCTGAGACAGCAGTGAGATCAAATGTTGAATTTACCTGCTTGTTTTCACTAGAGTTTCAGAAGAGATCTTAAAGGCCGCATTTACATCACATGGTGATGCAATTCTGATTTTTTTGGTGCAGAGAGCATGGTTTTATATACTCTATTTCTCTTCTGGAATTTTAGGAGAAACATCAGAGACAAAGTTGAGAACTGCAGGTAAATTAAATCAAATGGATGATCTGAGCCGCTCCACATTCATTTCACAGCGGCTGGATGTGACACATTTGGGTTTGTTTGTTTATTTTAAGAGAAACATCCGAGACTCAGTTGATTCTTGAAGCATAACCGAGAGTCTGCTGAGTTTTATACGGAGAAATGTCATGTTTCCCCTGGGATAATGTGTTTTTTAAACTAACTGACCTGGATTTCTTCTGCAGTGACGATCAGCACAACATTATCTTGTTTTTATCATACACACAGATTATTTACTCAGTAACAGTTAAAATGATTGATTTGGCATCACGCTACGCAAAGTGCCGTATCCTTGTGGAATTATTAACAAATACACACGTCCACACGCTTGACGAAACATCTCTGCCTCGTCTCGATTTACACAATCCCTCAGGCGAGTATCGCTGAGAGAACTGCTGGACAAACAAATAAATTTGTCCCATGTGGCGTCCAACCAGATCACGTTTCTCCACTGCTGTTTGTGATCTGCGCTGGAGTAATTAGCCTCGTCCGAAGAAAAAACTACAAAATAAAGTCTAAGCAGCCTAACGCAAGCTAAATGAAAGCCGTCCCGTGAAGAGAAAGTCAGCAGAGGTTGTGGGACCGTGTCAGTCACACATGAGAGACGTTTAGTGTTCGGTGGACACTAATGATTAACCCAAACCTCTGGACACCAGCCAACCGCATTCATGCTGATTTTACCCCCCGGCGTCAGGAAAATCACCGTCACTCGCTTTTGTTCCCGAGGCTCAGAGAACACTGACGCTCTGTTCCACCGAGACCGAGTTTGTTTAGATTGTTGGTTTTTCTATTTCACTAAAAAAAAAAAAGAAAAAAGCACATTAACAGACAGAGTTAAACTCAAAAACAGCTTGAAGACAGGAGAGATTTGCTGTGCGCACTGAGAGACATTATTTACTCCAAGTTCTTTGATTTATATTGACAGATAATTTGATTGCAATCTTTTGGCAGGTTTCACTGACACTGATTTCAACGTGTTTCTAACATCCATTTATAGAGTATGATGAGTGAGAGCAGAGAACACACACTTTCTCTCAACAATCATTGTTTAAAACTAGAATAAAACCCACTACAAAAAGTGCCTTTGTCATTATGTATGATTTTTTGTGATTTAGGTTTAAATATGATGGTCTAAACTTTAACAATCTTGTTTACTATGAATATTGCAGACTTTAATTGCTTGTGATTCGTCTTCATTTGTCGTTTTGGATAAAAGCATCTGTTAAAATATTAATAATAACATTAATACATTATAATAATATTGAATAAACCTTATTAAGGTGTAAATGCATCTTTTTCATGGTAATAATAATTAATATTATAATTAATACATTTTAATAATAATTAATAAACATTATTAAAGTGTAAATGAATCTTTTTCATAGTAATACTAATTAATATTATAATTAATACTTAATAATAATTAATAAACCTTATTAAGGTGTAAATTAACCTTTTTCAGAGTAATAATTAATATTATAATTAATTAATTTTAATAATTGATAAACCTTACTAAGGTGTAAATGCACCTTCTTCATGGTAATAATTAATATTATAATTAATAAATTGTAATAATAATTAATAAACCTTATTAAAGGGTTAGTTCACCCAAAAATGAAAATTCTGTCATTTATTACTCACCCTCATGTCGTTCCACACCCGTAAGACCTTCGTTCATCTTCGGAACGCAAATTGAGATATTTTTGTTGAAATCCGATGGCTCCGTGAGGCCTACATAGCCAGCAATGACATTTCCTCTCTCAAGATCCATTAATGTACTAAAAACATATTTAAATCAGTTCATGTGAGTACAGTGGTTCAATATTAATATTATAAAGCGACGAGAATATTTTTGGTGCGCCAAAAAAAACAAAATAACGACTTATATAGTGATGGCCGATTTCAAAACACTGCTTCAGGAAGCTTCGGAGCGTTATGAATCATTTGTGTCGAATCAGCGTTTCGGAGCGCCAAAGTCACGTGATTTCAGCAGTTTGGCAGTTTGACACGTGATCCGAATCATGATTCGACACGCTGATTCATAACGCTCCGAATCTTCCTGAAGCAGTGTTTTGAAATCGGCCATCACTAAACAAATCGTTATTTTGGTTTTTTTTTGGCGCACCAAAAATATTCTTGTCGCTTTATAATATTAATATTGAACCACTGTACTCACATGAACTGATTTAAATATGTTTTTAGTACATTAATCGATCTTGAGAGAGGAAATGTCATTGCTGACTATGCAGGCCTCACTGAGCCATCGGATTTCAACAAAAATATCTTAATTTGTGTTCCGAAGATCAACGAAGGTCTTACGGGTGTAAAACGGCACGAGGGTGAGTAATAAATAACAGAATTTTCATTTTTGGGTGAACTAACCCTTTAAGGTGTAAATGCATCTTTTTCATAGTAATAATAATTAATATTATAATTAATGAATTTTAATAATAAACTTTATTAAGGTGTAAATGCATCTTTTTCAAGGTAATAATAATTAATATTATAATTAATACATTTTAATAATAATTAATAAATCTTATTAAGGTGTAAATGCGCCAGTAAGATTTCTTTTAAAGTAAGAAATTAACATTTTTATTTAGCGAGGACATTAAATTGATCAAAAGGGACAGTAACGACATTTATAATGTTACAAAAGATTCTATTTCAAATAAATTCTTTTCTTTTGAACTTTCTATTATTCAAAAAATCCTGAAAAATAAAATGTATGATGATTTCCACAAAAACATGAACTGTTTTCAACATTGATAATAATGATAAATGTTTCTTGAGCAGCAAATCATCATATTAGAATGATTTCTGAAGGATCATGTGACACTGAAGACTGGAGTAATGATGCTGAAAATTCATCTTTGATCACAGAAATAAATTACACTTTACTATATATTCACATAGAAAACAGCTGTTAGTATTTCACTTCTTAACTTTCCATGCATGACGATGGGCTGATCGTCAGAAGAAACACTGATGTACGTCATCTCTTAAATCATGAACTAAGAGCCCAAGTCTTTGTTCCACAGGTCAACGAGAGCTAATCTCTGCCATCTGACTCGTCCAGGCCTGGAGGGAAGATGCCAGCGCTGCAGGACAGATAATATAAGTTATTGTTTGAAGCAGCGACGGCATGGACGAGCTTATCGCAGCTCTGCTAATCCCGTCAAAGCCTGAGAATTATGACAGGTCAGCGGTTGCCAAAACAATAGCCTTACGTCTGGCTTTCCTGCCGGCAAAATGCGATTATTTACAACGAGTCTTATCTCTTGTTTTGGATAAGCGTTTGCAGCGCTTGCAACTCCATCTCTATGCTCACAACAAGACGCTAATGTTTTTAGGAGAAAAATATGACAGCTCAGCTAAAAACAAATGTGTGTTTTGGCTTTGGTGCATTAAAATAAAGACTTCATTTGAGTTTAATAAGTTAAAAAAAAGGGTAGAAGGGTAGAAGGTAAAAATATTGGGCACTCATTCAGTCGGTAATGGTAGTCAGAATAACAGCATGAATAGCTTCACAGATCTTACACTTAAAAGTCACAAAGCAAATGCAGAGAGCGCCGAACAACACAACGCATGAAAATAAAAGCTGTACTGAACATATGCACTGCACTTCTGGCACTATACAGCTCAACGATGGGATATTATCATGAAATACAAACCTACAATCAACTATAAATACACTTTTACAGTCCTAGCAGCGAGTAATCAGACCAAACTCTGTCTCGTTTGACCTTGCTGGGTAACAATTATTAGGGCTGTGACAATACTATCGATGCATCGCAATTCGTGGATCATGTCTAATATTTTTCAAATGCATCGCAAATCGATTCTGAGCTTAGTTTTTAACAGCAGATGGCGCTCTAGGCTAGTTTTTAACCGCACGCTCAAATGCTCATGAAGAAGAGCACTCGTGCGTTCGGCTGAGTCTGATAATGTACTTACACCTCAGAATGCTTTTATGACGCGAGATTAATGTAAACAGCCCACTTTAAACGCCCTTGTGATTCACTTCAACCTTTTCGAACTTTATGAATCATTATTTTATAGAAGGTTCATGTGGTGTGTGTAAGGAATTGGAAGCGTGCAGTGCCATCTGCTGTTGAAAACTAAGCTCAGAATCGATTCGAGAGAGAATCGCAATACATACGGAAAATATCAAAATCGATCCAGAATCATTTCTCGATTTGCAATGCATCAATGTATTGTCCCAGCCTTAACAATTATACTTAAGGCCTAACGTGCTTAACCCTCTTCGTTTAGGAGTCACACTTGCCTTCTTTACGGTCAAAAGTGACCAAAGCCTTGAAAAGTAACTTTTTTGTTTTTCAGGAAAACCAATGTAATATATTTTTGTTTAATAATATTTTTTAATTATTATATAAAATGTTGAGGGTATTTTATGATACTATGCAATATTTATACAATTTTTTATTAGCTATTTTTCCCCATTGAAAATAATACACAATTTTTTTCTAATATATTTTTTAATTATTTTTCAATTAAAGCAGTATTCCATGTTAAAATAGAGACAAGGCATTTAAAATCAATTTTTTTGAAGGTAGATTAGTGAAATTTGGTGGGAGTAAAAAAAAAGAAAAACCTATGTAATGCCATGGTGAAACCACTAGATTCCTATAGTGCTATATATAGTGGCTTATAAATTCTCTAGTGGTTTTTGGACACAAACATGTATTTTTATTAAGTTTTGGATTTGGATTTATACTTAGACATTCTCAAAGAATACTTTTTGTCAAGGTTTAGATTTTTTTTTTTTTTTGGTTTGAAATGTTGATTTGAAGTGTCGGTTTTTGCATAAATTTTACTACAGTCAAACCTGAACACAGAGGCCATTTTGTCACATATAACATCAAAATTCAATAAAAATGAACAGGTGTGTTTTATAACAGCTTAATAAATCTGGGTCTGATCTGATTTCAACCTCTTATTTGAGTTTTGTCTCAATTTTACCATATTGTTACAGCCAAACCCGTTCATTTGTGTGTGTATAATGGTGTGTTGTGTGTGCGTGTGTCTGTGAATGTGTGTAAGTGAGTGTGTGTTTGAGTGAATGTTTCTACTTTGTACTCTTGATGTTTTAGAGTGTAACCTCTTTCTCGCTGTTCATTTTTTTTTACTGTTTTGTGGCTGAATTATTGATTTTATTTCACACATTTGCACAAACTTGCTGTCTTATAGTCATGCTAGTTCATATATATGTGTGTGTGGGGAGGGGGATGGGGGGGTGGGTGTGTCTATTTTGCACTCTTGGCATTTTAGAGTGTCACCCCTTCATTTCTGTGCACTTTTTTCTGCACAGTGTCTGATTTGTAGTTTGTACCAACAAAAGATTCTCTGAGTTTTTGTATTTTTTCGTATTTCCCATTCATTTCATATGTCGGTTATTTTTGACCGCAAAGAAGGTAAGTGTGACTATTTTTTTTATGACCCTTTAACATGTCCGAATCATGTCCTTGATTTTTTTGTGTGTTCATATTGCTAATGCGACAAAAGTCACCAAGTGTCATCTCATTCCGATGAAGCTACGATTTTTAACATTTCAAAATATAAAATTTTTCGGTCAAAAATTACTGAAGAGGGCCAGAGGATTAAATGAAAATGTGGATTATTGGCCATTGCATTGCAAACGTACAGCCGGGTTACATGCTGAACATGTTCTTGTGTTGGTGCAAACACACATCAGTACTTGAGACAAAGCGATTGAACGTCTGTGTCATTAAATTACATAAAGTTATTATTCAAGTTGCTGCTATAAAGTGTTTAACTAACTTTCTCAGCAAGATGCTGTTCAAACAGTTGCTCCACCATGGCTTGAACTGAAATAGCAAACTCACAGTAGGAGGAGACGGTTTACATTAATGTCTTCAATACAGAGCCCCTTGTAGCAGTCCTAAAAAAAAGAAAAGAGAAAGAAAGCACATATGTTTCAGTATATTGGATCCGTGCATTAGCTCTTAAAGTGACAGCAGCCTAATAAACCTGCCGCCGTCTGTGTCATTAATGTTAATCAAAGAACAAAAGATAAAGAGAAACTCACTCACTGCTCTTGACTGAATAACTTTTCTAACTTTAATAAGGATTAATCTATGTTTAATTTATACAGTGAAGACTACGCAATGTTATTTTACATTTGATTACTTTTGTTACATTTCTGTAGGCCTACTTGAAAATTGTGAATTTTCACTGGTATCTAAAATTTTGGTGTCATAAATTTCATGGCTGGAAAAAAAATATCTACAGCGGGCCATTGCAGATATATATATATATATAGGTATAACATTATGAGCACTGACAGGTGAAGTGAATAACACTGATTATCTCTTCATCACGGCACCTGTTAGTGTGTGGATATATTAGGCAGCAAGTGAACATTTTGTTCTCAAAGTTGATGTGTTAGAAGCAGGAAAAATGGGCAAGCGTAAGGATTTGAGCGAGTTTGACAAGGACCAAATTGTGATGGCTAGACGACTGGGTCAGAGCATCTCCAAAACTGCAGCTCTTGTGGGGTGATCCCAGTCTGCAGTGGTCAGTATCTATCAAAAGTGCTCAGAGGAAGGAACAGTGGTGAACCGGCGACAGGGTCATGGGCGGCCAAAGCTCATTGATGGCTGGCCCGTGTGGTCTGATCCAACAGACGAGCTACTGTAGCTCAAATTGCTCAAGAAGTTAATGCTGGTTCTGATAGAAAGGTGTCAGAATACACAGTGCATCGCAGTTTGTTGCGTATGGAGCTGCATAGCTGCAGACCAGTCAGGGTGCCCATGCTGACCCCTGTCCACCGCCGAAAGAGCCAACAGTGGACACGTGAGCATCAGAACTGGACCACAGAGCAATGGAAGAAGGTGGCCTGGTCTGATGAATCACATTTTCTTTTACATCACGTGGATGGCCGGGTGCGTGTGCGTCTCTTACCTGGGGAACACATGGCACCAGGATGCACTATGGGAAGAAGGCAAGCCGGCGGAGGCAGTGTGATGCTTTGGGCAATGTTCTGCTGGGAAACCTTGAGTCCTGCCATCCATGTGGATGTTACTTTGACACGTATCACCTACCTAAGCATTGTTGAGACCATGTACACCCTTTCATGGAAACGGTATTCCCTGCTGGCTGTGGCCTCTTTCAGCAGGATAATGCTCCTGCCACAAAGCAAAAATGGTTCAGGAATGGTTTGAGGAGCACAACAACGAGTTTGAGGTGTTGACTTGGCCTCCAAATTCCCCAGATCTCAATCCAATCGAGCATCTGTGGAATGTGCTGAACAAACAAGTCCGATCCATGGAGGCTCCACCTCGCAACTTACAGGACTTAAAGGATCTGCTGCTAACATCTTGGTGCAGATACCACAGCACACCTTCAGGGGTCTAGAGGAGTCCATGCCTCGACGGGTCAGGGCTGTTTTGGCAGCAAAGGGGGACCAACACAATATTAGGAAGGTGGTCATAATGTTATGCCTGATCGGTGTGTATATATATATATATATATATATATATATATATATATATATATAAATATAAATATAAATATATATATATATATATATATTATTATATTTATTTGCAGTTCAATAAAAATCCATTTAAAACCTTTAACTGATTGAATACTTCATATAGAGGTCATCTAGAGTTCTGTTGTGGTTTCCCGTGTGTTTCTCAGTAAGTGTTTTCACTTCAGTCGAGTCTCTCAGACCTCGATCTGAACCCTGATGAGCAGTTCGGAGGAAAGCCACCAGCCTTCGCAACAGAAGCCCTCTGTGGCAGCATGCGGGAAGGCCACGGGTTCAACGTGACCACATCTACTGTTCTGAGGCCTTCAGTGAGGTGGAGACATGCCAGAGCTTCGTCTGCTTTATCACTACATCAGCTTCACACCGACAGCTCTGAACACAGAGAGATAAGCTGCTGTGATGCATCTATCATCTATGTGCACAGAATTGCAAAACTGATTGTTTCCAAACAGGTTTCTAAACTCCTACTCTCTCATCTGCACCCCAAACTCACTCTATTGGTGACTTGTTGGGTTGCTCAAACAAGGTGAATGTTTTGAAGAGGTTCAATCAGGTTATCCTGCATGTTTTGCTTCTTATTTTGATTGGATTACAGTGTGACATCACAGCACAGCATGCGTGTGCAAAAACAGCCAGAAAAACATCCAATAGTGAGGCGAGAGATGTGCCAACCTGTCAATCACACAATCACCATAGCGACTATCACAGGAGAAGGCCTGCTGTGTGAATGTGACAAAATCAGCCGGAGGAGCTCATGCTGAACTCTTCAACTCTCATCTGCTCCGGTTACAGATTCATTATAAACCTGCTCAAATTACCACTGGAATAAAAGATCTCAGTGTGACGCCAGTTCTGCTAGTTTTCACTCACTGCTGCTGACATTTTACATCTTCACTGTTGTTTTATATTCATTTATTTTCAATTACGATTTCAATATCTGTTTCATTGTGTTGCTCAGGCTGCAGTGATTTGGTGTGTGTGTGTGTGTGTGTGTGTGTGTTGCTACAAAACAGATGTGCAATTAAAGTCTGATGGGTAGTGGTGTATGGAGGTCCAACCCTGCAGAAATTAAAAATTAATAAAAGAATAAATACACAGAGGATAATAATAATGGAAAAAATAATGAAATGACTTAATTTTTAATTAAATGTAATCCTGATTTTTTTTTTGTATTTTTTCCCTTTATTTATTATTTTCTGTATTTGTTTAAATTTATTTTTATTCTTTTTTATCTTTACTTATTTCATTTATTTATTTATGAATTTATTTATTTTTTTATAAGTATTTATTCTTATATTCATCGATTTTATACATTTATTTATTTTTAAAATAAATTCAAGATTAAAAATTGTTTTTATTTGTTTCATCAAGTCATATATTCCTTTTATTTATTTTCCTATTATTACATTTATTTATTTTTAATTTCTACAGGTTTGGACCTCAAACATAATGCACTGAAATTTAAAGATAAAGTTTTTAAGATAAAGAAAGTTTCTTTAATAATCAATTAAATTAATCAAATTTATTTAATAATCAACACTCAAATAAACCAAGTTGTATATGAGCATTTAAATTGCAGTTTTTATAGCAAAATTACAATTTTGGCTATATAAAAATTTTATTTATCTAATTATTTCACTTTTTTTCAGTTGAATTATATTTCAAGTTCAAGAAAATCAAAAAATTAAAAAAGTTCTTATAAAAGTTCATCAAATGTATGATGTTTCTAAAGGCAAAGAGTAATTGTGTTCTCAGTATAAAAATAATCCTGATCTCAATATTGGCCACAATAATCATGATTATGATTTCTGGTATAATCGAGCAGCACTAGTTTATGCTGTGTTCATGGAGCGAGTCGAATCTGATGGGTGGATGAGAAGTGGGTCATATCGCAGTGATCTCTCTCTCACACACTAACACACACACACACACACACACACACACACACACACTCACACACACACTCACAGGTGGAGGTGCGGCTGCTGCCAGCGGTTGTATTGCACCACAGCTGTCAGGACCTGCAGGAGGTGGAGACGAATGGCTCGACAGTTTTGTTTATGGCCATCAGGACTTGGCTGCAGCCGCTCAGGCGATTGTTTGCGGAGCTCTGGACCACGGCCAAACGAAAGGAGAGAGAGAGATGGGGGAGGACAGGAAAGAAAACAAAAAGTTTCATTTGTTAACTAGCTGGGAAACAGGGCTCACGGTCTAAAGCAATAGATTAGTAACTAAACTACATGTTTGAAACAACTGATCCTGAAACATATTCTTGAACATTTCTGCTGCTGTTACACACACACACACACACAAGATAAAACAAGATAATATCTTCAGTCATTTTGCTTCTCAAGTAAATGTATCTTGTTTTGAGAATGTTTAGATATTTTTACTGGAAAACAAGACAGAAATACTGAGGAAGAAAATAATTTAGCAGTGCACTTATGTGAGATGCAGTTCTTTTACTCTGTGTTTTTCCCTCTTTCTCTTATCAGTGTTGTACTGGTGACTAAATCTCAGACACACGTTTTTTTCCCTCCACAGGCTTCTAAACACACACACACACACACACACACACACACACACACACACACACCGGCTAAACCAGCCGGGCTCTGGCCTGCGGGCACGTCTCCTTCATCTGTCCAATCCTGAGACACACGCCAGCAAAACTCACTCTAATTACTGCTGGAGAGATTCATTTGACTGGAGCTCTCGCGCTCCTGCCAACACTGGAGAAACTCCAGCATTCAAACGCTTCTGCAGCTCACACACACACACACACACACACACACACACACACACACACACACGGGAGAAATGCAGAAGATCTGATCGTGTCTGCGAGTATCAGAGTAAAATCAGACTTCTCTAATGGTACCAGTGCAAAAGGAGGTCAGTGGGTTCATAATGGCTCTGTGTGTGTGTGTGTGTGTGTGTGTGTCACAGCTGTGAGAGGGAGTGACTCAGTAAACACTCCACTGACTCCCTCTGACCGCTGCAGCGCTCCATACGTGACTCAAACCGACCTGATACTACACCTATGAAATGAGTTACGAGCTGTTTAAGTTATGAAACCCCATAATCACGATCATCAGTGTCAGACTTGCACGTGTTCATACAGAAGAACCAGTTTCATATTCAAAATAAAGCATTGTTCACTGATTCCTGTGACTTTCATTGTGTTGCTCAGACTGCAGTGATTTGGTGTGTGTGAGTATATGTGTGTGTGTGTGTGTGTGTTGCTACAAAACAGTTGTGCAAATAAAGTCTGATGGGTAGTGGTGTATGAAGTCCCAAACCTGCAGAAATTTAAAATTAATAAAAGAATAAATGCATAATTAAAAAATATAATAATAGGGAAATAAAAGGAACAAGTGACTTGATAAAAAAAAATAATTAATTTTTAATTAATTTTAATCCTGAGTTTATTTTTGTATTATTTTTTCCTTTATTTATTATTTTAGTATTCATGTTTACATTTATTTTTATTCTTTTTTAAATGTATTTATTCTTTAATTTCTTTTTAAATGTATTTATGAATTAATTTATTTTTATTTATTCCCACATGTATTTATTTCCATATTAATTGATTTATACATTTATTTATTTATTTTAAATAAATTCAGGATTAAAATGAATTAAAAAAGTAATTATATTTGTTTTATCAAGTCATGTACTTCTTTATTACTTTTATTTATTTTAATTTCTGCAGGTTTTACCTCCATTGTGATGCACTGAAATTTACCAAAACACTGAAACCAAAATGAATGTTTTCATTTAGATGAATAGCCTACTGAAACAGAAAATAAATTTAATATTTTATATTTATATCTCTGACTTGTTTTCACGTCAGAGTTATTTATACATTAATGAAGACATCACTAGGTTAAAACTATAATGAATGAATATGCAATATAGTGCATATATTTATCAAAATGCTTTTTCTAGCTATCTATTGAGTTTATGGTCATTAAATGGCTTTAAATTTGATGTTATGTGTCATATTGTTCTCCAGCTGTTTTATTGACAGTTAAAACACTGACTGATTGATTACATGAGACATGATTGATTTCAGTAAGTTGTTCTGAATCTTTCAACATTCCTTCTGATGTTCATTCAAGTTTATTTGATGCTGTAACTAGTAGTAAAGAGGAAGAGATGATCGGTTCAACTGAGGTGCTACAGCAATTTATGTGAAGAGCGTCAAAACCACAATTATAATTTTCAAAAGCACAAATCTTATTGCGATTATTTGATGGGAGGAGCTAAATGATGTTTAGTGAAGTTTTGTTCACACATCAACTGAAAACAGACCAAAAGATCTCGGTCCAAGATTGATTCAAATCGAGAAATACAACCCGAATTCTGGAAATGTTGGGATTTTTTTTAAAAATTTGAATAAAATGAAAACTAAAAGACTTTCAAATCACATGAGCCAATATTTTATTCACAATAGAACATAGATAACATAAATGTTTAAATGGAGAAATTTTACAATTTTATGTACAAAATGAGCTCATTTCAAATTTGATGCCTGCTACAGGTCTCAAAATAGTTGGGACGGGGGCATGTTTACCATGGTGTAGCATCTCCTCTTCTTTTCAAAACAGTGTGAAGACGTCTGGGCATCGAGGTTATGAGTTTCTGGAGTTTTGGTGTTGGAATTTGGTCCTGATATAGGTTTCCAGCTGCTGAAGAGTTCGTGGTCATTTTTAACGTATTTTTCGTTTAATGATGCGCCAAATGTTCTCTATAGGTGAAAGATCTGGACTGCAGGCAGGCCAATTCAGCACCCGGACGAAGCCATGCTGTTGTAATAGCTGCAGTATGTGGTTTTGCATTGTCTTGCTGAAATACACAAGTCCTTCCCTGAAATAGACGTCATCTAGAAACTTTTATATACCTTTCAGCATTCATAGTGCCTTCCAAAACATGCAAGCTGCCCCTACCGTATGCACTTATACACCCCCATACCATCAGAGATGCTGGCTTTTGAACTGAACGCTGATAACACGCTGGAAGGTCTCCCTCCTCTTTAGCCCGGAGGACACGGCGTCCGTGATTTCCAACAAGAATGTCAAATTTGGACTCGTCTGACCATAGAACACTTTTCCACTTTGAAACAGTCCATTTTAAATGAGCCTTGGCCCACAGGACACAACGCGCTTCTGGACCATGTTCACATATGGCTTCCTTTTTGCATGATAGAGCTTTAGTTGGCATCTGCAGATGGCACGGCGGATTGTGTTTACCGACAGTGGTTTCTGGAAGTATTCCTGGGTATTATTTAGTAAATGTCATTGACACAATCATGCCGATGAGTGATGCAGTGTCGTCTGAGGGCCCGAAGGTCTTCGGCCTTGTCCCTTACGCACAGAGATTTCTCCAGTTTCTCTGAATCTTTTGATGATGGTATACATTGTAGATGATGAGATTTGCAAAGCCTTTGCAATTTGACGTTGAGGAACATTGTTTTTACGCACTCTTTCACAGCTCTGCCCATCTTTACTTCTGAGAGACTCTGCCTCTGTAAGACCCTTTTATAGCTAATCATGTTACAGACCTGATATCAATTAACTTAATTAGTTGCTAGATGTTCTCCCAGCTGAATCTTTTCAAAATGTCTTGCTTTTTCAGCCATTTGTTGCCCCTGTCCCAACTATTTTGAGACCTGTAGCAGGCATCAAATTTGAAATGAAAAGTATAAAATTTCTCTGTTTAAACATTTGTTATGTTATCTATGTTCTATTGTGAATAAATTATTGGCTTCATGCGATTTCATTTTATTCCAACATTTCCAGAATTCGGGTTGTAAAATCAAGTATGGTCAACCCAGCGCTAGTGTTCACAGTCCACACAACTGACATGTTTACCTGTTTATCCACACACCGATTCACAGGGTCCCTATGTAGTGTTCGGTGCAGAAAGAGTCTGTAGACTATAGCATTATCATGTCTCTGACCCGTTTTCCAATAGTTTAAACAATGCCAAAGTCATGGGTTCAATTCCCAGAGAATGCATGAACTGATGTACACCTTGAATGCAGTATAAATGCATCATTGTAAATGTCAATCGCTCTCAGTTAATCTGTTTTGAACGTTCACAGAACCAGTTGAACCGGTTGCTGATACAGACGCTGTAATCTGGAGGGTTTGGGCTCATGGCAGCATGTCTGCAGCTCTCGGCTACTTTCAGACCGTTTCGAATAAATGAGCCACACAAACAAACAGAGTGAGTCAGAAATCTGTGCTGAACGCTTTGTTTTGGATACAACACCTCAAACACCATCACAACAGACACATGCTACCGGCTTCATTAGCACGCACAGAGACTGTTTATATGAGTATCTTCTCTCAGAGCTTCTGGGACACACGCACACACACGCACACACACAGTAGACTAGAGTTAATGAAGAGGTTTCCTGTTACTCTGCCATGCTCCGTCTTTTCTCTCGTGTGTCTCACAGGGCAAAACAAAACGACAGTTCTGCACTATATCAGCTGTGCTTTATTAAAACAAAAACAATCTGTGACATGATGCTGATTCCCAAATAATAAAAGCGCCAAGCGAGAATAGCATTTACAGTGACTCTTACAATGAGTCATCAAGTCATCTTTCTGGTGTCTGTTTGTATGTAAAAGTTAGTGAATTCACTAGTTTTACATGCTTGTGGCAGGAGTTAAAAATTGGATATAAACTTTACTGTATTACCTGCATTCAGATTTAGCATTATCCTTCAGGTCAGTCCTATGTTCATAATAAAAAATCAGTTTAAATGTTCGCTGCAATATCTTGTCCTTTTAACATTTAAGGGGTTTTCCCGTGACTGACAGCGCTAGTCAAAGCATTTGTCAGTTGCGTCTTGTTCCGTGTTCACAACAATTCAGGCTTTTCAATGTAAAAGTCTTCACTACTGAGTGACACACTCATAAAGACAGTCTTTGCCGCCATCTAATGGAGTAATAATGTAACTTCTGTTGCTGTTCACGGTCAGGGACTATTTTTTCCGGCGGAAGAAAGGCTTTAGTGAAAGTTTACTCCATGAAAGTTGCATTGATACATATTTTTGGCTTTAATATTTGTATTGTGTGGTAACCATTTTATAAAAGCAATAAGGTACTCGAGGCTAGTGCTGTATCGTGAATAAGTCATGGCTGAAGGGGTTACTCCACTTCGCGTTGTTCCTAACAACACCCTTCAGCCGTGAATTATTCACGATACAGCACAGCCTCTCGTACCTTATTGCTCACTAATGAAATTGTCATTATTTAAAAGAAGATATAAAAGGCAGAACCCCCAAACTATCGGTATCGTTATCAGTATTGGCAGATATCACTCTGAATATTTGGATATCGGTAGAGAAATTTAGTATCGGTGCATCTCTAATTTAGTTCAATTCAATTCAATATAACACTCCACAAGTTTCTTATACTGAAACTTCACCAAAAAAGAAAACAAATATCACATTAGTAGTCAAAAACACATCAAATATTCAGATACTACAATGTGAGATCAGGCGTGTGATGAAAAGTTACGCAAGATGTGATAAAACAGCATTTTCCTACAGTCAGTCACAAACTGCTGTTTGAGGTTCTGACTAAACGAGTGCATGTTTTAAAGACAATAAATAAGCAATTGCCTCCCAGTGTGTGTGTGTGTGTGTGTGTGTTTGTGTTGGCTGTTATTGCCGTGAGTCTGATCTGTGGTTTGTCAGTCTTGAAGTGCTTTTGCTCTGCCAACAGCTACTTTATTATGGTGAGCATTTATTAATTATACATCAATCATGACAAACATTATTGCCATTCAGTCTCTTAACCCTTGTGCGTCCTTATGGATATTTTTGTCTTTTTCAGTTTTTTTTAATTTTTTTTGTATCATTTTGCCTGTGTTAATGCCAACTGCAATCATTTTGGCACAAGTAGAATTTTACTATTTCACCCTCATTTCCTTTAATAAATTTATTTTGCACTAGTAACACAAAATAGTTCCTCTCAGGACCGTAAGGACAAAAATGCCCCTATTGAAAACTGCAATTTTTAATCCCATGGCCATTTAACTATAAAATGATGCAGTCTTTGTTAATAGGCTTTCATTCTGTTGGCAAGGCTTCAAATTTAATTAAATTTTTTTTTTTTTTTTTTTTTACCAGATGGTGCCATTTTCTCCGGTTTGGCCTATAAAGCAAATACGTGCTTTATTCCTGTTTTCTGATTCTGCATATTATAGAGCCAGTTGGATAAATTATTCAGCTATAATTGTATGGATGTCAGAGTGTGGTTTATATGTGTGTAATACAAAAATTGTGTGTGCGTGTGTAATATTTGAGAGAGAGAAACACTAAAAAAATCAGAAATCCAACTGCTGTGAGCACCAGTGGAGTTTTGCTGGAATCTAATGAGGAAAATTTGGTAACAAAATCTTACTGAAAGCTCATTTTTTGAGATATCAACCTCAAATTTATTTAGATGTATGGATTTGATTTTCTAGCAGTTTTAGAGTTCAACATGTTTCATAAAATATATATTTTATATAAAATAATGTTCATAAATCATTTTCATAAACTTAAACCTCTATAACTTGTCTTATTTCACTTTTTAATCGCTCGTTATGCTATATTATCATCAAATACTGGATTTAATCTTTTTATCAACTTGTTTTCTTTCAATTATCACAGGTTTTGTGTTTATTTTTTGATCTGATTGGTCATAGGCCTCACTGATCTGAGCTCATGGACCTCAGTTTTTGAGTGAAAAAAGTTCAGTCAAGCTTATTCACCTCAACAAAAAACTGAGACGTATAAACTCATAACAATGAGGCCTACGATCAGCCAGATCCAAAAAAGACACAAAAAAACCTGTGCTAATTGAAAGAAAACAAGTTGACAAAAAGATTGAAATCAGATATTTGGCAATAACATAACACAATCAGAGATTTTAAAGCAATTTTTTGTAGCCTGGTCATTTTTCTAGGGAACACCACAAGTGTAACAAGGTCCCAAAAAAAGAAAAATCAAAAGTTTTTTTTTTTGAGAAGTTAGGGTTCTACCCTGTGTGAGCAAAGCCAGTAAGCTTTAGTTCAAATTCGATAACAGTAATTAGCATTTATGGGGAAAAGAAAGTCCTCTCCGCTTCAAAATGACTGGAACACAAAATAAGGGTTAAAGAACATGTAGATAGAAAAGGAAAGTATCATGGTGGCACTAAAGGGTTAACCGTTGAGGCAAGCTCGTGTGTGTCGATTGGCTCCTCAGACGTAAACAAGATCGGCACTTGTCGGTGACCCCGCGCCTGACCTCAGAGATAGACGCTGGGGCTAATGGGTGTCTCTTTCTGCGAGCGAACAGCTCGAGAACACAGAGGCCATTGTTTGTGAGGCAGCGCTGCCGAGACTCCATCCTCACTGAAAAGTGCTGAGCCAAGCAGAGCCGCTGCCGGAGGCGTTCAATCCCACAATCCCCCCCGCCCGAGTCTCTCTCCTGTAACAAACGCACTCCAGACAACTTCATATCTGCTCCAGCTTCACTGCAATGGTGCTCCTGATGTGTGCATGTCTGGAAAATGCATTTCTATTCTTAACCCTGTAAAGCCTGACAAATTCATAAGAATCCTTAATAACACCTTTAATCAACCAAATTTCAGAAACTTCCCCGGCTCAAAACTTTTGATTTTGTTAATATTTTTTCTGTAGAAAGACAAACATAAATATTGATGAAAGCCAAAATATTAAGAGATTTGGAGCCAAATTAAAGGAGTTTAAAAATGACTTTAGAAAGATGGCAGCATCATTATTTTATTTTCACACAGAGATTGGTAGATCTATTAGTGAAATCTGTTGACTTTATCAATCTTTGTTTCATTATATGCCAACAGTGACAGCTCAAAAATGGGAAAAAAGCACTTCTTGTGTTTTTTGCCTCAAGTTTGCATGCCTGTAACTCAAGACATATTAAAGACATCTTAATATCCTTTTAGATTCTGGTTCTTAACAAACTTTTCTTTTGGTGTCTTCATTTTAAAGGCCCTCAATGGTTCAATCCCAGAGATTAATGCGGCTCCATGAGTAAATTGGTCAATTGTACACATTTTCAGTGGTCAAAAACCAAATCGTCACTTTTCATACAGCTGATAATCTTTCTTTTAAAGAGGAATATCTGAAGAACAAATAATGTTTAACTAGAAAAAACTAGAACTGTATTTTTTTTTTTTCTAACAACTCACATTTGAAAAATTCAACAATTTGAACATGGAGCTGCTTTGAGATCCCCATATCTACGGGACTGAACTATATAGGGCCTTAAAAATGAAGATTTCAAAAGAAAAGTTTATTAAGAATGAGAATCTAGAAGGATATTAAGATATATTGAATATTTTTAGAGCTACAAGCATGCAAACTTTGAAAAAGGAATATTTATGGCACTCAGAGAGGTATGATGTATGCAACTAGTTTCAACGTTATTTGTTCTTCAGATATTCCTCTTTAAAAGAAAGAGTCATCAGCTGTATGACCACTGAAAATGTGTACAATTGACCAATTTACTCATGGAGCCGCATTAAGATCTTCATATCTCTGGGATTGAACCATCGAGAGCCTTTAAAATGAAGATACCAAAAGGAAAGTTTGTTAAGAACCAGAATCTAAAAGAACATTAAGATATCTTTAATACTTCTTGAGTTACAGGCATGCAAACTTGAGGCACTGTTGGCATATAATGAAACAAAGATTGATAAAGTCAACAGATTTTACTAATAGACATGTTATTAAAGCAAAACCTCAAAACTGACTTGTGCATGAAAAAAACAATGGTTTTGACCTCTATCACCTCTAATACTTTCATAAGGTCATCAGTGTTTTAATCTTAATCCTCGTCTAAAACAAACCGACTGACATGAACATTAAATGAGTCCCTCCTGCAGCTGTGCATCGACTAAAGTAAAGTGACCTTTCTGAAAACTGACATTAATTCAGTCAGAACCTTCCTGTTTGCACTATAAATGGGCACGAGGCTTGAAACGGACTTTAACGACAGCCGTGTGACGCCAGGGCTCAGGTCACGTGATCGTGTGTGACAGGCGCTCATTAGTGTGGGCAGCAGCATGGCAGAGCGGCTGAATTAATGACCTCGCTCTGGGAGAGACAAACAGCGGGCAGCGGTGCTGCCAAACGCCTGGATAGTTTCACGTCTCCAGCAGCCCCAATACTGTACAGTTCGTTACGCTTCTGCACGACGTGACGCCAATAAACAGCCTCAGGGTGCTTGACTCGCTCTGAGAGGCTCTAGTTCAACAAACTACAACATATTACACTGGTTTAACTACAATAATAGACGTACAGAAGCACAAACACATGAAATCTCCTGCCAAACTGAAGATAACACACTGTTGTTATTGTTGATTAAACTAAATATAAAAGGGGGATCTCAATTAGGGTCACATTTTACATAATAAATTTAGATTAAATACACTAATAAAACAAACAATAAAAAAAGCACTACATACATTGATACTTAGAAGCTGCGCTTGGTCAAGTTAGTAGAAGTGTTACTAGTTTTAGTTAGATAATAATAATGATTCAAAAACATTGAGACTTTAATATGATTTTATTGATAAAAGTGTACCAATGAAACAACCAAAAAAACTTCAGAAAAGTATTTTGTAGAGCAAAGCTCTTATGTACAGCATATTGCACTATATAACAAAAACTAGAACTTCCATACTGTATCAAAAACAGAAACAAAACCAACGTGAGGAGTGCAGAATACAGTCCCAATGTTTACACACATGCTACATCTTCGCTGGGTCTCATTTCTCGGTGTACAGTGAGTGTGTGAGCCTCGAGACTAGATGAATCCATACGTTACTTACAATAAATGGCTTTCTGAATGGGTTCATTTCAATGTAAATCATTAGCTGTTGGATATACGAAGGCCCAGGCAGAATATGCCAACCTGATTGTGTGGCAAAATCTGGAACTGCAGATGACAAGGAATGTTTTGAGATTAAAAAAGCCCTTGATCACAGTTGGAAATTGAATGACAAAAACATCTGCCTTCAAAAAGCCACCAATTTCAGAAAGAAAATCCATTTTAGAAACCAAAACCAATGAGCCCCAACAATAGCAGTCAATATCAACTTACAAAACAACAAAAACAAAACAAAGATGGAGTGAAATACAGTTAAAGACACTGTTGGCTTCATCATGGGTTGTTGATTTCAGACTAATACGGGCACCGTCTGAATCAAAAACATTGAAGACAAAAAAAAAATATATATATATTCCTGACATCTCAAGAACTTGAGAAGAGCGACATGTTAGAGATACTATAACACTGGGATACGAGAACCCTTGAGATTCAATCAAACACAAAGTACTTTCCAGTGCATGTAAAAAGAGAGAAACAGAGATAAAGCACTTCACAAGGTTAGTTTCATTAACACAAACTGCGACTGTCTTCAAGACCTCCAGTTATAATGGGATTCTGATTGAACGCAATGATTTCAGCTAATATCTTTAGGATATTAGAGAGATTGAACCCTCAGAAGCAGAATTCATCATTAGTTTTCCTCATTCATTTCATGAAAAGATTGAGTGAAGCTCACAGGATGCAAAACAAACATGTCCAGGTCATATTTAACACCAAAATCAGATGAAAAGCAGGTATTTTTCTTATATCTTTCAGAACTAGGTCTCAAAATGTGTTCAGATTTGCTCAAAACTCCAAGGTCTGCAACTAAAAGTCAAATATCTTAATATGATCTCAAACATTTCTCATGAAACCATCGGAGTTGCCCATTTTACTCTTACTTTAAGAAAACTATTGACTCATTTGTGTTTGAATATGTTTTTCAGGTAACCTAAAAACATGCTTTATGTAAATGCATATGTTTTTACGTAAAAATAGCCTATATTTTACAAGTTAAAGCCGTCATCGATGTTCGCAGTGCTAAATTTGACAGGAAGGGTTAAAATGGCGGTTATTTTTGTCAGCTACCGCTTTAAATCAGTCAGAGATAAAGTAGTGCGGTAAGATTACCTATTTTATTTTTATTGAATTATAACATTTATTTTAATTTATTTGAGCCAATGAAGCTGTGAATTGCTTCAAAAACAGCGCCGTCCTTGCTGAATGATATAATGCAGCGATTCAGTAGCAGAGAAGTTAATTTATTAATAAAAGTCAGCGTTGAGAAGAAGTTTCTGTGCAAAGTTAGTGACGTATATGTGCGCGCGCTTCAATGAACGCAGCGCAATAATATAGAACGGTGATTAAACTGACTGGAACTATCTGTGCATCGAGTATTCAGGCAGACCAATATATTACAATTAATTAATAAATATAATTTATTTATATTTAAATTTATTCACGCAACTTTTTTCTACTCGATTTTGGAGGGAAAAATACAACCTGGACATGTTTTTGACAATATGTAACCTAATTATACAATAAAATCTCTCAGGATTCTTCTGATTTCTCTCGTGCTCAATCCATTTGATGGCACTTAGTTGATTTGAACAAACAGAACAACAGTGACCAGATTAAAATCATCCTAAACCTCCTTCAGCAACACAACAAACACGAGAAATGCACAACAACAAAACGTTAGTATAAACAAGGGATATAAAGAAAGGAATTGCACAATGAAATGTATACAGTAGCAACGGGCCGATATACACACACACAAAAAAGGAACAAAATAAATAAGAAAAAAAAAATAAATAAGAAGTGGAGGAGTGCACATACGTGAGCGTGGGCTCGATGAGGCGGATGAGCGCGCGACACTGGCTCAGCGTTCACAATCTGCAGGAAACTCACGTTCACCTCGCGCAACATTCAACATGCTTCAACATGCTCTCAGCCGCGGCCCAAATCGCTCTGAAAGAGCCATCGAGAACTGTACCTGTACCCTACTAATGTACCAGTGGAGCTGACGGCTAACCAGTACAGATCCCCGGAAACCAGGCAAATCTCAGTCATATTCCACCTCAAAATCACAAGAAACGGAAGACTGTTGGACATTAACTTTGCACTGACATTATTATTGTCATGACAATTGAATCGAATAAAGACACTCCAGCCTTTTTTAGGGCTGATTTACTGCAGAATTTGCATCATTATTTTCCTGTTTATTACTGTCTGTATTGTATAAAGCACTATAGAAATAAATACACAGTAAAAATGCTGAGTTAAAAATAACCCATGTTGGATTAAAAATGGACAAACCCAGTGATTTTGGGTTCATATTAAGCCAGCCATGTAGTAATTTTTAAATGATAGTTGGGTTAAATAAAACTGCCCAGCATGTTTTGTATGGTTTCAGAACTCTGGTAAACAACTGAACTAAATGGACCTAAAAATAAGTTTAAATGCAAAATGATTCTTGTTTCTTTCTTTTGATTTTTGTGGTGAAAATATGAGCTGAATGTTGCTGGATTTCGATATTTGACACGGTTCTGATAAATGACGAGGACTTTCATCTGTATTGTCTTCAAAATGTGAAACAAAAACAAAAGTGTATGCTTTCCTTCATTTAATCATTCTGCCAACATCTCCGATTTGAACTGCATGTTGGCGGGAAAGTTTCACGAAATATGTGTCACTCCTTCAAGATGAAAAACAAACAAAAATACAGGATAGACAAATCAGAGGAACAGCATTGAATGCATCAGTGTCTTCAAACATAATAATTACAGTCTTCAGAAGAAGTTCTTCCTCACGTCTTTTACAAATAAAGTAGTGGTCCTATTTAAAAAAACAAGAAAAGAAATTTACACCACCAAAACTTTACAGATCACCTAGTATAAAAGTAGAAAATAAAACAGGAAAATCGAAAGCGCCAAGTGTCCTGAGAGGAGAAACAATGCAGTCGCTTCACAGATTTACACAGTATTGCTCGCAGGCCATGAAACTGATGGCCAGGATGAAGAGAACCACAGTTTTAGCTGATATATATAAAACAAAACGACGTGAAGAGAGCCGACGACTACAATAAGGCTGAGGCTGATATGTTTGCTGTATGTTAGTGTAAACACAGTCTAGGTCGTTCTGTTCGTGTTGTAGGCACACAAATGATCTTCGATATGTGAAAACAGGTTTGTATCTATTGGCCATTTTAAATTGAGTGGACTGAAGTACCTGAGTGAGCTGGAGACGTAAGGTCAACAATTTTGCTGAACGTTTATAGAGTAACACTTTACAATAAGGTCCCATTAGTGCATCAACTAACAATGAGCAAAACATTTATTAATCCTTGTTAATAATCACTATTCATAGTTAGTTCATGTCAGCTCAGGTCAATTAAATAATAAAACAGAAACTTTTGATTTTATTAATGTATTAGTAAATGTTGCACACTAAAAAATGCTGGGTTAAAAACAACCCAAGTTGGGTTGGAAATAGACAAACCCAGCGATTGGGTTGTTTTAACGCAGCGATTGGGTTGTTTTGATTGGGTTGGGTAGCAACAGTAATAATCAAAAGGTGAACATTTATTAATAAGCATAATAAAGGTTTATTGTTTAATTATTATTCATTAAACTTATTAATAAATGTTCATTTCCAACATATTTTGGGTTCATTTTAAGCAAGAAATACAGTAATTTTTAAACAATAGCTGAGTTAAATAAAACTACCTAGCAGGTTGGGCAAACATTTAACCCAACCACTGGGTTGGTCCATTTTTAACCCAGCATTTTTTTTAGAGTGTGATATTAACATTAAGATGCTTTAGAAGTATTTATCATTGTTAGTTCATTGTTAGTCAACTGAAAACTTTTTGTAAAGTGTTACCCTTTATTCTAATATTTTCCAAAATTTGGTGCATTTTAAGGCCTGATAAAAATATATTGGTAACGCTTTACAACAAGATCTCATTTGTTAACATTCATGAACAATGAACAATATATTTATTAACCTTATAATGTTCATATTAGTTCAAAGTGCATTAAATAATGATAACAGATACAACTTTTGATCTTAATAATTTTTTAGTTAATGTTGAGATTAAAAGTATTGTTCATTGTTAGTTCATGTTAACAAATTAAACCTTATTGTGAAGTGTAACCACAATATGTTCGAGCAGTTTTTCATTTTCACAAAAGTACTGAATTGTAAAGTTTGATGCTGTTGATTGTTGACTAGCTGGATGCCAATAACTGAAATCAAATGAAATAAAAAGACAATAACAGCAGTACATCAACTCTTCATCAAACCCTCTTCGGTTGCTTGACAAACACAAGGATGTCTAGATCATATTCAAAGTATTTAAAAAACAGGAAGAACGAAAAAAATTCAACAATGATGTAATAAAAAGTAAATAGAACATTAAAACACCAAGAAAAACTGAGGTGCAAAAAGCTTTGTTCTGAGAAACGGCCTCTTTGGAGATTTGTAAGTGACGTCCTGGGAGATTTCTGAAGGAAAAGCCCCATCCACCGTCCTCCGTATCTTCATCCGTCCGCTTCGGCGGTGGCGTGGGACGGTAAGGCGTTCCCAAGACTCGCGGAGGTCATTCGAATACACGTACGGAAGTGCAAAGAAACTTAAACACCGACAGCATACTGTACAAAATACCTCAAAATGTTTATGAAAATATTCCTGTTAGAATCTCAAGAACATCATGGCATCTTCGTAGGGGGAAAAGAGGTTACCATAAAAAACCGTCCCCCGTCCTGCGGAGGCATCTTCTTTTCAGTCTTTGTTTTTCCCCCCTCAAAACCCGTGTTAGATATCAGACAGTGCCGTTAAACGTCCCGCTCCGTGATGTGGACTGGGACACGGATGGCAGTTTGTTTTTGTTTCACCTGCGATTTGCCCTCCCGTCCCGAGCGTCGGCGTCTCTCCTGAACAGGAGCGTATAAAACGCCACTGCCACACGCCACCACAGGGGCTCCTGGTTCCTTTGGTTTCTGTGATGCTGCCAAACACAAATAAAACAAACCAAATTAATCACACATATCGAAGCAGGACGGCAGTAATGAGTAGGTTCGGGAATCGAAAATCGATTCCAAGTGCAAGAAGATGCGAAAAGAGAACGCAATTTGGCACTCCGCCGCCTCTCATATAGTGTAAGAATACTGAATTGAGTTCTCTTTTGCAACTTCTTGCGCTAGAAAGGACAAATACACACAAAATTGTGTCAAAATATCCTCAGTCTATGTCAGTCAGTTGAGAAAGAAAACGCATGTGTATCAGTATATTGGATCAGTGAATTTGGTCTTAAAGTGACAGCAGCCTAATAAACCCGCTGCTGTCTGTGTCATTAATGTTAATCAAAGAACAAAAGACAAAGAGAAACTCACTCACTGATCGTGACTGAATTACTTTTGTAACTTAAATAAGGATTAATCAACATTTTATTACTACTATGTAGTGTTATTTTACATTTGATTTCAATTTCTGAACTTTGTTCAGTTGTATTTATTTATTGCTAATTTGCATATTTGTTCTTATTGACTGTATACTTGTCTTTAATAATGTTTGAAATGTGTCTTAGTCTAGATTATTTAGTATATTTATTAGTTAGTTGTTCTTTAGGATGCTGATTTTTGTTCATGGTATTCAGCTGCAACAGATTGTTTTGCAAAAAGACAGAATAAATATGTCTGATATCTAAATGTTTGAGTAAATCTAAATGATATATATACATATTTTTTTACCATATTGGAATCGAAACTGAAATTGATAATCATAATCGATAAACAGAATCGGAACTGGAATCAGAATCGCTAAAATTCAAACAATACCCAACCCAAGTAATGAGACTACAGGTTAATGTAAATGTGTTAAATTGTCATAAAACTAATGTCATAATCTTAATAAAACAGACTTAATAAAAAAATGTTTTTAGATAAATATATTTCAAATAAAAAATGGCCAAAAATATATTGCTAATATGGATTTCATATATTATATATATATATATATATTAATTACACTTTATATACAATTAATAATAAAATATATCTACATATATTATTGAAAATGTATTTACAATATATTTTCCAGCACATTTATATTAATCTATATCTAAATATATTTAAATGGTCCAAAAAATATTTTAAAAAATATATTTGCCTTTACCCAAAATGTACTTTAAGAGTAAAAATGCATTTTCATGCCCCTTGAAGTACATCATGCTTTGGCATTTGAAGGTTTATTAAATCGATGACAATTTTCAGTATGTAAGGAAATATATTTCCTTAAGCCATGCTCTTTACAACATATATTTAGGATGCATTTAAAATAGGTCAGAATTCATTTTAACCCTATTGCTGTATGAGACAATACATTGAAATAACATCACTCTTATCACATCTTATGACATTGACGTAATATGGGTGAATATGGGTGAGCGTGAGGAGGACACAGTGATGTAATAGGTGGGTAAACACAGTGAAACCCAGACACCGGAAAACACCTGCAATATTTCCATAACAAACGCTGTCTGTTCCAGACACAAAGAGGCCACAGGCTCCGAATGACAGCTGTCACCTTCACATACAAGAGATCAGACAAGTTCCCATTACAACATCACACCGAACCCATGCTCACACATTCCAAGAGTCCAATATGAACGCTATAAATTAGAATAAAATTGAGCTTTGGTGAGTAAATATCCCAATGGCTAGTAAGTTCATTAGGAACTGCAACATAATGAAGTTTATACCGAATTAGAAAGCAGATAGTTGTAGTCCAGTCTTCATGATGTTTTTGAGAAAGACGCTGTTGCCAAAATCCAAAAAGATTTTAAATAATAAAAATAATGCAAAATATAGTTTCAAGGACAATAATAATAATATTATGCAAGTAAAAACAGCTAAATAATTCTATTTTCATGTACAAAAAAATTCTGTTTTTTGTAATAGTAAAAATTATGCAAAATGCAGATTCAAGCACAATAAGCCTTATTTTTGCCTTTTAATTCTTCCCAATTCAGCCACTTTTGGCAGGTGTAATATGTGAGAAGGTGAAGCTGTCAGAATGTGATGTCACATTTCTCATGATGTCATCAGACACACACGTGATCCGCGCAGAGTCTCGTAATAAAGATGATAGATGGGCGACTCTCACGCTCTCGAGTCGTTCTTCCTGGCACTGAGGAGAATTGGATTTTAGAAGATTAAGCGGATAATACTACCACTGTCATTGAGGGAGGGAAGATAAGATAATTTCACTAAATAGGATTACGGTGCTCTTGAGGCAGGGTGGAGACGCATACACACACACACACACACACACACACGCGCACACACGCACACACACACACACAAATACACATCTGTATTTCAGCTGGCTCAGCTCTCTAGAGAGAGACGAAGCCCAGTCCTACAGCCCGGCACTGATAACACATCTGTTGCTTTCACAGACAAGTCATAAAGTACGAGCTGAAGTCTTCCCAGTAACTCAGCCCTCTAAAGCTGTCAGACACATTACAAATAACAACACTCACATGCACTTTCAGAGCTGTAAAACACATTTAACTCACACCAGTCAAAACCGCTCCAGCACACGTTAATTAGAAGAATGCCTACGAAACAAATCTTTATGCATTTGTGCTGAAACCTTCAGATCGTCAGGGTTTTAAGATCATGACAGACTGTATTATACGATGCTTTTTTAATGCTTTTCTTTAGTGTGTAAAGTATCTGTTTGTGCATGTATACGATCTGGAAAGCTACAGAGCTCATAGTCTCCCACAAAGAGATTTATTCTAACAGAGAACACTGATCCAGACCTGCCTAAAACACATTTCTGTCATGACAACTCTAGAGTGTTTGGCATGGTAATGGATATGACAATGTTGATATGTTTCGTCCTGGCAGAATAGATCCGCTACACTGCTGCTGCTGTTATTGCTGCTGTTGCTATTATTGCTGCTGCTGCTTCCGTTATTGTTGCTGCTGCTGTTATTGTTGCTGCTGCTGTTATTATTGCTGCTGCTGCCGTTATTGTTGCTGCTGCCGTTATCATTGCTGCTTCTGTTATTGCTGCTGCCGTTATTGCTGCTGCTGCCATTATTGTTGCTGCTGCTTTTATTGCTGCTGCTGTTTTTATTATTGCTGCTGCTGTTAATTATTGCTGCTGCTGCAGAACAAGTACAGGAATTGCTACTGCCAATACATACACAACACGCTGCTGTGTGCAAGTAAGACCGGCTGCTGCTGTACAATATAGCATACATCAATTAACCGTAGCAGATCTATACAGGTGGAGCTGGGGAAGGTGGAGGGTTTCTAAAAGCGCGCTACAAACGGCTATGCAAATGCTGACCAAGTATTTGAAGGTTGAGCAGTGAGCTCATTAGCTACTAATACAGCAGGAACCAATCAGCTACGCCCTACAGAGAATGATGTGATTGCAAGCAGATTGAGTTAAGGACCTATCAGCCTGCTCCATCTAGAGTTTCATGACAGAACTTTGAAGCGATCCCAATCCAGATATAACTTTCTCAAACATCCACGTCACATTGTGAAATATTAGCATAATGCCGCCCAAAGGCAGACGCAAAGAAAGAAGACGAGGCCTCAGCGAATTGTGTCAGTGAACCAGTGATTCAGTCACGTCATGGATGTGAAAGCAAAACCCCTTTGTTTGGCCTTCCGAAAATGGATGAAATTAGCGATCAATGGTTATGATTTATTTACAACGCTGTTCCTGAGCAGTACAACCCAAAAGTTTTACAGAGGACAGCTTCCTGAACCTGGTTGAGTACAACACGGTATATACACCTAAATAAATTAGAAATATACACTTCACTATGTTTTTTAACTGTATTTTATGTTGTCACAATTTCTTGTAAAATATACTCCAATTATCTTAACTCGGAAAATCTTTTCCACAGTGCACACTAAAGTCAGGTATATGAAGATCTCTTTCATTGCAGTTCACAGATAACAGTCGCTGTTGGCTGCACATTGCAGCACATTGCATAAGCCCGAGACGTGCCTCGCTTTGCCCTCGTAGACCAATTTACAACCCGGCGAAGAAGCAGAAACCGCCATAAGGTCGTCAGGAGCTTCACGTGGTGCCTCAGAAAACACACTTACTCTTGTTTCAAAAAGCGTAGCTCAAGGATATTCAGGCAGAGATGAATAACAACATCTTGACCTTAAAAGTAATAAGGAAAAAGCTGCAGGTTTTATAACTAACCATTAGCACTCAATAAACATCACTAATCTAATCATATTTAGTTTAAATCTAAATATTTTTTAATAATAAAAATAAAAATACAGTTTCAAGGACAATAAGTAATATTTTACAGTACCTACAGTAGAAATAAATATTGATCTGAAGAACATGTAAGAAAACCCTTGGAATCACAGTACCAACAACTAAAAAACATATTCAGCCAAAATGATTCATTGCTGAACCGAAAAACTAGCAAAAAATATAGCCGAACCCTTAATAAACGATTCATGAGTGTGGCACTCGCTCTCACAGAACTGAGTCAGAGGCTAAATTTAGCACGAGATAAAGAATAGTGGAGTTTAACCAGACACACACACACACGCGGTTATGGTGTCGTCACTCCAGTGAGTTTATCAGCTCTGCGTGCCGTCGGCCAATCAGCTGCTCAAATCCCCAGAGTCGAGGCTTATCTGTGTGCAGGGTGACAGACAGACACTCCAAACTGAGCTTATAATGGCTAAAGTCTATGTTAGTCAAGTATAACACTAATAAACACAGCCTGAGGACTCCGTTAAGAGGGATTTTCAGTAAACGCAAATCAGTGCGTGTGCATTAATATGAATATTATGAGGGAAGTCATGCTGAGGACATTACAAAACCAAATATGCATTGTAAACTTCCACCTAAAGGATCTCTTTTATAGTAAAGCATTGTGACAGTATCTATAAAAGTTTTAAAACATATATTTATTATATTTTTTATAATTTTAAAACTATATACAATTAATTTTTTATATTTGTTATTTTATATATATATATATATATATATATATATTCATTTATTTTTATAATTAATTATATATATACTGAGAATATAATATATAATTGTTTTTTTTATATAAAATTATATACAATTACATATATATTGTTTAAATTATATTTTTATTATATATTTTGTAATCTATATACAATTTTTATTCATTTTTATTTATTATATACGTATATAATTATAATATTTTATATTTAATTTTATATATATATATATATATATATATATATATATACATACATACTGATAATATATAACACAATTTGTTTTTTATTTATATAAAATTGTATACAACTATATATATAATATTGTTTTAATTCTACTTTATTATATATTTTATAATTTTAAAACTATATACAATTTTTTATTAATTTTCATTATATATATATATATATATTTAATATATATAAATAATTTATTTTTATTTGTATGTACACACAAAATAAGTAAAGATAATAATTTTATATCTATAATTTGACAGATTTTTATAATTTTAAAACTATTTACAATTTATTTTTAATTACACACTGTATATACACTGTTTATTTTTATATTTAATTATATATATATATATTTTTTTATTTTATTTATATAAAATGTTATACAATTACATATATATTGTTTTAATTATATTTGTATTATATATTTTATAATATTAAATATATATACAATTTTTATTCATTTATATATATATATATATATACACACACACACAATTAATGTTTTTACTTATATAAAATTTTATACAATTATATATATATATTGTTTTAATGTTTTTTAATATATTATAATTTTAAATATATATTTTTTTATTAATTTTTTTTAAATAAATATATATTCATATATATATATATATATATATATATATATATATATGAATTGCGTTACTGATATATATATATATATATATATACACACACACACACACACACAAAATAATTAAACATAATAATTTTATATCTATAATTTTTATTTCTCCTAAGGAGTGTGTGAGATAAAGAGCATGAAACTCCAGGAGAGCAGTGTTTGCATGAATAGCCATCACCATTTTACGGCAACAAAATGTTTCAGAATGAAGAGTGCAGTTCTGCATGTGTTGCAGGAAAAGCAGCCCGTCTCTTGAGGATTTCAATAGGTATTGTTTGAGTGTTTCTGTGAGGGGTTGAGTGAGTGACGGACGAGCCGTCTCACAGGAAAACACTTATCAAAACACATCCCCTTTTCTCCGGAGCGGGTAAACGCGGCATTTTTGGTAAACACACGTATATCTGTGCAGCGCTGCATAAACACACACACACCGTCATGAGCCGCTTTGACATTGACGTGTTTTTATCTTTCGTGACAATAAGGAGGAAGCGAGGTTTATCGCACAAACACACACACACTTAGAGCATGAGAACCATATATGGAAAACACAATCACTGAAAACATTTTACACCGTCCTAATCTAGCTGTCTGTTAAACCTGCCACTTTGTTTGCATTTTGTTGACGAATTGCTTTTGTTCCTCTTTCGAACAAAAGCATCTGCTAAATGCATATATGTACAAATGTACTATTAATATATATATATAATACAACAACTGATGCAATAGTGCCAGCGTTTACATGTGTGATGAAAATCAGAATACGCTACGTTTTACTATGATTTTGGTTGCTGTGATTATGAGCTAAATAGCTTCATTTTGACCGAAGTCTTTTAAACCTAATTCGTCCGTCCGTCTCTATGTCGGGCCCCCGAGGGCCTCAGAGCTGTCGAGATTGAGCAGTAATTTATCTGTCAGCAGAGCAGCTCCTATCGCCGCCTCTGAAGGCTCGTCATCACACACCGCAGGCACTCGCACGGCTGCAGACCAACGCACCGGGATTCGCCATCTGCACCGCGGCTTCAATCGTCCAAACCGCGACAGTGATGAAAGCGAGGCCAGAGCCGAACGCCAGCGCCGCGGGGCCTGAAACATGGCTGCAGTTTCGAGCTCTGAGTGCTGATGAAAAACTCTAAACTTGAGTGAAACAACCTTTGAAGAAACATCTCAGTGTCACACTTTTTACGTTCATCTTTCTTTAGTGTGTAAATGTTGCTGTTTGAGCATGAAAAAGTTACAAAGTTACAACACACACACACACACACAGTTCCAAAATAGTTCCATCTAATTAATAAATGGACTATTTCACCCAGTACTTGTGTGTTCTTTGCTGATGTTGTTTCCTTTGCAGCCTGATAACATCAAACTCTACAGGAATCAATTGTGTGATTGATTGCGTCTGTGTAAAATGTTTTAAATCCTTGATTTACGAGGTTTCATTGCTTTAGACCGTGAGGCAGCTCACTGGGGTTTGGAACAGAACTGTGTTGTAACTCATTCTACACATAAAGCAGCTTCACTGAATCGCACAGCTTGAAAAAAACATAATTAGCAAAACCTAAAATAACCCGGAGCGTCTACAACTCTAGAGGCTGAACACCAGCTGAAGTTACGAGGAATAAATCACGAAGAAGATACAGACAAAAAAAGGAAGAAAGAATAAGAGATAATGAGTAAGAGAAGCCAAGAAGGAGAAGGAGACGCCAACAGCCTGTGGTGTTTTACCTGCCCTGATACTGAAGATGAAATTACACAATCGATCCACGCGGCCAAGATCAGCAGCACACGCAGCGGGAGAGATCTACACACCGAAACCACACTAATGTCTCATGATAAGTCATCAGCACTCCACAGCAACTGGTTTACAGCCAAACACTTCATAACTCACGTCATGTAGATGTTCATAATCATGACCCATGCAAAACAGGTCTTGTCAAAAAATCTCAGATACAGTGTTATTTTAGTATCATTGATACTATTATATTTTTTATTAATATTCTGGATTAGATTTCATTTCTATATTCTCTATTTTCATTTTAAATTTTGTTAAAGCTTTTTATGATTTTTTAAAAAAAATATGTCTATTTAGTTTGTATTCATTGTATTCGTTTTGGTTTAATTTAGTACAAGTTAAACTAAATGAAAATGAGAAATCTTGTCTTGTGTTACACACACACACAAAAACACACACACACACACACACACACATATATATATATATATATATATATATATATATATATATATATATATATATATATAGGTATAAGTATATAAGTTCATATATATATATATAAATATAATATTTAAAATATATATTATATACTCATTCACTCATATACAAATTCACATATTTATTTACATATATATATTTATTAACATTTATATTACATATATTATATATAATATATATTTTTGTATATATATATATATATATATAATTTATTACATATATACTTTTTATTTTATTTATATATATTATATATTTATTATTTAAAATATATATTATATACATTTACATATTATATATATATATATATATTAACATTTATATTACATATATATACTATATATTTATATCATTATTTTATGTATTTTTTTCTATATATATTATTTTTTATTTTATTTCAGTCATATATATAGTTATACGTTTATATATATTTTATTTAAAATATATATTATATACATATACATATATATTAAATTTTATATATATATATATATATAAAATATTTTCAGTTAATGTTTATTTTATTTTTTAGTAAAAAAAATGTTTTTCTTATGGCTTTAGTTGTAGTTAACTAATAATCTGATATTCTCCAATCAATAAAACACTGTTAAATGATACAAATTAATCTACATGCAGTCCCCCTAAAATCTGTTCGCTTCAGTCTCTCTTCTAAATGTGTGAATGTGTCCTAAACACCGCAGGATCTTTTCTCTTCACAAATGTCACTTAACTTCATGATGTTTGAAGTCTCAGTGTGTTTGAATCCGCTGGTTTTTAGTGGAAGTATAAAGTCAGTTCTCCTCGAGTTCACACGTGTGTAGAGAATCACATAAACTAACCACAAACAAAAACATTACTGCTCGTCTTCATCTTCAACACTACAACTAACGTTTTTGGATTTCTAACTCCTAACACCTATCTAGCACCAAGTAGCACCTAGACCTCATTTCCCACAATGCAACCATCCTTCTCTCTGCACAAGCAAGCAAACAAAGGTAATTCCCCCAGTACGGGACAGAATGAGAAGCGCAGCATCTGACAGACGCGGGGCAGAAATAGTGTCTTATTATCACTGCTGGCAGCAGACTGACTATCAGCGCGCTGCAACTCCTCCTCTGCTGGAGTGTGTGTGTGTGTGTGTGTGTGTGTGTGTCAGTGTTCACCCCTCGTGGCTTCACAAGCCTCTTATTTTTCCGTCTCCTGCGGGTGGTTCTGACGCCGGGTACGTCTCGCTGGAGTCTCCCTAACCACCACTGCTCCCCGGGGCTCCTGCACCAGCATGTTTACCTAGTTAGGCCACTTCTGTTTAAGACTTCTGTGTGTGTGTGTGTGTGTGTGTGCGTGCATGTACGAGTGAGATGTAGAAAGTGGGAAAGAGACACATTAAAATTATCATGGATAAGGGACGGATGTTTTCTGAAAGTCGTTGGTTGGACAAATTCTGACTAACCTTCTGTCAAAAGTATTTTAAAGATTCCTCATGTTGTTTTGGAGTCTCCTACAATAGGTTTACAGGCATCCAAGGTCAAAAAACACTTTAATTTTCTCATAATATCCACTGCAGCATCAGCTCTTTTCTCACAGTGTCTGAAACGCTTCGATCAAAGATTCGGTCTTACTAAACCCCGCCTTTCCGGGAGCCTGCTCTGCTCTGACTGGTCAGACGGCACAGTCTGTTGTGATTGGTCGACCACTTACAGCACGTGTTGGAAACTACCTGCCCATTACCATATATGGATTTCAGCTCTTCCTCAGCTCTTGATTCACAGTGATGCGAACAGTAACAATGGCGTCGGTTTTACTGTATCAATCTCATCAAAGTGGATTTGCTTTGGCAGCAGAAAACAGCATCTTCTCAACATGAACAACACGAACCAAACTCTTCCAGTCTCAGATACAACTACAGTGATTGAGGGCGGGGCAAAGCAGCCAATGGGCTGCCATTATGCAAAACAGTCACAAAATTATGTAGATTTGAGCAGGAAGTGAGACTGGAATTACTGACGACTCGTTTCAGGCAGTTCAGAATCACTTCTTTCTTTTAGGAGACAAAAACTCTATTTATCTTTGAATATTTGATCTTTAAATATTAAACGAAAAACTTAAGATAACTAACTGAAATTAGTTTAAAATAAATACAAAAATAAAGCTGAACTAAAAATAAATTAGCCTAAATATTAATAAAAAAAAAAAACACCAAAACTACTAAAAATGACAAAAGCACATAACAAAATTACTAAAACTTAAATTAAAATTGAAAATATACAAATAAAAGCTCATTCAAAATATTAATGAAAACTATAACTGTACACTGACACAAACCAGGGTATTAATAGTTAAATGTAACTGAAATAAAAATTCATAAAAACTGCATAGACATTTTTTTAAAAAAAATACTATATTTTAAATAATACTCTTTCAATGATAACACTGACACAAACACACACTACATCCACTCTGCAGTGTTATGGATACTCAGTGGAGGAAAAGAGTGCAGTAAACAGGAAGAGAAGGGTTGCCCTTGTTAACTCGTGTCTTTGGGGTCACACAACTAGACTACAGTCAGGAAACAGTCCGGCCAAAACAAACATGGCACAAGGAAAAGGCTTTTGTGTAAACGAGCACTGAAGCGAGACATAATGTCATAGTCCAGCGTGAGCCAGCCTACTGTACGCTTTCATTGTGCTGCGGACGCGATTATGATCATGAAAAACACTCTCATAATCCGACTGCAGACTCACCATCATGTGTTCCTGGTAGAACTGATCTCCAATCAGCTGGAGCTTCTGCCCGATGAGGGTTTCGACGCTGTGCGCAGGCCGCGGCGCGGGCGGATCCATCGGCTGCACGTTCTCCCGCCGCGCGACGTCTGGAGGCTGAGAGCGGCTGGGCGGCGCTAGTAGTAGCAATCCTGCGTTACCTGTTCAGAGAAACCCAGTATAATACACATGACTCTGAGTGACATTAGGCACAAAGTCACCATGAAATCAAAACGGACAATTCTGACTTTTTTTTATGGAATATTGCAGTATTTATCCTAAATGATTTATCAGTGCACATCATTATTTTTTTTTAAATTCATCATAATCTTGAATCAGAATATCTTCTCCTCCCTCTTGCAGCATCTCTTCTCTTCTCTGATGACGAGGGCGGGGCAACCTGTCACTCACATGAGATCCACCAATAGCAAACCACAACCATCCAATCAATTCCCCACATACAAAATCAAGCCCCGCCCTACATTTGTTCTTGTTTGAGAAGCGTTTAACTCTGATTTACGTCACAACAGGGAAGAAAAGACTAGCACACCAGCCGAAATGGTTTTTGGAGGGTCGAAAACATTGAACAAAACAGTGATGTTTAATTAGTGCTTCTTCGATGACATGTTTTGACTATTTTGTGGATGAACATGGATAAGCTACAACACGCTCGCATTCACACAGCTGACAATATCGATTTTACGCTTTTAAACAATCTTTATTTTGATGATTCGAGATCTTTTAGTCTGTGCTGTTTTGAGTTGATGTGTGAACAAAACTTCACTAAACATTTTTTGCAGTGCCTGCCATTCAATAATCGCAATAAGTTTTGTGCTTGTTACTTTTGATATGAAACAAAGTCTCAGCTCTTAAATTCTGTCTGCTTTATAATGAAATTCAAGCAATAAATGTCCGTTCTTACCTGAAGGGTAGAACATTTACTGTAAAGACTGGGAATCATTATTCTTCTGCTGCTCCTGTAAATTACGGGGTACCTCAGGGCTCTATTTTAGGGCCGTTGGTTTTTTCTCTTTACATGATTCTGCTGGGCTCTATGTTTAATAAATATAGCATTTCACATCATAGTTATGCTGATGATATGCAGTTGTACCTGCTTTTCAAAGCAGGAAGTAATGCGGCTGAAATGTGCTTTATAAATAAATGATTGATTGATTGATTGATTGATTGATTGAAATGTGTGATGAAGCACACATGAACTGATCATCTCTTCCTTTTTACTAGTTAAAGCACCAAATAAACATGAATGAACATCAGAAAGAATGTTGAAAGATACAGAACAACTTACTGAAATGAATCATGTCTCATGTAATCAATCAATCAGTGTTTTAACCACGGAAAGACGTCAATAAAACAGTTGGAGAATGAAATGTCACGTAACGTCACATTTAAAGCCATTCAATAACCATAAACTCGATAGATAGCTAGAAAAATAACTCTAGAGAGGAGCGTTTTGATAAATATATGCACTATATTACATATTCATTCATTATAGTTTATTACAGTCAGTCACCATTTTAACATCATAGTCCATAAAAGAAAGAAAGGCATTAGGACAACACCAGGGTGAGTAAATGATGACTTTATTTTCATTTAAAAGTGAACTATCCCTTTAAGAAGTTGATATTTAAAAAGGTCCAATGACTCTGAATATTAAACGGACACACCAGAAACTGAACATCTGAACATAACACACACACACAGCAGCTTTCCGCCACACTACAGTCAATGTTGACGGTGAACTTTGCTCATAACTGCCAACAAGTGAGTGTTATTGAGTGTGTATGCAACCCTGATGAAAAGATTAGCTTGTTTAGAATACAAGCCTATATAATGCTGTATATCTCCATATCACAACAACAACTCAAAGAAAAGAGGTCAAGTTTGGTTTTGTGTTTTCATCATGTTAAGGTGTTAAAAGTATCTTTCAACTATCTGCTTCAAAGATGCTTCAAGCGCTAAAAAACCAAAGATGTTTAAAAATAAACACTGGAGAGAAAAGGCCTTTGTGGTCTGAAAGCCATGAGTCATGAAGTTGTGACGTTGATTTTCACAGAAGTCAAACAGGAAGTTGCTGTTTGAAGCCGCAGTGTTTGAGTGAATGAAAACAAAGTGCTTTTTGAAGACCTGCCGCAGCATGTGTGGACGGCGGCACATATCGTCCAGCTAGTCTAGGGTTCTGGACCTAAAAATCATTCATTTTCTCTAAAAAGAATCTGATTTTTTTTGGTACAACACAAACCTTCTAATCTAACGTGTATTTTGACAACAAATACCACAAATCAGTGTGATTTCAACATTAGAATTATATAATAATCAGCTCATGGATTTTCTGGGAATTGAACCCATGTCTTTGGTGTTGCAAACATCATTGCTTTAATGACTTTCCACTTGATTCTGCTACTGATTGAGCTGATCAAATAAGAAGGATGAGTGCATGTGCACACTGGTGTCATTTGCATTGCAAAGCAACTGGGCACAAACACAGATAATAGAGCTGCTGATGTCAGGAATATATGACAGCGAGAGGGACGGATGCCCTTCTCAAGGCTGTTCATGGCTTACCGTAGAGAAAGCGTCTGGGCTCATGCACTCGGCAGGGCAGCATGCCGTTGGGTGATAAAGGGGGACGCCCTGATGTCTCTGTAGGCTTTATCTGCACGTGAGAGGAAGGCCAGCGCTGTAGACCCTTCCTGCACACATCATCCTCATCCTCATCCATCAGCTGGACTCCTCACCTAAACACAAGAGTGGAGGACACGGGTCAGGAAAAAACAAGAACACTCTAAATCCAGCCAGGCTGATTAATCGGCCAATATTTGACCATTTTGAGGTGATATATATATATATATATATATATATATATGCATTTCATTTTTTTTAAAAATGACAATTTATATATTAAAGACATTATAAACACAAAATATATATATATATATATATATATATACACAAATTTGTAATTTTTATATTTATTTATACATTATATATGTATAAATAAATATATAAAATTGAAAAATTTGTGTATATATATACACACATATACATAAAATACTTTTTTATAAAAAAGTATTATACATTTATTTATATATTTATTTTTTTATATATTTATTTGTTTTATATATTGTTACATATATGCATATATATATACAAAATACAATTTTATACCCTTTTTATGTTTATCCCCTTATTAATATATTTAATTTTTTATATATATATATATATATATATCACACAATTTTTAATTTTTTTATACCTTTATTTATATATGTATATGCTTATTTTTATATATTTATGTATTTTTTATATATTTCTATATATATATACACATTTTATGTATTTATAATATATATATAATAATGCATTCTTTAATTTTTATATATTTATTTATATATATATTTTTGCATTATGGTAATGAGAATTTTTAGTACCGAATATGCTTAAAATGTCATATAAAAAATTACAAATGCAATAAAAATGAAAAGGGAAATGATAATGTCTGCTTGGCTATTGGCCAAACATCTAAGCAAGGTAAATAAAATACGACCTGTAAGACATTAAATACAGATTCACAGGAAAGCATCTTTCTTCTCAGCCTCTGTAATGGTAATAATTTTTCATATAGTTGGGATTATGTCGTTCACGAGTAAACGAAGTGTTGGACTGTATGTGTTTAAGTAAAACCAGTTGTGAACCGCTGCTCTAGATGTCATTATGAGCCTCGGCCAATGAAAAACCCATATCGGTCGACCACTAAACAGCACACAAGACATGTGTGAATGCTTGCTCTACACACTCAAACTCACATGCACTTACACAAATGACATCTCACAGTAATAACGGGGTGTTTCAGCCCGACCGGTTAACAGCAGGATAAATAGACTAAAGATTAGTGTTGCTTGCGGTCACTGGCCGTACTGATTTAGATAAATAGCAGTGATGGAACCACACGCTCGGCTGTGGTTAGACGACTGCTTTACTATATTTAACCTGGACGAGGACAGAAACTGTCTCGCCTACACTTTCCATGTTCTGCGGTGAAGCTTTGGGATTCGAGAAAAACGGCAATTCTGGAAGTCAGTAGCTTCATAATGTTTGTCCGCACAGTGTTAGGGTGGGATACTGAACATAAACAAAGACGCCCATCACAGTATTATCATAAAAACTTACGTTTTACTTCAACAGCACTCAAATAACATTATGTTTATACATATTCAGTTAACTTTCCTTACATGCAGACCGGAGAATATCATGAAACTTACAAGAAATGTCACTCCAAAGACCAAAACAACACCAAAGAAACCCATTTCAATTTATATATATATATAATCTGTGAAATATGATCCAGACTTTCATCAGATTCACACAGTTGAGATAAGAATCTAGTGCAGTCTTGTTTGTAAACTATCACATCCTCTTAAAAACCTCAAGTTTCCAATAAACCTTTCATGCCACTTATGAGCAACACCCATCAGTCTCTGAGACAAACGAGCTGCAGACCATACAGTATCTCATCAATCGAACGTGTGCTGCTCAGAGGTGCGTGTGAACGTCCTGTGTGTGTCGCGCGCATGTGTGTGTGTTTATGCACAAAAACACGTGTCACACACCACAAACTATCGCATCTGATTTCCTCAATGAGTGTAAAAATGACGCTGCAAAAGCAGAGAAACATGCAGCTCCCTCTACCGCTGTGAACATACACACACACACACACACACACACTCGACAGTCCATTCATGAGCGCAGGATCAGTCCAAAATCAGCCCTGTTCAATTATACCAATCACCAAAGTTACCAAAATTAAACCCACGTCAACTTAACACCAAACCACTAACAAAAAGTATGCTGGATATGATAAAATGTAAAATTGCTCTTCAATAATGTAAATATCTTCAAAATACCATCACAGCACTTTTAGTTGCTTTTGTTTTTGAGTGTCTTCAATGCGGCAGATTTAATATACTTATTGTGTTGCATATTTACTGTACTGTATGTTTATTTTATTGTATTTACTGCATGTTTTAAGTCATTTTTTTCATTAGAGCAATCAAAGTTGGCCAATAAATCTAAAGTGATTTGTCAGTCACCTCCCATAGAGCTTCTGTAGCACTACTGACCCAGTGAGAAACACACACACACACACACACACACACACACACGACTATATTCTGACTAGATTCAATAACTAAACAACAACAGGAGAAATTAGTCACTTCAACCAGTGTTTAGATATCGTTCTTCATCTATCCATCATTATCTACATTTACATTTTATAATTGTCCTTCATATCTTAACAACACTACAGTAGTCCAACTCAACACCACCACTGTGGTCATTATGACAGTTATCTCATCATAAAGTCATTAGAAATGACATCAAATACCAATAAATCTCTCTGACAGAGTGTTTATGACAGCACTTTAGACTGCCATTATTAATAATAATCAGAAACTCCGAGATTTGAACCATTGAGTGTGCTGGGGCTGTCTCAAAACCTAGTGAGCTGCCTACCTAGACAGCAGCAGCAGCTTTGACATCATAGAAGTTCCAAAAGTCAGTGACTGTGAAGGCGGCCAAACATGCTGCTGTCTAGGTAGGCAGCTCACTAGGTTTTGAGTCACCGCCAATGTACCGGTTCACACAAAAACAACAACAACAACAACAACAACTTCAGTGATTTTATAGCTAATCTTTATAAATGACAACTCACAGTAAATAAACACTAGTGTCTACACGAATTTATTCAAAAATAACACTCGATAACTGTATTTACACTCAGACTAATCAATAAAACAAAAAAATATACCGTGTCATTGCCCTCACTGTACCATGGTACCTCCTTAGAAAGTACTTCATAATGAGTAAAAACGTCTTACCAGTGTGTTTGCCTGTCGTCCAGCTCCGTTAAAATAATCGCGCGAAGTTTAGAAATATTAGCTAACGTTACGCGCTCTCACAGTGCGCGTCCCCCAGCGGACCACTTCATTCTGCTGTCGGCTCGAGCTCAGCTCGCTCTCGTGTTCCAGCGGCTCGGCCCCGCCTCCTCTTGACGTCACGCACTGTGTGTAAACACACGCACACTCTAAAAGGGACAGGAGCATATTAATGATGTTTCTACTTCAAATTCAGAGGCGTGATTATTTTAAACACAACATTGGCAAAATATCAATACAAACAGCACCAAGGGAAAATAAGCCATTTTGGATTAATCTGGCACAATTATATCACAATAGATAGATTCAGAATCAACAGGTTTTTTTGTTTTTTTTGTTTGTAAAATCTATGATGAGTCAAATAATGTGTTACGCTGATTAGCAAGTTAATTCATGAATTGTATCATTGCGTAACTTGCCATCTGGCACGAAGGTGTTATCTTAGACAATCAGTGTTAAAATACACACTTAATTGATGTCACTGTAAGACTGTGTTCACAATAGCCGTCCTGCTGTGCTTTTATGTGCAGCTCATCTATTGTAATGCGTTTGTCCACAAATGGCCTTTATTGACATTATTCCACTTTTATATCCTCAGTTCATAAACTAATGTAAAACTATAAAGGATTTATTTGACTTTAAATTCAAGACAATGTAGATGAATTGCACCGTATTGTATTGAACACTACACATCCGTTGAGAATAAGTGTGAATTCCTGGCATTCTGTAAATATGAGTATTTCTCAGGAAGATTCTGTGCATATGCCTTTAAGACTGTCAATCATGTGACTTCTGGCCAATCGGGGCATTTGTTTTGGTCTGGCCTTGCTGTGCTGTATTGACACACGTGGATGGGAAATTCCCACAGCTAGTGTTTGTGGTTCTATCATATGATTTTACACTGACATCGAAAGACTTCATATGATTTCACTACACCGGAAAAAACTACTATACAAGACTTCATATAACAGGGTTTTTTTCTAGTCATATAATACAGTGGAAAAAAACAGCTTTGCAATGAGAGGAAATGCACTAGTTTTTGTTTTAGATGTGCCGACGTAAGTCTAACAGATGTTGTAGTTTTGTAGTTAAATGTCACATCTGTTTGTGATTAAATCTTTCTTTCCTCATCACAGGACAAATGCATGTGAAATTCAGTTCAGTTTTAACAAGTGCACATGGTTAGTGTTGCATTGTGTGAAATGACTTATGCTGACTCTAAGCTATTTTAATACATGCATTTTTATATATTTAAATATTTTTTTATGCATTTTAAATATTTAAATGAAATCAAATAAATGCAAATAATTAATAATCAATTATTAAATTTTTGTTTTGTTTTATTGGTCACACTTTAGTTTAGGGTCCAGTTGTCACTATTAACCACCACTTATTAATAGTTAGTAAGGTTGTTAAGTACTGGGTAGAATTAAGGGATGTAGAATATGATCATGCAGAACAAGGCATTAATATCTGCTTTAAAAGTACTAATAAACAGCCAATATTACAGTAATAATATGCATGCTAATAATAACAAAGTCCCTTTAAGACAAGTCATTTCACTCGGCGGCCATCCAAGTGCAGCTCCTATCTCTTTGAATGGGTAAACATCAAATTCTCCAAAGCTGTTCACCAAGCTTTCGATTCAATTTCATATTTGAAATCACCAATGAAATCTGACAACAACTGTCTCATAAATTTTGTTTCTAAACGCTTGAATCATGACAAAAAACAGCATTTCTCAGCTGGATTAAGCTAATGCATGCACAGTCCTAGTGCGGGTCTCTAGGAAGCGCGCATACTGTTTCTAATCGAACCGGAGCTTTTAACGGCCGCTGCAGTGACGCGATGACTTTACCAATCAGCGATTGGCTCTTTTACTTAGAACGTGGGACATATTCCGCCATGTTGCGCGTTGCGATGAATAGGTCCCATTCATAACTTTATGCGCCAGAGAAACAAGCGCGCCGACATCTTAATAATATTCTCTTTGAACTTCCGTTTTTGCGGTAGCTCTGTACACTTCTATGGCATCGCTGTCAAGAATAATTAGCTGGTGAAGTGGATTTACTTGTTGTAGAGTTAATTAAAGTTATCATGAGCATTGTAATGTTTAAAGCAGATGTCTTAACAAATGCCAGTAGACCATTAAGATTTTAAAACGAGCAGTTCATTCATAAATACGTAAGATTGCTGTGGAAATACAAACCGGAAGACAAAAGACAAGGAGCGCAGCGCTGAAAAGGGGCGGAGCTACATACGGTCTAATTAAAGGGATAGTTCACCTAAAAATGAAAATTCTGTCATCATTTACTCTCCCTCAAGTTGTTCGAAACCTGTATGAGTTTCTTTGTTCTGAGGAACACAAAATAAGATATTTTAAAGAATGTCGGTAACCAGAAAATACTATGGAGGACCAGAAACTGTTCGGTTACTTCACATAAACACTCATCATGCAAAAAGCAGTTAGTTCAAATTCAGATCCCCTCTGGGGATAGACAAATGGCTCAACAAACTAGTTACCATTTTTGTGTCTTTGCTACTGCAGACAACAGATCTAAAGTCATCTTTCTCTTCAGTAAGAATATTTACCAATTTAGTATCTCTGCTCTGAGTAATAAAAGTGTCCTCGGCGCCTGCTGTTTGAGTTTGCACTCAGTCTCTCTTTCTGTCCAAACACAGCTGATGCAGAGGTGTGTCAAGACTAACACCGCGTGTCCCGGCCGGGTTGGGGCAGCAGGGCAGGTGGTGGTTGTTATGATCTGCCCTTCTCCACCCTCGGGGCTTTTGACTGATCAATAAACACTTGGACAGCTGGGTCACACAATGATCCCACATTCCCTCACAGAGGGCAGGGCTCTGCCGAACTAGAGCAGGTTTTCCTGCTTGAATGTTGATTATTTTCCTCATATTCTCCATTGTTCAGCTCCTCTCTTCCCAGTCTGTCAGTAACGCTCTGTTTAGTTCCTGTCTCTATGAAGCCCCTCCTTCTGAAAAGCACAATGTGCTCCGATTGGTCGGCTGGAGCAGTGTGTTGTGATTGGTGTTTGGGAAATGCCCCGCCCCTTACCATAACCGCCAGTTTCAACACACTACTAACTAACTCAACCAGGCCCCGCCCCTTTATTCTGTGTATGAATTATTTAAATGAGTTCAGAAACAGTGACACTGATAGAGAGAATATCTGGAACTCTAACAGCAACATTACACACTGAAGAAAAATGAACATGTGAAAAAGAAGAATATGTCTTCTTTACCCTTTAAGAAAGAGATGTTGAGTAAGAGAAAGAGAGTCAAAATTACATTCGTCTGGCCAGATTTAAAACCACACAAACATGGCAGTGAAACAAACACTCGTCTGGTTGACATGTATGTGTATGCGGGTCAAACCGCGTAATTGCACAAATATATTAAGTTACCTTTATCTAAACTTACACGAGTGAGTGACGTGTTTTAGCAACAAAACAACTCTGATGTCATGTTTTACATAATGAAATACACTATATCAACATTTTAAAGAGTTCAGTTTTACTCTTAAACAAGATATTGGGATTATTTTACTTACAAAAAAAGGCCTAATTTGAAGTTTTATAGTTTACAATGATTGTCGCTCACTTTGATTAAGTTTATTAAGTAATTCTTGACTAAGCAGAACTCTATTTAAACAGAAACTATTTAAAACTTCTATTTGTGTGAGAAGCAAATGACAACATTAACTCTTTTCTTCCACACACAGTGTAATCTCACTCCTTTTGTTGATTCATCCTGAAGCAGAGATGCAGGTTTGACTCCAGGTTCAGATGGAGTTTGTTGAAATCCTGCCAAAAACATTCTGCTGTGATCAAGTTCATGCCTGAGACACAGATACAGATCTCTATAACACACACACACACACACACACACACACACACACACACGCGCATATACACACTCACACATATATACACACTCACACATATATACACACACACACACACACACACACACATATAAACACTCACACATATATACACACACACACACACACACACACACATACACACTCACACATATATACACACACACACACACACACACATATACACACTCACACATATACACACATATACACTCACACACATATATACACCCACACACACACACACACATATACACACATATACACACTCACACACACACACACACACATACACTCACACACACATAGACACTCACACATATATACACACACAAACATATATAAACACACACTCATACACACACACATATACACACTCACACACACACGCACATATACACACTCATACAAACTCACACACACACATATACAAACTCACATACACACACTCACACACATGCACGCACATATACACACACATAGACACTCACACACACAAACTCACACTTATATACACACGCACACACGCACATACACACATGCATATACATACACTCACATACACACACATGCACATTTACAGACACTCTCATTCACACACTCATACACGCTCACACACACACACATACTCACACACACACACACACATACACACTCACACATACTCAAACAGACACACACACTCACACACACTTCTTCAGAGTGAGAGTAATACTGTAATCCTGTTCTAAGTAACTCTTGCTCAATCATTAAAATCACAGATAAAACTACAGATTTCAACATTTTCCAGTGAAAATCTGATGTTTTTGTCCATGTAAATCATGATGTTGTGGGTGATTTCCAGCGTGTTCCTCATCTGTAGATATGAGGCTCTTTGTGAACTGTAATATTTTAGAGCTCTGATGATTAACTCAGTAAACACTAATGTGACATCATTCATCAGCTATACTCCAGTCCTTTATCATTTTGATAAGTAACGTGGGATTATATAAGAGCATGTGACCGTCTCGATGAGCTGTCGTACATGCATCTGTTTCAGAATCTTATCTTGCTCTTCACTATCATAAATTCATAAACATGGGATGAAATAGCAGCAGAGCGGCAGACGCTGAACAAACACAGACTGACTCCTGTGAGTTTGATCAATCACTCAGTGTTCACAGCGTACCTGACCCGTTCTCACCGAGGAGATCACTGAACCGCTTCAGCGCTGATTTAGATCATGAGAGACTATCTGCAAACCAGAGACACTGTAACATTTGCTTTTCTGTTTAATGATGCTTTTATATGCTATAAATCTACTTTTACATGCTACAAAACAAATATGAGAGGAACAAATGAACAGAACAAGGACCCCTGGTTGAAAATACATTATATAACATTAGAAATAACGTTAGAAATAATATTAGTAACATACCGTAATACACTAAAAATTCAATTGCGTGTACACACCTCTACATGCAATTTAATAAAACAAAATGCATTAAAATAAAATGTGATGTAATGCGATGTGGTTAGAAACAGACTTTAAAATATACAGAATATATTAAAAAAACTTTTTATATATCAGTCCATTTACCCCTGGTTAAAATTAACATTTAATAACATTACAAATAATATTAGAAATAATATTAGTAATGTTATATATAGACACATATATACTTTTAAATTTAATGTAAACACCTGTAGATACAATTTAATAAAGTAAAAGGCAATAAAATTAAATGCAAAAATTAAATGCAATGCAATAAAATAAAATGTGATTGCAATACAATGGAATAAAATACAAAAAAATAAGTAAAATAAAATAAAAATAAAAAACATGCACAACTCTACATGCATAATATACTCTACATAACAAAATAAAGGCCATGCAGTGCAATAAAATCTAAAAATGTAATGCAATGTAAAAGAATATAATAAACAATAAATTAAAAATAAAATAAAATAAAACAAAACACAAAAATGCAATGTAATGAAATAAAATATAATAATATCAATAATAAAAATCAATGCAATAAAATAAAATGCAATAAAAATGCTAAAATTATCAATTAAAAATAAAATAAAAATAATGCAATGCAATAAAATATAAAAATTATCAATAAAAAAAAATAAAAAAAAAATAAAAATGCAATAAAATATAAAAATGCAATGAAATAAAATACAAAATATTAAGTAAAATAACAAAATAAACAATGCAATAAAATAAAATAAAATGATCAATTAAAAATAAAATAAAATAAAATACAATAAAATAAAATAAACTGATACAAAAATGCAATGCAATAAAATATAAAACTGCAATGGTATAAAATACAAAAATGAAGTAAAATAAAATGTGATTGCAATGCAAAGTGATTATCAAAATTAACCACATTTAGAAACAGACTTTAAAATGCACAGAATATCTTTAAAAAAAAAAAAAATCGATTTGTTTCACATATCAGTCCTGGTTGAAACGCCTTCATTAAGATCGAGTCTATAGTGTGGATGAGTCGTGTAATTGATCAGAAGTATTGATCCATGTAAACATACAGCAGCATGAATAATAAATATCACTGCACAGATCAGCTGTGGAGGAGGATGTGTTGGTTTGATGTGACAACGTCATTAGTGTGTTTGTCTTTATAATGTCGAGCTGAAACTAAGTTGAATGATTCATGGGGCTCGTTTGACTGAACTAACTCTGTTTCTATGGCAACAGCAGGCCGGGGCGGGCGTCTGATCGCCGCTCTGCTCTGATGGCAACAGCACCATCATTGGTCCAGTGCGGCGGGCGGATAGAAACACGGTTCCTCTGCAGGTCAAGGAGTCAGATGAGGCTTTACTCACATCATTTATGATTGCATCAGAAACCACAGCCAAGAAACAGAGAGAAGAGAACTCTCTCACACACTCTCTCTCTCTCTCTCACACACACACACACACACACACACACACACACACACACACACACACACACACACACACACACACACACACACACGGCTGCACAATCACATGCTCCACTTCCTCTGCAGCTCTGCACCATGTGAACTCTCTCTAAAGACTCCAGCGACTTTGATACAAGGTGCTTTATTGCCTTTACACTGCCAAATCATCAGTCACTTTATATTACATGTACACAACTCTACATGCACAATATACTCTACATAAAAGTAATTGCAATGCAATGCAATAAAATATAAAAATTAAGAAAAATAAAATAAAAATCAATGCAATAAAATACAAAAATGATCAATTAAAAATAAAATAAAATAAAAAATAATGCAATGCAATAAAATACAAAAATGATCAATAAAAAAAAATAAAAAAAAATAAAATAAAAAATAGAATACAAAAATGCAATGCAATAAAATATAAAAATGCAATGGAATAAAATACAAAAATTAAGTAAAATAAAATAAAATAAAATAAACAATGCAATAAAATAAAATGCAATGTAATTCAATGCAATAATATATAAAAATTATCAATTAAAAATAAAATAAAATAAAATGAAATAATAAAATAAAATAAAATGCAATGTAATTCAACGCAATAAAATACAAAAATTATCAATTAAAAACAAAATAAAATGCAATAAAATATAAAAATGCAATGGAATAAAATACAAAAATTAAGCAAAATAAAATAAAAACAGTGCAATTAAATAAAATGCGATGCAATGCAATAAAATACAAAATCGATCAAATAAAAATAAATAATAAAACAAAACAAAACAAAACAAAACAAAATAAAGGTAAAAGTTTCTCAGTTCCCACCAAAACACTGAGCACATGAATCCTGCCTGGAAACCAGTCAAGGGTTTTCCGGCTGTTCTAATTGGACGAGCTCCATAGCAACCACACGAGCACATCAACCATTCAGGTTTGGCAGAAAAGTCTCTGTGAAGAGCTCTCGAGTCGACACACACTGACCTGTGATCAGCCTTCTGCCCGTCTGCAGTGATCACACAGGGTCATTCCCTCCTGTTTGACCTTCATCCTCTCTGAGCTCATGGAAACGCTCCACACATCTTCATTAAAGATGTCAGACATTAAGAATAAAAAACATCATTTCTGTGTGATTTTTCACCCTCATTTAAGACGATGCACATGATGCCACTATCAGGGTTATTATTGTTAAACAAACTATTAAAGCATTTTTGTTGACTGAAATAAAGCTTAAATAAAATATAAATATATTAGATGAAGAACTTTAAACAAAAATGAGAAATGTTGGCCGGTCGGAGCAGTAAAATGACAAGTTGACAGGGTGGTCATGGAGCGAGATCAGGCCGGGACGAGCCCGCGGCTGTCAGTCATCTCGGGTGAAGCTGGCGTGAATAATTGAAGCGGGCGGGCGGGGAGGGTCATGTGGGTCACGTGACCCCTGCCACCCTCAGACAGACAGACAGATAGCGGGAGATGTGTGCGTCTCTCTCTTATTAAAGCAATGACACCCGATCTGCACAGGTAACAGAGCGCCAGACAGAAGAGCAGAGACCGTCTGGAAAACAAGCGGCCGTTTCACACACACCGACACTCTGATTCAACCTGCCAGATGAGAGAGCACATCTGTTCAGACCGGACACATCAACACATCTGTGACGCTCGCTTCTGTCCGCTTCTGAAACTGGTCATTTTCTGCCAGGATGTGTACAGACATTCGAAAATCAATATGGAAAATTCCTTTATATTAAAGTACATTCGGCTCTATTTCTACAGACTTTTCTGACATTTTATGGGTTTTTCAAAAATACATTAAAAACGCGAGTTAAGACTTAAATAACAGTGATGAAGATTAATACCTGGTTTAAAAGTCATTTTCATTGCCACAGTGACATTTTTTTTTTTTAATAAAAAAAATATGTTGTTTTTTCTCATTTGAAAAAATAAATACATAATATATATAATACACCATTTCAATATTTATTGTGCAAAACAAATGATCAGTTTTTACACAAAATACGACGATCCTTCTGTTCTGGCATCGCCTTCGTCTCAAGAACAATTTTGCCTCTAATAAAGTTTTCTTGGTAACACTTTATTTTACAGGGTCCTTGTTACACATGTTACATGTACTTAATGTAGTAATGATTATGCATAATTATAAGCAACTAACCCTAAACCAAAGCCTATTCCTAACCCTTATAGTAAGTACATGTTGTTAATTGATATTACAGTATGTAAATGTATAATTACATTGTAACAAGGACACCTTAAAATAAAGTTTAATCATTTTCCTAAAAGTTAGTGCACTTCCCATGAAGACAACAGCGTCAGTGAAGAGCTTGAGATAAAATACGAGACATGAAATGTGAAGAAAAACAAGACAAAAATAACATTTTATTGTCAGTTTCATGTACTTTTGACCTGAAAACATTATTTAATAACGTGTGAAACTAGCCAGTAATGTCCCATTAGTTACTGTTACTTAATGCATTAACAACATTAACAAACAACGAGCAATGCATTTGTTGCAGAATCTTTGTTAATGTTAGTTTGTTAGTTCATGTTAGCTGGGATTCATTAAATAATATTAAACAGATACAACTTTTGATTTGAAACATGATTGGAAGTGACAAAAACGAGGGACTTTTCTGAAGCAGCTTCACGTAAAAGCATCTCCTCCTGAACCAAGCATTTGTGTTTCAGCAGCTGCAGGTCAAAGTTCAGCATCTTTTCAGGATCTGACCTCAGTCTAGTTTAATGTGTTTGTTCAACAGCGAGTCTCTGACGGTGGTTGATCTGCCATCAGTGATGAACTTAATTCTGCTGTCGTTCCTGTCCGACTTGTTCCGTCATGTTCACAGATCTCCAGCACTAATCACCACCTGTGGTTCTGTCCTTTGTTACTTTGACCTCAGAGACACAGAACTGGATTTACAGGTTTGAAATCTTCCTTGTTTCCCAATTAAATCAGCCTCAATAATCCTAAGAAACAACCACTGATTTGCAAAACACTTGGCATTTGAAGTGTAGAACAATAGCTTTGGAAACATGACAGGAAAACAGCTTTTTGATGCATCAAACAATGTAAGCAATTTAAATAATACAATTATATAGACACTTAAAGACTACATTCAGTCAATTAGATGTGCATATGAATAATTTGATCTATATCAGTGTAATTTATACAGGACAGACAGTAAATACTTGTTTACCAATATTCGTTAACATTAGTTAATGCACTACATGAATTAACAATGAGCAATACATTTTTTACAGCATTTATTAATCTTAATGTTAGTTAATAAAAATACTTTACTTCATTGTTTGCTCATGTTAGTTCACAGTGAATTAAATAATGTTAACAATGGATTTAAAAAATTATGTTAGTAAATGTTGATTAACATTAAGATTAATAAGAAGTATTGTTCATTGTTAGTTAACTAATGTTAAAGTTTAAAGCACATGGAAGATTATTTACGCCACAGGATAAAAAAAATAAAAAGGTAATTGTGAATTTTTGTCTTGAATATGTGTGTGTGTGTGTGTGTGTGTGTGTGTGTGTGTGTGTGTGTGTGTGTGAGAGAGAGAGAGCATCGTTCTAGACTCAGGGCTGCAGAGAGGAAGTGGCGCAAATCGAAAGATCCTACCGATCTTAGCTTGTATCAGTCACTCCTCTCTTCCTTCTCTGCAAATGTCTCTAATGCTAAAGCCACATACTATCACAATAAAATAAACAATTCTCCTGATTCTCGCACACTTTTCAAAACCTTCTCTTCTCTTCTTTGCCCCCCACCCTCACATCAACTCTAACAGCCCAGTCCAGCACTTTTAGAAAACTACAGATCGGTATCCCTACTTCCATTCATTGCAAAGACACTTGAGAGAGAGTTGTGTTCAACCAACTGTCTACTTATCTCACACAGAACAACCTCCTTGACAACAACGAGTCTGGCTTCAAGAGTGGCCACTCAACTGAGACTGCCCTGCTCTCAGTTACTGAAGCCAGTGGCTCAAGTCTTTCCTCTCAGGTAGGTCCTTCAGGGTATCTTGGAGGGGTGAGATGTCTAAGTCGCATCATCTTGCTACTGGGGTACCTCAGGGCTCAGTGCTTGGACCGCTTCTCTTCTCCATCTACATGTCATGACTAGGATCTGTCATTCAGGAACATGGTTTTTCCTATCACTGCTATGCTGATGACACACAACTCTACCTCTCATTCCAGCATCTCAGCCTGCCTAACAGACATTTCTTGCTGGATGAAGGACCACCACCTTCAACTCAACCTAGCAAAGACAGAACTGCTTGTTGTCGCAGCCAACCCAATATTTCATCACAACCTCTCCATTCAACTAGGTTTGTCAACCATAACTCCATCCAGGACATCCAGAAACCTTGGAGTGGTGATGGATGATCGTTTAAGCTTCACAGATCATATTGCTACAACGGCCCGGTCCTGTAGATTTGCCTTATACAACATTAGGAAGATTAAACCCTTCCTTTCGGAGCATTCCACACAAATTCTCATTCAAGCTCTTGTTCTATCCAGACTGGACTATTGTAATGCTCTCTTGGCAGGCCTTCCAGCATGTACTGTCAAACCTCTGCAACTGATCCAGAATGCTGCAGCAAAAGTCTTTAGCGAGCCGAAGAGAGCGCACTTCACACCTCTCCTCATAAACTTGCACTGGTTGCCAATTGCCGCTCGCATCAAATTCAAGGTTCTGATGTTTGCCTACAGAACAACCACTAGTTCTGCACCCCTATACCTAAACTCACTACTTCAGACCTATGTGTCCTCCAGGAGCTTGCGTTCTGCAAGTGAAGTAAAGTAAGTCACAACATCTAGCTACTGGAGTGCCTCAGGGCTCGGTGCTAGGACCACTTCTCTTCTCCATCTACATGTCATCACTAGGATCTCTCTTTCAGAAACATGTTTTTTCCTATCACTTCTGTGCTAAGATGATCTGATGGTAGCTGCTCGCATCTCAGCCTGCCTGACAGACATTTTTTTGCTGGATGAAGGACCACCACCTTCAACTCAACCTTTCAAAGACAGAACTGCCACTGACTCTGCACCCCTATACCTAAACTCACTACTTCAGACCTATATGTGTCCTCCTGAAGCTTGCGTTCTGCAAGTGAACAATGCAATCCCAAAGAGGCACAAAATCACTCTTTCCTTGTCTGTTCCCTGCTGGTGGAATGACATGCCTAACTCAACCTGAACTGCTGAGTCTTTAGCCATGTTCACAAAATGGCTGAAGACACAGCTTTTGTCGTCAACATTTGACCCAGTAATATTAGCATTTACTTTTTCTATTTCTATTCTTTCTCTATATTTATTAACTTAAAAAAACCTTGCTATGTGCACTTTGTTGGAATAACTGACTTGACACAGCACATGCATACTGTTGCCTTCTTGTTGATTTGAATGCTTCTATTGTTCTCATTTATAAGTCCCTTTGGAGAAAAGTATCTGCTAAATGATTAAATGTTAAAGTGTGTGTGTGTGTGTGTGTGTGTCCCATCTTGACTCATCAGCCTCCAGCTGAGTTTCAACAATAGACCACCAGAGAAGACTGACCAGCGGCAGGTCCAGCGGAGTTAACAAACTAAAACACAACCATGAAAAGCAGAACTAATGCTTTACTAATGCTACTAATACTAATCATACTCCTTATTAAATGAGTAATTTCAGAGTGAGGTCTGTCTGTGTTTACGGCTTATAGGTAACACTTTACAATAAAGTCTCATTAGTTAATGCATTAACTAACATTACCTACCAATGAGCAACCCTATTGTAAAATGTTATCGGTTCATTGGAAAGACTTCAGATGACGCCGACTCTGGATCAATACAAAACTCTGGATACAAAACTATCAAATATTATCCTTACATTATAATAATTATGAGCACAAGTTGTAATTGCTGCCTAACATGTTCATTATGTCTGCTTAACTGAATATATACAGTTAACTAACCACATAAAGTACTATATTATAGCTGTATATAACTGGACATTACTTTGACACACTCATTTGTAAATACTTCCTAATTCGTAACACTGAATCTAGCATTTTCTGTAAAGTTGCTTTCCCAGCTAGAAATTTTATTGTTCTAAGAATGTTCTGAGAATATTATGCTATGTTCTGGGAATGTTTTCAGTGGCAAGTTTTATTTTTGTTCCCAGAATATTCTCCTAAAATGTAGGATAACATTCTTTAAAAACATTCTAAACACGTTTAGTGATAACATTGTCAGAACATTATCCCGTAACATTCTTATAAAGTTTCCCAGCTGCACTGGATCTGGACTCCAATGTCGCACAGATGTCAAATTTTCGTCGAAAATGAAAACCAGGCTGATGTCTAAACCCAACATTTATTTGACGTCAAGCTGCAACGTCATTAATCAACTCCAAAATTCACTTATTACAAACCAGATTGATTTTATTTCTGTCATACATGTATAAAATTTCTTATTGAGACAAAAAAGACTTTTAGATGTTGATGTCTGTTTGGTTTGATCACCATTATGGTGATCAGTGTTTGCTTTAGTTGAGCAGTTTGACTCTTAACTTTTTAATTTCAAGAACATAAAAAATTTCTAGCTGGGTTGACACAATATTGTCAAAAGCACTATACAAATAAACATGAGTTTATACATGCGGGATGTTTATTAAAGCACGTCCTCTTCTGAAGTTTATTTACGGGTTAATTCGGCGTGAATGGTTGAAAATGAGCTGACATGAACGAGGCTCTAAACACTGTGAAAGCGTCTCTCAACAGCTGCTCATTATTCCGGCTGGAGCGGATCGGATCGGATCAGATCTGGTGTCAGGCTTTAGTCCAGCTACTAAACATGTATCTGCCACAATCAATATTTAATCAGGCACATTATTGGCCAACACTGTTAGGAGGAGATGGGCCCAGTCTTGACACCACACAGAGTCCAAACACTGAAACACACACACACAAAATGTACACTAAATGTTGGTACCGTGTCGGCCACTTGACATCTATGTAAAATCTAAATCCTGAAGTTAAACAGGCGGAGAACTGCAGCTCTAAATGTTAATTATCATCATTCCAGTGAGCAATAAAACAATTACAGAACAGATCTACACAATGACTCGCTCACACTCTACTGCTTTTGTCTGGCCTCTTTATAGACCCGTCAAACTCACCTTTAACCTTTCAAGTTCTTTATAGTTCCACAGCTAAAGTGGATCACACAACCTTTGGGACAACTAACTAGGGAAGATCACAAATGCAGTTAACAAACAAGACGCATTATTTCAAAATCACTAAAGAACATTTGAGTGTTACTGTAACTGATTTGTGAAATGATTTCCTCAGACTGACGAGTTTACTACGGTGATTCTTCAATTTTTAACTGTTCCATTTAAAAAAAAAAAAAAAAAAGATTTTTCTGACAATTATTTCACATGTCAGGTTTTACAAGGTTACACGTTTAAATATGAACTTTTGAAGCCGCTAATTGAAGAATTGCCACTGGAAAATGTTTTGGACCCGTCTGATATCTTACAGCCTCATCACAAGCTCTTAATAGGCCAATGAAATGCTTTTGTGAATTCATACTTATGATAATTCAAGTAAAATATTTCAGGCTGATGTCCTGAAGTGTGTACGGTTGCGTTCAGGAACGCCGGCGACGGAGTCATTCTGGGCAATTTGTACTTACAGCCGTGAGAATAATTATCCACCTTCCCTCCCGCCAGACGATGCCGGCTCTCTGCCAGCAGTAACTCAAACCCCACTCCTGAAAAATGCAGGAGCTATTAAACAAAAAAGCTCTCTAATATCTCCTTTCTACCAGTGAGTCAACAAGTTTACCTGTCCCAGGGGTGTTTACCTGGCATCTGTGTGTGTGTGTGTGTGTGTGTGTGTGTGTGTGTGTGTGTATAAACTAAGAGAGACTGTGGTCAGCAGCACATTCACATGCTAATGGCATCTGATGAGTCACTGTGCGGTGAATAGAAGATTACTCCGGCTCTCCAAATATTCTCCTTGTGTTTAGCTTGGGAAATTCCCGGTAATATACTATAGATAGCTCTGCTGAAGCAGCTCAATCATTCTTAAAGGAATTGTTCTCCTAAAAAGGCCACAAAAAAAAAAAAAAAAAAAAAAAACATTTACTCACACTCATGTCATTTACAAACCTGTAGGTGTTTCTTTTGTCTGAGATGTTTCGCATAATAAATTTCACAATTAAATCATACTGTAATCTACAGAAGATTGTTTCCCCCACAGAATAAAAAAGTAATTGAGACTTTATCTCACAATTCAGGCTTTTTTCTCACAATTGCAAGTTTATAACAAAACAAAACTCTACAAAACACCATAAAACAAAGTGTAACAAAACTCCACAAAACACCATAAAACAAAACATCTTTAAAAAACAAAACGCCACAAATTGCAACAAAATGCCAAAAAAAAAAGCCAAAAAATGCCATAAAACAAAACGCCACAAAATAAAACATAATCATAAACACAAAAAATGGTAACAGATTGAATTAAATATGAAAATTTATTTAAAACTCGGAAAAATCATTTTATACAGTGTGCAAATGAAGTATTATTATTGAATTTAATGTGAAATTTTGATGTAGAAAGACTGATATATTATTTTCTTCTAAAACGTAATCCAATGCTTTATTTTCAACTTCAAGAATTGGTGCAACAAAACGCCACAGAACGCTACAAAACGCTACAAAGCTCCACAAAACGCCACAAAACTCCACAAAACACCACAAAATGCCACAGAACGCTACAAAACGCCACAAAACTCCACAAAATGCAACAAAACTCCACAAAACGCTACAAAACACCACAAAATGCCACAGAACGCTACAAAACGCCACAAAACTCCACAAAATGCAACAAAACTCCACAAAATTCCACATAATGCAACAAAACGCCACAAAACGCAACAAAACGCCACAAAACTCCACAAAATGCCACATAATGCAACAAAATTTCAAAAAACGCTACAAAACGCTACAAAACTCCACAAAATGCAAAAAACCTCCACAAAACTCCACAAAATGCCACAAAACGCTACAAAACACCACAAAATGCCACAGAACGCTACAAAACGCCACAAAACTCCACAAAACGCCACAAAATGCAACAAAACTCCACAAAACGCTACAAAACACCACAAAACGCAACAAAACGCTACAAAATGCCACAAAACTCCACAAAACGCCACAAAACTCCACAAAATGCAACAAAACTCCACAAAATGCCACATAATGCAACAAAATTCCAAAAAACGCTACAAAACGCTACAAAACTCCACAAAATGCAAAAAACCTCCACAAAATGCCACAAAACGCTACAAAACTCCACAAAACGCAACAAAATGCCACATAATGCAATGAAATGCAACAAAAACTCCACAAAATGCCACAAAACGCTACAAAATGCAACAAAACTCCACAAAACGCCAAAAAATGCAATAAAACTCCATAAAACGATACAAAATGCAACAAAACTCCACAAAGCTCCACAAAATCACAAAGTGCAACAAAACACCATTAAATGCAACAAAATGCCACAAAACACAAAGCAAAACTGAAGTCATGTGACAGTCTTGTGAAATGATAAAAGTATAAAAAATATTAAAGTTTTAAATGTAAATGTTTAAAAGTCAACATTGACTTCAGAAGACATGTTATTAAAATATACAGAATATAGAATATAATTGTGGATTTTGATTGTTGATCGTAACATTTAAGCAAAACACATTTTCTGCTTTAAAGCTGCTATATGTATTGTGCAAAGTGTAAATAAACTTGAACTGAAATATTTTTCAAACTTTATTGGAGTATGTTTTACAAGAAAATACTATTTCAGTCTTTCTATGTCTTCTTGAAATATATGAACGTTTTGTGAAAATAAAAGAACAAAACTTAGTCAATATAAAAAATCACAATCCACTTTCTTTATGAAAAATGGACGTTATATTTGAATATAATATCTTTCATGATCCACACTGTAAAAAATAATTTTGCCACTTCTTTGTAATTATTTGTGAAATGTATCTGTGTAAAAACTGTTTCTGCACCAGATTTTTCAGTGAATTAAGTCACACAGGTTGGCAGTGACATGAGGGTTAGTAAATGATGACAGAATGTATTCTGGGGATGAACTAACCCCAAATAGCTTGATTTACACAAAACGATCTCATAATAAAACACTTTTCAACAGCTCTGTTTATTAAACTCGTCCTCTAAACTCCTGTTTTGCTGTTTGTTAATCACGATGTCTCTCCAAGGACAATCATATGCGAATATCACGCACAGATGTCATACATTCAAGATGAGCTCATACGTTTGTGTGTTGTGGCTAATAATGTCATGATGGATGAGGTCATTTCCTCTCCACTGAACTGAAGTTAACACTGACAAAACTCCCTTGGTGTTTAAAAGACAGTTAATGTTCGGTAATATTATCGATTTAACCACACTGACACTATCAGACGAGAACAAAACTGAACTGAGATGAATAATGACACTAACTTTGCAACATCAACACTGTTATTGAACTGAACTGAATCAACACTGATCTGAATAATGACTCTATTTTCTTCTGTAGAGCTGCTTTACAGCTGAAATTGAATTTGTTTTATAATTTATTAATATTAACAGTTATTGTCCTGTTTATTTCTGTGATTGTATAAAGAGCTATAGAAATAAAGGCATGAAATACATTTCTTGTCATTAAATCACAATTTATACAATTATTATCATCTTATAAGTCATAAGAGATGTTGGACAACAGGATATAATTATTTGGGGCCATTTGCATAAACTGCTTAAACTAGTAATTATTCATCTATTTTTTTCTTTAAACTTCATAACTTTTTTAAAGTCAAGCCACCTTTATTTCTGTAACGCTTTATACAATAAAGATTTCAAAGCGGAAAATAAAGTCAGTTGCATAAAAACATCAATTGGTCACTTAAAACTTTGAAACAACTTTCTATCATAAGCACAAAGAATGGTAACAGATTGAATTAAACATGTAAATTTATTTAAAACTTGGAAAATCATAAATCATTTTATACAGTGTGCAAATGAAGTATTATCATTGAATTAAATGTGAAATTTTGATGTAGAAAGACTCATATATTATTTTCTTCTAAAACGTAATCCAATTATCTGCTTTATTTTCAACTTCAAGAACTGGTGGTATTTTCACTCAGAAATTACAAGTAAATTTCACAAGGAATTAAAAAGAAATGGCAAGTAACAGAATTAAATGTGCAAATTTGAAGTAGAAATATTATTTACTTTTTAAACTTTGTTTACAGCTTTGAAAACTTATTTTTGAAAAAAATTTAGTGTAGGATTTACTTTGAAACAATTTTCACTCAGAACTTGCAAGTAAATTTCACAAACAATTACAAAGAAACGGCAAGTGACACATTGAACTAAACGTGAAAATCTTTTAAAACTTTGAAAAATATTTTTTTTACAGTGTACACTGAAAAAACTTGTAGGATTTAATCAATTTTCAATCAGAAATTTTACAAATACTTACAAAAAATGGCAAATTAAACATGAAAATCTATTTGAAACTTGGAAAAATCATTTTATTTAGTGTACAGATGAAGCATTATTGTTAAATTAAATGTGAAATTTTTAAATAGAAAGACTGAAATATTTTTTTTTTGTAAAACTTTGTTTACAACTTTGAAAAATATATATTTTTTTTACAATGTACACTGAAAAGATTTTAGGATTTACTTAATTTTCACTCAGGAATTACAAGTAAATTTCACAAATATTACAAAGAAACGGCAAATAACATTGAATTAAATGTGACATTTTTTAAGTAGAAATACTGAAATATTATTTTCTTGTAAAACTTTGTTTACAACTTTGAAGATTCATTTTTTTACAGTTTACACTGAAAAACATTGTTGCAGGATTTACTTTTAAACAATTTTCACAGAAATTAAGTAAATTTCACAAATAATTACAAATAAACAGCAAATTTACTTAAATGTGTAAATCTTTTAAAACTGAAAAAACATTTTTTAAAGTTTACACTGATGTAGTATCAAAAATGTCTAGTACATTTTTGCAAATACTTACAAAGAAATTACAAATGAAACATTTAAAAATCTATTTAAAACTTGGAAAAGTCATTTTATACAGTGAACAAATAAAGTACATCATTGAATTAAATGTGACATTTTGTAGAGACACTGAAAAAAGTGTTGTTTTTTTACAGTGTACACCTAAAAAATTGTGTAGGATTTACTTTGAAGAAAGAATCAGCAAGTGATACACTGACTTAAATGTGAAAATCTTTTAAAACTTAGAAAAATATATATATATATTTTTTTACAGTGTACACTGAAAAAAATTTAGTGTAGGATTTACTTTGAAACAATTTCCACTCTGAAATTATTAGAGTGTAATTATTAGAAATTATAAATGTAAATTTCACAAATACTTACAAAGAAATGACCGATTAAACATGAAAATCTATTTAAACCTGGAAAAGTCATTTTATAGAGTGTAAAAATGATCATTATCAACAGCCACATGACAGTAGTGCAGATGTCTAGTGTGTACCACTGAGACGTTTGGGCTCAGACCAGAGTCAGATGAGGTAGAAGTGTAAACAACACATTTAAGAGTCATTTGACCCGGGGTGGGAACAGGTAATCAGAGACTGACCTCAGTAAAGCCGCTTCTCATTTCACCAGAGTAATACCATCACGAGAAACCTGCCGACAGTCCAGCAGAGAAAGTCACTCGCCCTGCCAGACACAAGCACACAATCGCAGCGCCGCAGTACGTGTGATATATCACAACGCAACATAATGCGCGTCTATCTGCGCAGATTATCTTAGACTGTTCATTTATTCAGTTCGCTCAGTTTCAAATAATGGTCATATTATCATGCTGCAACGATAAAAAAAAATGCAACAACATGCTTGAGTTACTGTAATGAATATGGCGGAGGTGTTGTGCGGTATAACTCTAAATTATTAATCTGCAAAAGACTGTCGATATTAAAGACAGAGAGGGAAAATCAATCATTTCCATTCCAGAAGTCAGTGAAATATGAGGAGATTCACACTGCGTTTCAATCCATGAAGGTCTCTTAATGTATATGCCATTAATTATTCAAACCAGCAGCTGAGAGACTTTCCAAAGTCCCCAGACTGTGTGTGTGAACCATGAGCGTTTCATGGCGAGGACATGTTGATCATGCGTCCTCGTCCAGACAGACGTTATGGAAGGGTCATTGGTTTGAGAAATGATGTCAGATTCTTTAATACATGGAAAACAAAAGTATTGTCAATCAACTCCGGCCAGACGGATCATCGACAACTCAGATAGACAGAGTTAACAAACCCGATTAACCTCCAACTATCAGATACTGCAACAGTCCTCAATGCAAAGAGTTCAAGCTAAAGCAGCACAAACTGACCTGAAAGAGTGTTTGATCATGTAAAATACACTGTAAAAACTCATAACCTGCAATTGTTACTTTTAAATTAATGCATTTAGGTTGACTCAGCAACATTACATCATATTTTTGACTTGAATAAAAGCTGTTAATTTCGATATTTTTTCAGTGTATACAATCAAATTGTAAAGAAAGATGCACAAGCATTTGACAAAAATAAGTTTGCACTTTTTAAATGCCAAAACATTATATCTAGTGTTGAACGCACTGCATAAAATTCATTCATTCATATTTTTGTCTCGTTTTCAAATACAAATTTCAGACATATGGGTTTTAGGCCTCTTCTTGCACTGGATATGAATTGTGTTTTCTTGCTTTTTATTGCATATATTTTATAGGTAACACTTTACAAATAGAGTTTCATTTGTTACAGTAACACATTTAAAGGGGTGGTTGATTATGATTTGACTTTTTTAACTTTAGTCAGTGTGTAATGTTGCTGTTTGAGCATAAACAACATCTGCAAAGTTACGACGCTCAAAGTTCAAAGCAAAGAGAGATATTTTCTTTTACAGAAATCGCTTTTTAAATGGCTGGTAGGGACTACAACGAGCTTCTTCCCGGGTTAGTGACATCACTAAAGCTAAAATTTACATAAACCCCGCCCCCTGAGAACACACAACAAAGGGGGTGAGGCCATGTTGGGCTGCTTTAGAGAAGAGGAAGAGTTGTTGTAGTAGAGTGTTGTTCATTTTACGCCGGACTGCTTCACAAACGAGGGTCAATTCAACGCTGGATTTGCACAAAAGATTAACATGACGGCACATGCTAGTGGATGAGTTGAATCAACTCCACAGCAACTACATAAATTTATCCACTAACCATTCAGAAACGTCTAAAAGTTGTAACTTCCTGAGAAGTATCGACTCCGGTTTGAACAATGTAAGGCTGAACACCGTTACTGACAATCCTCATTTTGGCTGCGTGGGATTCTCCAGCTTTGTTGTTGTTGAGCGACCGAAGCGTGAGCTGTTAAAGCTCCGCCTCTTCTGGAAAGGGGGCGGGAGCAGCAGCTCATTTGCATTTAAAGGGACACACACAAAAACGGCGTGTTTTTGCTCACACCCAAATAGGGGCAAATTTGACAAGCTATAATAAATGATCTGTGGGGTATTTTGAGCTGAAACTTCACAGACACATTCTGGAGACACCAGAGACTTATATTACATCTTGTGAAAGAGGTATAATAGGTCCCCTTTAACATGAACTAACAATGAACAATACTTCTTACTTGCAGCTATTTCAGATCTAATGAATCTTTAGAAAAGTGACTGAAGTGAACAGGGTTTTTTTCTGCTGAATTGAGTTTGACATCAACCACAAGCTGAAGATCTGTGTATGGAGGGGAAATACATGTGTGTCAGACAGGATGATGTGGAGCATGAGGTGATAGTTGAACATTTAACCACATTACAGAATGATTTGAGGCATGACATCACCTGCTCCGCTCCAGTAAACCGTGTGCGACCAAACGTCAGTTCATTTGGAAAATCACATGGTGGTTCAAGGTCTTAATGTGTGAAAGAAAGCTTATGATCCGTTCATTCATCCTGCCTAAACAGACGCAGGGATTATTCTGTGAAATTAATCAACATTTCTCACATGTTTCTTCTGCAATTTCTTGTACACAACAGGGTCATTAACTAAAACTAAAACTATTAAAATCATTTCTATTAATTGAAATGAAGATTAAATAAAATATAATTATTAGTTGAAAAACTTACAAAGAAATGTTGACTGAAATAAGTTTAAGTTGAAGCACTACAATTATTAACTGGAAATTAGTGCTATCAAGTCGATTAATCGCATTTAACATAAAAGTTTGTAATATGTGTGTGTGTATATATATATATACGCAGACACATATATTTACAAACTTATGTTAGATGCGATTAATCGCGATTAATTGATTTGACAGCATTAGTCGGTTTATTTAGTTATATTAAAATATATTTTGCCTGGAAAACCAGTTAAATTGACATGAAGAATGTTTTTAGGTTACTTTAAACATTAGTTAGTTGTCTTACAGTAGAGTATAGAGCTATAAAATGAGCAGCTCAGATAATATTTGACTTTTGGTTAGAGGTATTTTGAGCAAATCTGAGACATTGTTGAGATCTCTTCTGAAACATCTAGATGTCTTACTGCTGTCTAGAAGAAACAACAGACATTGCATTTCTCTTTCCAATTATACACATTTTATTTCCTTTTAAGTTATGCTTGGTCTTCTCAATGATTAGCAGTAAATTTTTACAACACACACAAAGTCAATATCATTTGAGAAACGAAGGCGTTTATGTGTGTGTGTCTTTAGCGTTGACCAGAGTTTCACCCTCATTCTTGGGTGATGAGGTGACGCGTTTAACTAGTCTTTGATGTGAGCGGCACTATCTAAGGGGCGATCAATAGACGCGCTGATGGAGAGTAAATCCAACATCAAAGCGCATCAGTGTGCAAACACATGATTCCCTCATTAATGGAGTGAAGAGGTCCGACGTCTCCTCAGGCCTGATCATGTTCAACACACGCTCTTAAAACACAGTCAATCCTAGAACCAATTAGAAATTAAGCTGATAGGAAATCTGGACAGATAATCACAATTTGTGCATGTTGTTCATTAACTCTGAAACACACTGCCAGGTCTAAAACACCAAATCCAGTCACTAGGTTAATAAGTTCATAATTAGAACAATCGTTTGAAGTCCTGTAAAATCAAATAATGGAACTTACACACACATACACACTAAATTTCAGAATATTTAGTGCCGTTTACTAAGTGAACCTTCACTAGTGCAATTGATCATAGCATTAATGATTTGAGTTATGCTGAAGGAGAGACTCAAGCCATATCTAGAGACCAGAAGATCGAACTCTGTTCACATGAAAGAGGGAGAAAACATCTAGAACACAAACACTATAGCAGCTGCATAGCAACACCCTAGTAACCACTCAAAACACCACACCAATGCCCTAGTAATCACTCAAAACAAGTTAGCAAACACATAGCAACGCCCTAGTAACCAATCAAAACACCATAGCAACACCCCATAATCACTCAAAACACCATAATATCCACAGCAATGACCTAGTAATCACTCAAAACAACTTAGCAACCACATAGCAACGCCCTAGTAACCAGACAAAACACCATAGCAACACCCTAGTAACCAGTCAAAACACCATAGCAACACCCTAGTAATCACTCAAAACATCATAACATCCACAGCAATGATTACAGTGGTTACTAGGGTGTTGCTATGCAAAACACCTTAGCAACCACATAGCAACGCCCTAGTAACCAGTCAAAACACCATAGCAACACCCTAGTAACCAGTCAAAACACCATAGCAACACCCTAGTAACCACTCAAAACACCAAAGCATCCACAGCAATGCCCTAGTAACCATGCAAAACACCTTAGCAACCATATAGCAACGCCCTAGTAATCATTAAAAACACCTTAGCAACCATACAGCAATGCCTTAGTAAACACTCAAAACACCATAGCAATGCCCTAGTAACCACTCAAAACATCACAGCAACCATATAGCCACGCCTTAGTAACCACTTAAAACACCACAGCAATGCCCTAGTCACCAGTCAAAACACCATAGCAACGCCATAGTAACCACTCAAAACACAACAGCAATGCCCTAGTAACCACTCAAAACATCACCGCAACCATATAGCCACGCCCTAGTAACCACTTACAACACCACAGCAATGCCTTAGTAATCACTCAAAACACCATAGCAACGCCCTAGTAACCACTCAAAACACCAAAGCATCCACATAAATCTACTGTAGATTTAGTCAACTACAATCTCACTAAAACAATTCACCAGACTAAAATCAAAATTTTCTGTCAAAATTAACACTGCTCAAAACACCTTAGCAAATGCATAGCAACACCCCGGCAACCAGCCACATGACCCTAGCTTCAGGGCGGTTGGTTTTTCATTCAGTGGATGTTCAGAAGCATGTCATCTGAAGCCAGCGTGGCACTGCTGCGATCACCTCTGATGTTCAGAACTGAAAGAAGAACAACAGCTCCAGCATCTCGGCACACGCTGGTGTGGGACTCACACCTTCAGATCTGCTCACCCGCGTCAACACAATCAACTCTGTCCTGGTGTCCTGGATCAATAGCTGATTCTCGTTTGATCTGAACGAGGCTTCGTCTTTTGTTTTGAGGGATTTTATCAGAGGCCTCGGGCAGTGTCAGCGGTCGGCTCGCATTATTTTCTAAAGAATGTCTTGCTGACTTTGTACTGCATGAACACGTCCATCATAACAGCAAGAGTGCTTCAACCTCTGACACATATTAATATTACATGTGCGGCCACTAATGGCATTCTGACATATTCCATCACAGAACAGACATCATTCGAGAAACTAAATCATGTGAGACACGAGAGAGATTAATGCCTTGATCCTCTCTTCTAGCTGGACCTCCAGCTACCTGTGTGTGTGTGTGTGTGTGTGTGTGTGTGTGTTTGAAGCATCCTAAGGAGGCAGATGAAAGCAACAATATTGATTTATGTGCAACAGGCAAATATGACCGGAGAGAAAGAGACTAAACCATAAACAGACTATATCCCCTCATCTCCCCAAACACTCAATAGATCCACCTGGAGACTGTGAGCAGGGCTGGTTTACTCCGAAGAGCTTCACATCAGAAAACTTACTTTTGGATCAATTTTTGTTGTTTTAACTCTATTTGTGTGTGAGTGTATGTGTGTGTGTGTGTGTGATTGCGAGTGTGAGGGTTTGTATGTGAGTGTGTGTGTGTGTGTGCGTGTATGTGCGAGTGTATGTGTGTGTGATTGCGAGTGTGAGGGTGTGTATGTGAGTGTGTGTGTGTGCGAGTGTATGTGTGTGTGTGTGTGATTGCGAGTGTGAGGGTTTGTATGTGAGTGTGTGTGTGTGTGTGTGTGATTGCGAGTGTGAGGGTTTGTATGTGAGTGTGTGTGTGTGCGAGTGTATGTGTGTGTGTGTGTGATTGCGAGTGTGAGGGTTTGTATGTGAGTGTGTGTGTGTGTGTGTGTATGTGCGAGTGTATGTGTGTGTGATTGCGAGTGTGAGGGTGTGTATGTGAGTGTGTGTGTGTGCGCGAGTGTATGTGTGTGTGTGTGTGCGAGTGTATGTGTGTGTGATTGCGAGTGTGTGTGTGCGAGTGTATGTGTGTGAGTGTATGTGTGTGTGTGTGTGTGTGTATGTGCGATTGTATGTGTGTGTGATTGCGAGTGTGAGGGTGTGTATGTGTGTGTGTCTGTGTGCGAGTGTGTTTGCGAGTGTGTGTGTGCGCGAGTGTATGTGTGTGTGCGAGTGTGAGTATGTGTGTTTGCGTGTGTGAGTGCGAGTGTATGTGTGTGTGAGTGTGCATCTGAGTGTGTGTACGTGCGTATGAGTGTGTGTGTGTGCGAGTTTGTGAGTGTGTGTGTGTGAATAACCCATTGTTAAGGGTTAACTAAAGCTACAAATAAAGCAATTCAATTATTTTTTTATTATTATTGTTGAAATAAAAATATTGTTGAAATAAAATAAAATATAATATTCTACAAAAACAAGAGTTTACATTGAAGTACTAAAATTATGAAAACTTAAACTAAAAGCTAAATAGAAATATAAAAAACTAATATAAATGACAAAAGCACATAACAAAATTTCCAAAACTAACTCAAATTAAAATGAAAACTGAAAATACATAAATAAAATTTCAAATAAAAATTTTAATAAATATTATAATAGTATATAAATGATAACAGAATAATATTTTTGGAATAAAATTACTCAAAAAAATGTCCCTAGAAGTTTTTTTTGGTATAACTTGGAAAAGCCTTTCATAAAAGTAATCTTAAATTAAAAAAGGTATTTTTGTGTATGTTTGTTTATGTAATAAAAGTGTCTAATAGAATCTTTAAGGATAGTGTTTGAAACACTATCTTGTATTTATTTATCTAAGTATCTAGTATTTGAAATCAAAGTACAATTAGTTGTTTACAGGTTACTGACGTAAATATAATAATAACAGCATGTAAAAATAACAGCACTCTAAAATGTCCAGGTCTATTTTTTTTTTTCTTGCATAAAGAAAATGAAGCCTATTTTTTAGGATCATTAAGTTTATTTTCATACCATTTTTTTTAAAATGCAAAATGTATTATTTTATCCTTTTGATTAGTTTCATTCTACGACCTGAACATTTCACTCATATAATACAGCTGTCAAGATTAATCCCAGATAACAAAAAATAAGTTATGAAAACATTATTTCTGAATTTTTAAAATGTTTAAGAAGATTCCACTTGATCATTTTGCAACTATGTCAATGTTACATTTGAATGTTCTCTGAACATTCTGAAACAAGTAACATTTAAAAAACATTCCATGAACGATGTACAAATAAAATGTTTGTGTGAATGTACTGAGAACATCATTAAAGAGCAGATAATGTTGAACAGGATAACTGTGAAAAGGAATATAATAAGAAGTGAATGTTTGTTTAACTTCACTGTCTTTGAGTCAGTAATTGTGCATCAATCTAAGTAATAGTTTGTTAATGTTCTGCTGGACGGGTGAAGCTCATTCCCACACACTGACACCTGTGCACCAGAGACCCGCTCGGCTCCGCAGGGCTCCGTCACCTCTAACCTGCGCCGATAATCTGCTCTATTCAAACGCTAACACAAACACGCTGACCCCTGCGCTTCTGAAGACCTCTGAGCACCTGCGCCTGAGCATGACATCATCCACCCGTCCCGCTGTGAAGCCCTCTGTTCTCATTTACACATGAATGACATTCAGCCTTGACTGTTCACAAACACACTGACTATGTGTGTGTGGAAGTTCCAGCCCAGTAAAGTCATCCCTGCACCTCAAACCTCTTTGTTCGGGGAAGTGTCATGTGGTTCACTCTCAGCAGGTCATCTCTCTGTTTCACAGCTCTAGATCAGCATTACTCTCAGATTATTACATCATTAACAAAAACAAACCAAAAACTGCCTTACGAACATAATGATGAGACGAAACTTTCACAGCAGAAATCTGGGACAGAGGAAAACACCAGATTACAGTTCACACAGATGAGTGCAGTGGTATATTATTAGATGACATTATAGTTTGTATTAATATTTATATGACATTATAGTTTTATTAAATTTTTAATTAGATTTTATATATATTTTTTTTTCTGTTTTTTAAATCTTTAGTTAAAGTTTTAATAATTTTGTTATGTGTTTGTCATTTTTATTAACTTTTTTAAAAATATGTCTATATAGATTTATTCATTTTTATTAGGTCAGGTTTTGTAATATCTATATATAGCCTACATACTTAAAAATAAATAATATATATATATATATATATATATATATATATATATATGTGTCAGTTTTAGTACTTTTGTTGACAATTAAAAAACAGGTGTGTGTATATATATACAGTATATATAATATAGAAATATATATATATATATAGAGAGAGAGAGAGAGAGAACAACAAATAAAATAAAAACAAATTAAAATAAAAACAAACAAAATAAATACAGTATAAATTAAAAAATAAATACAAATAAAAAATTATAATAAATAAAAAAATCAATAAGTAAAATAAAAATAAATAAGAACAAACAAATAAAAATACATAAAAACTAAATGGAAATAATAAATACATTAATTAAAGTAAATAAAAATACCAATAAATAAATAAAAATAAAATTAAACAAATAAATAAAATATCAAAACAAATAATAACAAATAATTAAATAAAATAAAAATAAATTAAAAAATAAAAATAATTAAAAATAAATCATAATAAAAAACAAATAAAATAAATAAAATATAAATATTATATATATATATAGAGAGAGTACATTTCATATTTATCAAGTCTTTTTTTTATCAAGTCATTTTCAAGGTTTTGTAATACCTCTATATAGACTACATACTGAAAATAAATATTATGGTAACACTTTATTTTAGGGTCTTTTAACTAGTTGCTTATTAGCATGCATATTACTGGAATATTGGCTGTTTATTAGTACTTATTAAGCACATATTAATGCCTTATTCTGCATGACCTTATTCTACATTCTTAATCCTACCCAATACCTAAACTTAACAACTACCTTACTAACTATTAATTAGCAGTAAATTAGGAGTTTATTGAGAGAAAAGTCGTAGTTAATAGTTTATATGTGTTCCCTATACTAAAGTGTTATATATATATATATATATATATATATATATATATATATATATATATATATTTATGTCAGTATTGATATTTATTGTCAGTAAATGATAAGAAATGAAATACATTAGAATGGGAAATGAATAGACATAAAATAAATGAAACTTAAGTACTTACTTACTGAACTTTAGTAATGTATAATAGGATTGTAATTTTAGTGAACTACAGTAACCCTGGATCAGTTTTAGTTTGTACGACTGTAGAGTTTTCACACCTCACTTCTAATCATCTTCTGTCCTGTTCTCTGTGTGACGTGTGACCCCGCAGGGCTCTTCACACACGAGTGTCGCTCTCTGACCCCCCGCTGATGAAGGGCCCGTCCTCGCCTCACCGCGGTACAGCAGCGCTTCAGGTGTCTTTTGTCCCGTGATTGTGCGTCCTGAACCCAGGAGGTCTGGAGACGGCGAGCGGGACGAGACGCCCGAGACTCCCCCAGACTGCATGATGTCATCGCCTGCAATGACGGCACGTCTGGGCAGAGACCAACAAACACACTCAAAAGATGAAAACACCGAGACTGATGAACAAATAATGACCGACATGACAGAAGACGATGTTCAGCACAAACTCCACGACTGATTACTACAATTCACTCATTTACACTCATTATAGCCGAATGTTTTATTGGTCACACTTTAGGTGTCTAAACTACTACATCAAAAAATGAGTCCAATGTATTATTGTGTTCATACTGTATTGCAAAACACTTGTGCTGCTATTGAGGAGGACACGGGTAAGGTCAGGGACAGGTGTGGTGGGACGGGTAGGTCAAACAGTGTAATTATAAAATTAATTACATGCAGGTGTTTTTTAAAAATATAAGTACAATGTAAAAACATGTATGTACACAACAAGTGCATTAAATTAATGAAATTAATACATAATACAAATTAAAATATTGTTGTTTAATATTTTCATATTAATTATAGTTAAAGTTTTAGTAATTTTGTTATTTTAAATATTATTAGTTTTTTAATTGTATACATAGTTTTAATATTTTTTATTAAGACGGAAATACTTTTATTTTTTTAATTAACATTTTAAATTGGATTTTATATTATCCATTTTAATTTTAATTTTAGCTGAAGTTTTCGTTGTGCATTTTCTCATTTTTATTAGGTTTTTTTGTTTTCTTCAAAATATGTCTATTGAGTTTTTATTGAATTTTATTTTAGTTTTAGTTATTTTAGTTAAACTAAATGAAAATGAGAAAATTTTCCTTAAGTGTTAAATAAATAAATAAATAAATAGTTTCAGTTAACATTTATTTTACTTTAACACAAGAAATTCTCAAATCAGACAACATGCCCCTGTAGGGGTCAAACAGTTTATTTTGTTGCTGGGCAATAATAGTGTAAATATGTTTTTTATGGTTTGTGTCTATACAGAAATAGTTTGAAAATCAGACTTACTCTGAAAAGTTTCACTGGAGTAAACGTGACAACTTGCCCCGGTCTTCCGCACTCATTCAGAGTCTGGACTCCTAGAAGAGAGCAGGTGTTGCACCTGTTTTAGTTTCTTATGTTACATCTGTTCATTTATCAGAAGCTTTAATCCAGCCCATCAAACCTGTACAGAAATGGCTTCATGCACGTGTGATTTGACATGTTTGTTTGTGAAGCAGAAGCAGTTTCATTCACACTAGTCTGAAAAGCAGCACCGATCAAATCACAAATAACTCGTAGATCTTCCCTGGATAACATCAGAAAAAACAATCCACAGCAGAGACGCTCTCGACTCGCTCGGGGTTTTTCCACTGGTCACATGACCTTCTAATTCTTTACATTTAGCCTGTGAACTTTGCACATCCGTGTCTCCCGTGATGAGTTAAACTCTCCAAACTCTCTCATCATCTCTGTGTGATTATGAATATGGAGTTAATGGTCATTTCTCTGGTTGTTTGTTTGTTTGTGGCTGATGTCCAGTGTAAAGTGCCACCCTGTGACCTTGTAAAAGAAAACCCATCAAATATTAATGGCAGAAACATGAGCGGCTGCTTTGTTTCGCCATTTAAAAGCTCCTGGGGTCATAAATTATGTTTACTCATTTTCTCTGGTTCTCAGGGACTCGATCTGCTCATGCGGGAGATTCAGTCAGATTTATATCAGAGAGGAGAAGCATTTCTGACTGATAGAGATCAATCTGAAATTACATCCATATCAACATGCATAAACACATATCTTCACATATCTCAAACAGCTTTCCTGTAGCTCAAAGAAGAGCTTAACACTAGAAACGCCAGAGTCATGGTTTCAATTAGGGAATGCATAAATTAAAATAAAATGATAGTAAAAAGTAATAAAAGTAAATAAATTAATTAATTAATTAAAATAAATAAAATACAATACAATAAACAAATAAAATAAAAATAAATTAAAATAAAAACAAACAAATAAAATAAATACAATATAAATAATTAAAAATAAATACCTTATAAATTAAAAATTAAAATTATAATAAATAAAAAACAATAAAAAAATTAAAAATAAATAAGAACAAATAAAAATACATAAAAACTAAATGGAGATAATAAATACATGAACTAAAATAAATAAAAATACCAATAAATAAAATATAAAAACAAATAATACCAATTAATTAAATACAAATAAATAAATAAAAATAAAAACATCAATAAAAAATAAAAATAAATCATAATAAAAAACAAATAATTAAAATATAAATATAAACAAATAAATACAAATAAATAAATATAAAAAAATTTAAATAAATGAAAAACCAATAAATAAATACAAATAAATAAGAACAAACAAATAAAAATACATAAAACTAAATGGAAATAATAAATACATTAATTAAAATGAATAAAAATACAACAAATAAATATAAATAAACAAATAAATAAAATATAAAACAAATAACGAATAGTTAAATACAAATAAGTAAGTGAAAATAAAAACATCAATAAAAAAAATAAAATAAATAAAAATAAATCATAATAAAAACAAACAAATAAAATAAATAAAATAATAAATAAAGTAATTAATTAAAATAAAAATACCAATAAATAAATAAATAAATATGTATGCCTTCAATGTAAAGTAAGTCCCTTTAGGGAAAAACGTCTGCCAAATGCATTAATGTAAATGTAAAAGCTACGTTATCAAAAAGTTAAATGCAAAGAAATAAAATCTAGACAGGCTCCAAATTAATTGCAGAGCAAAATCACAGTTTTCCTCCAGTTTAATTGTCCTTTAGCTGTGAAAAGACATTATTTAAACAGTTTTTACGGTGAGCTATAAAACAATGATGTCACTAAAAGAGCAGGATTCCAGCACAGCAGCAGACAATCATTTCGATCCGTCTCGTTCTGTTCTCGATCGCTTCACACTGATGTCTTTAGCATTGAATACGGCTCACAGCTGCTCGTGCTGTAAATCAAAACACATTTATTTTCAGCCCTGAATGACTGAGAGTCAGTGTGATGGAGCTGCTGCTGCTAAACGTGATCGTCATTGGCTCTGTTTCGACCGCACTTCAGTTAAAAGAGCTGATTAGTTAAATACCTGAACTTCATTCAACTCATGACAGTAAAGACATTTATAATGTTACAAAAGATTCTATTTCAAATAAATGCTGTTCTTTTGAACTTTATATTCATCAAAGAATCCTGGAAAATAAAATGCATCACAATCTCAACACTGATAATAATCATAAATGTTTCTTGAGCATCAAATCATCATATTAGAATGATTTCTGAAGGATCATGTGACACTAATGATGCTGAAAATTCAGCTTTGATCACAGGAATAAATTACACTTTACTATATATTCACATAGAAAACAGATATTTTACATTGGAATAATATTTCACTGTTTTTACTGTATTTTTGATCAAATAAATGCTGAAATCATGAGCAGAAGAGACTGAAAAACATTCAAAAATCTTTGCATTCATCTGATCATTATTGTAAAATAAACCCCTTTATTTTGTGTTGGTCCTGGTCACCCTGCTGGTTTATTTAGGTCAGCTGTCTGTACATTATCATACACTAATTAAAACACATTCTAACACACACACACACACACACACACACAGCAGCTGTTAAATGATGATTGACAGGTCTGTCCCTGTTTCCATTCATACAGACAGCTGCTCTACGGGCATGTACAAACCTGTACTGAACACACACACTCACAAAAAACACACACCCACACACACTCACATGCACACACAGAGACACACACACATGCATACACATTCATATACACACACACGCACTCACAGAGACACACACATTAAGAGAGACACATGCACACGCACACACATAAATACAAAAACACACATGCTTACACACAAGCACACAAGCACACACACACACACACACACACAGACACACACACATGCATACAGATGCTCACACCACACATACTCTCATGTGTACACACTCGCAGACAGTCACACACAAAAAACGCACACACACACTCACTCATAGACACACACATTAAGAGAGACACACACACACACACACACACACACACACACTCGCACACACACACACACACACAAGCACAAACACTCGCGCACACACACACACACACACACACACACAAAGAGACACATGCATACACACACAACACACAAACACTCAGAGACACACTCAGATGCACACACAAACACACACACACAAAGAGACACACCATGCATACACACACACATTCGCACGCACACACACAAACATATGCACACACACACAAAAAACGCGCACACAGAAGCACACACTCGCACACACACACACAAAAACACACACTCAGAGACACACACCCACACACTCTCACATATGCACACACACAAAAAAACGAACACTTGCACACACACACTTACATGTACACATAAGCACACACACTCGCACACACACAACACACACACACACACACAAAAACACTCACAGAGACACACTCAGACGCACACACACACACACAAACAACACGCACACAGAAGCACACACTCGCACACACACACACACACACTCAGACACACGCACACACACTCTCACATATGCACACACACACAAAAAAATGCACACTTGCACACACACACTCACATGTACACATATAAGCACACACACTCGCACACACACACAACACACACACAAAAAACATGCACAGAGACACAGACACACACTCAGATGCACACACACACACAAGTACACAGCGACACACAGACACACACTCAGATGCACACACACAAACAACACGCACACAGAAGCACACACTCGCACACACACAAACACACACTTGCACAGACACACGCACACCTAATGCTTTTTGCTCAAGCAAACACCACACAGAAAAAAAGTCTAGGTTCGAAATTGATTTTCCCTCAAATCCTATAATGAAATGATGACCCATGTTAGCTTTATGAGCCATTAATCGCAGGCAAACATGTTAATTAGTGAATAACAGACAGCAGCCCATTAATGAAGCCGTGACATCACGGTCAGACGCTCAATAAAACCCTCGATCGATTCGTTCTTTAATGTGAAGTCGTGCTTCTAACCGAAGCCTGACGTTTATATATGTCATGATGTTTTTCTGTGCAGCTCCTTTAACAGAAATGAAGGTCATTTCACACTTTATGATGGTTTTAATACTTTAAAACTTAAAAACAAACAAATATGCGCTTGTGTTTTCATAAATCATTCAGAAATCAAAACTCAGACACTTCATCCCAATACACAATGATAAGGAACATTAAATAAAGAGCTAAGTTTAGTCATTGTTCAAGTCAAGGTTATATCTAACATGTTGTGAAATGCTGATATTGTCAAACTGATTCATGTCATTTGATCAAACAGGATGAATGTTTCATGAGATAAAACAACTAACATCACAGAATCCATCAGATACTCACTGATGTTTTCCCTCCATAATGATGTCACTTCCTGGAGGATGATGTCATTAAGGAAGTATTTATTTTTAGTAAGAGTGATTTCATAAAAGACTAACAGGATGGAAAGTGATATTGAGGACAAATGGAAAAATATAAATTGGTTAATTAAAATAACATTTCCAAGAAAACACATTTTCTTTGAAATATGTCAACAAGAGAAAGAAAAAACGGTTACACTTTATTTTAAGGTATCTGTGTTACAGTGTAATTATATATTTAAGTACTGAGTAATTAACTACATGTACTTACTACAGGGTTAGGGTTTGGTTTAGGGTTAGTCACATTTATGCATAATTTATAGTTATTACTACAGTATACATGTGTAACAAGGACACTGTAAAATAAAGTGTTACCAAAAAAACTCTTGTTTTTTATGGTAGAAATTAGTTCAGCACATGTTTTTAAATCTCTAGTAGTTTAATATTTTAGCCAATATATGAGAGTTAAAGCACAAAAGCTGATTTGTTTTTTTCAGTAAAGGGAACACTTGAATCCTTTCAATGGGAAATGACTGTATAATGACACTAGAGGGCGCCATTACTCTAAATTTGCTCTTTACATCGAGTCTTTCTTCATGTAAATGTGTTTGTGGAGGCACTAGAAGTGAGAGTTAAAACTTTAGAGCTTTGTAAATTCAATATATATGGCCTGAAAACAAACATTAATATTAATAAATGTTGTTTTAAGGAACCTTTTTAAAGATATTTAGCAGGGAAAAATACTTAAAAGGTTTTAGTGGCCCAGAATTTTTCTTTATTTGTCATTTTATTTCTTTATTTTTAAATATATATTTTTGAATGTATAAATAAAAAGACTAATACACAGAAGATTTAAATTGACCGTTCACAAAGACCCGCCTCCTTTAGTTACCGTTGCTATGTCCGACAAGCCATGCTGCTCTCAAAAGTAAAAAATACATCGCGGAGCAAAGAGGACACTGACAACCTATCGACAGACAAGACAGAGCAGGTTAGTTTTGATATGAAACAAAGTCTCAAGTTTCAAATTCTGTAATGTTTAAAGAAATGTAAACAATAAATACCATTTTGTGTCGTGACAGATCACTGTAGCGCCTCAGATCAAGCGGCTCATGAACCGATCATCTCACTAGTTATTTTATATCATCAAATAAACATGAATGAACCACATTTCAACCACAGGAAGATGTCAGTACACATCATTTTTCAAGTTCAAGTCCACCAACATTAATCCCCTGACTGCTTTGTCAGACAAAATGGCGGATTCGGCGTTATGATTGGTTAGATCACCTGTCAATCAAACTCCCGGTGAAGGGTCAGGAGGAGTGGGCGGAGTCTAGAGCAATTAACCAACCATTGAGAGAGTGATCGAACAGGTCCGTCACTGACTGCAAGACATGACTCTGGACAAAACAGCTCAGCATGTAATTTATAACAATAAAATCATTTTAAGTTATTCATATTTCACATATGAGCTCATTGACTGTTGAATAAGTAAGAAATTAAGGTATTTGTCCTTAAAATGCTTTTGTATGTAGGACTACTTTCTTACACATCTCATCCCAAGCCCGTGTTGCTAATTCCAAAACGTCATTTCAGAGCTAGTAATGGAAACTTGAGTTAATCATTGATAACAATGCAGTTATTGATGCAGTTAGAGAGAGAGAGAGAGAGAGAGATTAAGTTGTTTTTTTTTTTGCTTCAAGAACAGCACTGTAGCTTTTAAGTTGTTAAACTATTTTACTAATAAGATCGTCAGAGCAGCGCTGACTGAGAGTGTGTCCGTTTGAAAGCGCGGGAGAAATAGGTGCTTTCCGTACATATAAAACGTAGTTTTGTGGCAAAAACATGGAAATAATTTGGCGGTTTTGATCCTATCGTTTACTGTATTTATTTACTTGGTCAGTGGCGTTGTGGGTTTTGGTTTCTTTGCTGTCGTCGGCTGTAAGGACCTTTGAAATAACGGAAATCATGTGGTGAAGTGATATCTGGACATGTGATGCGGTCAAGACCTGCCTGGAATTACTTTAGCCGTGATTTTCCCTGAAAATTAGGGATGGGCGATACCACTTATTTTGTTTTCGATAGGATACCAATACTTTCAAGGCCAATATCGCCGATATCGATACCGATACGATACCTCTAATATGAATTTATAGATTTTAACATTTATTCAATTATTGAATTACTAAGAGTAAAATGGGTTATGATACCCACTTAACATTATATTTGAAAGGCATTTTAACATTCAATATGCCTTAATTGCAGTTTATTAGATTATATTTTTGTTTACACATAGTTGAAATGTTTACTTGGTAAACCAAATCTACAAATAAGCCTACTATATGCCTAGCTGAACTATGGTCACTTTAGTAATGGTTCATTTTCATAAGCTGCCAGTGACAGGCTGTTGCACCCATTCAATGCAACATTTGTATTCTGACAGAACATCACTATGAACTTTTAACCTTCAGTGTAAATAAATGTAATTGCACAAAGTATGTAGGCTACTATTTCATTTTGTTCATTGTGAAATAACTAATAATAATAATATTTTATTTTTCTGTCTGCTGTTAAGCACTGTTTTGGGCTGCGTTTCCCAAAAGCATCAATGCTTTTGGGAAACGATACTTTCTTACGATGCTAAACGCAACCCTGTTTGAATGTAGTGTCGGCAGTGAGCGAACACTCTGTGATTGATTGGTTCTGACTTGCAGTATTTGTGTTTAGATGAGCAGGAAAATACTTCTGATACAAATTATTCGATAACATAGGTTATTTGTCCAATTCAATGAATATTGTATACATTAAATTTATTGTTAAATAAACAAAATAACTGGTAAAAAAACAAAAAAACACACCTTAGTATCGATATTTTAATTTGAGTATCGATACTTTCAATACTCAACGTCAGTATCGATATATCGATACTTCATATCGATTTGCCCATCCCTACTGAAAATATTTACACACCATTCGTCAACCAATCACATTCAAGCATTCAACAGCCCTGTAGTATAATAATACTTACTCTCACAAACATTATAAACACACATGCTGCTATTAGTCCATTTGAAAATGAAGAGAAAATGTTTATTTTTTTGGCTTTGATATATTAGCAACCATTATCCAGTGCAGAGTTTTATAATATTCTCACCTAATCAGGCCCCAAAACACAACAAATGACACTTCTAAAGAAGAGAATCATTTAAAATAATGTTTCTACATAAAAGTATGACTGAACTCAGTGGAGAACAAATACCTGTTGATTGTTACTACAACCATTTGTTATTGTGGGAGGATTGAATTGTGCTGAACATTAGTGATGTGTATGTATGAGCATATAGATGTCAGAGTTACACCAACAATACTGAACCTCTTTTAGAAAACAAATTTGCATCTTCAGAATGAAACTAAAGTTCATGCGTCAGATATTTGCATGCTTATTTGATTTACCATTTCAAGGCAAATCATGCACATGGATGTGTATATTTGCTTAATAAAAATACACATATTAAAACACTGATGCTCTGTTATATATCTAAATACCTCTCATTTCATTCTTCATCATTCTCAAGTCACCTTTATTTCTGTGTTTTAAAGCAGTTTTATACAATGATCAATGATGCAATTAGAATTCAATTATGTTGTTAAGCAGCTCTAAAAAGACAATAGTGTCATTATTCATCAGGATGACCTTTCAGTGCCCCCCAAAAACATCTGTTCACATTAAATAAGCTGTAAAATGTCTGAATGTCATTCATTAGATGACAAAACAAGTGTCATTTATTGTGAAAGAACGCACTTTACAAACACATAATTTCATTCTTTCAAAGAATTCACTGGAATCTTACAATGATTGCAACTATTATTATTACTATTGTATTTTTTATTTGTATTTAGTATTTATTTGCTATACTTACATAACTGGACCTGAATGTAAATGAACACTGAAATTCACAGTAAAAGCACAAATAACATGATTTGCATGCTTGCAAATGAACCGTATGTCATTGTTCCAGTGTCTCTGAGCAGCGGACCATAGTCGTACGGCTTCACATGTGAACGGATGAAACTCTCTCTCTCCTCTTGGACATCTCAAGAATGTAATAAGAAAATGCTTTAAAATTTATTTCTAATATCTGTAGAAAACAAAATCAAACTCTTGTGTCTCTATCAGGCTGTTTTTGGGAATTATGTCTCGACAAAAGCAGAATTTGCTGTGGCTGATGATCGCCTGTTGTGCTTCAAGCCAGATAAGTACGTTGCTTTCATTGATCAACTTTAAAAGGAAGTCTATAATGCTGATGAATATGTTGTTTGGTGCACATATCCTTATAATGTTGTTTGTTTGTGCAGCCTGCTTGAAAATAATGATCATTGGAGACAATTTGACATACTTAAATAGTTCAACTTGCGCAGGTAGATGTGAAATATACTGTATATTTATTTTCTGAAAGTGCTTGTGATGACTGAGAAATCCATAGAGATAATGTCTTTTTATTCCAGCTGTAAACACGACATGTCGACAAGCTGTTGAAACACTGATAGGGAATTTTTGCATAATGAATGTCAAACCAAACACCTCTTCCCAGGGTAAAAGTGTTATTTTTGTATTATTTATATACTGTTATAATTTTTATTCATATTAACTTAATAATAATATTAATATAATATTTTTTATTTTAGTTAAATAATTGTATGTTATTTTGTCACTTTTATTAGTTTTAGTTATTTATATTAATAAATTTATATTTGTATATTCAATGGATGAAAACAATCGTTTTAGTTATTGATAACAACACTGCTGCATATATTTTATTTATAAAACATTCTCGACTAAAAATTGTCTCAACAAATGTAAAATGTTAAAATGTTCTCTCTTGTTTCCAGGACAATGCAAAACCTCAAACAAAATGTACTTTTTCAACATAACAGACAACTGGGAGAAATATGAAGTCAGAATGAACGAGACGGTTAAAGACATAAAAATGTGGTTTTTAAAAAATGAATCTGAATATTTACCATCATCTTTCCTGAATTCAACAGGTGAGTATTGTCACAACACCGCACGAGTACAAGTACACATTTGTGATCACTCATGAAAACACTGCTGTCAGTCATTATGACGTCATTGCTGTTGGTAATATTTTGAATTCTAAACATTCTGTCAATCAACGCAAAGCAAAAATAGAACAAACGCAAGACTGAAATTATATACAAATCAGACTATTTGAATAGTCTGTATGCAATGAGTTCTTGAGAAACAGCAGATCATGGTACAGTACAACCACAGACTATTTTAGACTATTGATATTTAGCAAGTGTTGTATTAATTCCATCTTTTCCCTTCTGCTTGATCCAGATCATTTTGTGACTTGTCAGACCAACAACACCCCGACAACTGACCCCATCACCAACAGCTGCAAAGCAAATAACCTAAGCCCACTAGGTAAGATTTTGCCCTCTTCTACAGTATAATCCTAAAGTGTAGGCCTATATATTAGGCTGGTTAGACTGGTTCGAGTATTTACATGGTCAGTTCAGCAAGAAAGTCTAATACAAGACTATATTTATAGCAATACCAAAATAATTCCATGCATTTTGCGGCCTTTTTATCAACACAACACCGTATATATTTAGATATATTAGCATAAATATCAAGATAAGGATTATATGAAGATTATGCTGTATGAAGAACTGAAGAAAAAGTATTTATACGACACGATAAATAGCCAAGTTAATAAAAAAAATAGTAAAAAAAAATTTAACGATAAATATAAAAATTCGAAACATTTGAAAATTCTTAATGTGAACATGACTTAAGACAGTTATATTAAAAGATCGAATTCAGTATATGTGGCTGGTGCTGGCAAAATTTATTCTCAAATAAATACCCTTCAAAATGATGTACGATTTGTTAGAATCCGGCAAAAAATTACGCCTGTTTGAAGTCGATAGAGTCAGCAAAGTCAATTTTGAGAAAAAATGAGTTAGTTTTCTGAATGTTCCAAAACAAAATCACCACCTTAAAATCCCTGTTAATAACACCTAATTTGGCAAAAAAAAAAAAACAAGTCAAAACCCATATCTATAGGAAAAAAAAAAAAATATATATATATATATATATATATATATTTTATTCAGCTTTTTCCTCATGATTCCACAATTGTTTGATTAACATTAATGAAACAGACAGCCTAGGGCTATAATAAGACGTACTGTACCACGTATCTAATACAACCCCATTTCCATAAAAGTAGGGACATTTTGTAAAATGCAATAAAATCAAGAATCTGTGATTTGCTAATTCTCTTCAACCTCTATTTAACTAACAAATGTACAAAGAAAAGTTTTCCAATGTTTTCACTGAACAACTTGATTGTATTTTGTAAACAAATTTTGATTTTGATGGCTGCAACACACTCCAAAAAAGTTGGGACAGAGGCATGTTTACCACTGTGTCACATCTACTTTTCTTTTAATTACACTTTTTAATCATTTGGGATTTGAGGATACTAATTGTTGCAGTTTTGCAAGTGGAATTTTTACCCAATCTCGCCTGAAACAAGACAGCTGCTCAACAGTCTGTGGTCATCCTTGTCTGATTCTCCTTTTCATGATGGGCCATTCATTATCAATAAGAGTAAGTTCAGTACTGCAGTCATGTAGTCAGACACATCCACTCTACGGTGTAGAGTGTCTAGGAACCACTCTGATGTATTACGTGCAGAATGAGGCCTGGCATTGTCTTGCTTCCCAAGAAAGATGTTATCTTGATGGCAGTTTATATTTCTGTACAATGCCAATATACGCCTCCACGTCAATGATTCCTTCACACAAATGCGAGTCACTCAGAGAACTCAATGTCTGTTTTTTCCAAAAATAAGCTGAACCATGGACTCATCTGACCACAGCACACATTTCCACTGTCTTTTATACCATCTGAGATGAGCACGGGCGCAGAGAACTCATTTCTGCATTGCACAGATATGTAGCTTTCTCCTTGTGTAACAGAGATTCAAGTTGCATTTCTTGATGCAGCGTCAGACTGTGTTAAGTAAAAACGGTTTTCCAAAGTACTCCCGAGTCCATGTGTCTATATTTAACATGGTAGCATGATGGTTTCTCATCTGAGGGATCAAAGGTCATGCACATTCAACGGAGTTCTCCTACCTTACCCTACACAGACTGAGTTTTCTCTGGATTCCCTGAATCTTTTCACAATATAATGGTAGATGGTGAAAGACATAAATTCTTTGTAATCTTGCATTGAGAAATGTGAATTTTGAATAGTTTGACAATTTTCTCATTAAATTTGGCACAAAGTGGTGAGCCATGACCCATCTTTGCTTCTAAAGACAGAGAAGCTCCTTTTACACCCAATTAAAATAACCCTCACCTATTACCAATTTATCTGCTAATTGTAGACTGTTTCAAAAGAGTTTAACTCGGATATTCTATAATTTTTTCACTTTTATTTTGCCTCTGTCCCAACATTTTTGGAGTGTGTTGCAGTCATCAAAATCTTATATACATATATATATTTACAAAATAATATTAAGTTGTAGGGCTGTGTATTGCCAAGAATCTGGTGATACGTATCACTATACAGGGGTTACGATACGATATATTGTGATATATTGCGATACTGTAATAATAACAACTGACTCTTGTCGAGTGGGTTCTTTATAGTTGAAGCCAAAATGAGCACACACACTTCAGCTCTGTATGCCGTGGGAGCGGAATAATTCTGTCGTCTTGTGAGCTGGGTTTGCTAATGCTAACGTTAGCGATGCACCTTACGCTTCTCCGGCTACGCGTCACTTTACGTTATGAGATAACACTGACATCTAGCGGTTGGGTTTTATACAGTCTGTGGTTTAAACCGAACACAAAGCCACGAATCTTGGATCTAAATAAATAAATAAAAAAATAAATATCGATACAGTGTTTTTGAGAATCGATACAGTATCGCCAAACATAATATCGCGATATTCATGTGTATCAATATTTTCTTACACCCCTATTAAGTTGGTCAGTGAAAACACTGGAAAACTTTTCTTTATACTTTTGTCAGTTAAAAAAAAGGTTCAAGATTGTGGACTTTATTGCATTTTACAAAATGTCCCAACTTTTCTGGAAATGGGGTTGTATAATGTTACACATTAGATGTTTTTCCCCAACTGTTAACCAATCGTTCACTTAAGACATAACAGATAATGTTTGCATGAATACTTGCCAAGACGGATTTTTTGAAATACTGTGATTGTGTATATGTGTATATCGGGATTGCGCGCTTCGGATCTGTCAGTCGGCCCGAGTAAGATCATTTTGTTTACATCAGCATGAGTTTGAAAATCACATTTCATTGGTTCAGACTCATGCCATCGAGAATTCACTATAAATATTCAAAAAGTTGTAATGCTGCGCTTTACAACGATACCAAACTTGTTCTGAGATGAAGCGCCAGTTGTCCAGAAGTGAGCAGAGAAAAACGGCATTTTTCATGGTCAAAGGAAAGGTACTCCTCTCAGAAAACACACAAATAAAGACACTTTTAGATGTTTAATTGCTATTTGGAGCATATGGATCGCTAGACGAGGGCTTAATGAACGCATTTTTGTGAAAACCTGAAATCGACCAAAATTGACATTTTTCATTTGTCTTGCCTGTAGCTTGAAATTAGCCCATGCATATCTACACTAATTTTGCCAGCATGGATCACATATATAGACAATCACATGTGCCTAGAATATGATTGTAACAAGCTAAATTGCACATTAAAGGGGACCTATCATGCAAAATTCACTTTTATATTATTTTTGAACATAATTATGTGTCCGCAATGTGTGTACACAACCCCCTATTGTGGTAAAATTCCATCCACTCCATTTCTTATTTTCCCCATAAATCTGAAACAGTGTCTTAAATGTCTCGGTTACGTATGTTAGCTTAGTTCCCTGAATAGGGAATGAGAAGCTGCGTCAAGCGCTTTGGGAACGCCTCTGCGTGATTGCGTCGTGAAGCACGTATGAAATCAGTCCAATAGAGTGACGGAACATCATAGGCGGGTGACGTCACTGACCAGGAAACTATAAAGCCTACCCGAAAATCCATTCATTCAGCTTCTGAAAAGTGAAGCAAGTCGCTTACGGGCATGCTGGGAGTATGGCAAAGGTGACGCGGCATCTCGTTCCCTATTCAGGGAACTAAGGTTACATACGTAACCGAGACGTTCCCTTTCAAGGGAACTCGCGCTGTGTCAAGCGCTTTGGGAACGCCAATACCCACGTCGCCATATAAGCAAGTGACCGTCTGTGAAATCGATGCGCACACTAAGACGATAGCACCTGCGCCCCTGGAATGGAGCTGAGGTCTAGCTCATAGAACCTCACATAGGTGTAGGGCGAGGACCAGCCTGCCGCATCACAAACTTCCTGGAGAGAAACTCCTGACAATTGTGCTTTGGAAGCAGCCATACTCCGGGTCGAGTGAGCTCGAACAGCCAATGGTGAAGGCTGACCAGCTCACCAAGCAAGTGAGATGGCCTCTAGGCCGAAAGGAAGAACCCGATACTGGTATGCTTCGCCCCCAAAAGCAAACCTCAGTATGCGTCTTTTAGATCTATCGTGACAAACCAGTCCTCGGACCTGATTTGTGACACGATGTGTTTGACTTGAACTTGAGCTTTGCTACAGTGCGATTTAAATGATTTAAATGTGTTTTGGGCAGCCAGCACAGTGCCCTGAAGCGGCGCACTGGCAGGGAACAACTGGCTTGGCTGCATCAGAGAGCCGAGGGTGGCTCGCGGGGACCCACTGCGCCCCGGCATTGCTGTGGGGTTGGCAGAGCGCCCCCCTGAGGGCACCGAAGGAAGATGGGCACCGTATGCTGCAGTGAACGCCGTCTTTCTTCGGAGGGGACCACCCTCAGAATCCTGATACCTCTGGCATCAGGATTTCTTCGACAAAGCCCTCTTAGCAGCAATGACGGTCCTCAGACCAGTCTTGCCCTTCGAGGACTTCGCCTGCGAGCGTTGCCCCGCCTCTCAGCTCCTTGGAGGGGGAGTACGAGTGGCAATGCTCTGCTTCTGCTGTTGTCTGTAGGAGGAGCTCGTACTCGACTTCGGCTGCTCCCGCCAAGCAGCTGCAGAGACCTGGGTTCGGCGGAGAAGAAACTGTTGTAAGGCCGCAGCCTGTTTCTTTGACTCTAGAAACCTCTCGGTGACAGAAGAGATGGCGTCACTGAAGAGGCCAGAAGGGTTGAGCGGAGCATCCAGGAGAAACGACTTATCTCTGTCTTTGATGTCAGTAAGATTTAGCCAGAGATGCCTCTCCGTGGCCACCAGGGCTGCCATAGATCGGCCGATGGATTTGGCCGTCTCCTTGGTGGCACGGAGAGATAAGTCAGCTGACTGATGCAACTCCTGAATAACATCCGCCCCCACCTCTTCACTTTCACCCAGATCTCTGAGCAGGTCGGCCTGGTTTGCTTGCAAGATGGACATTGTATAGAAGCACGCTGCAGCCTGACCTGCAGCCAAGTATGCTTTGCCCACCAGCGCAGATGTAGCTTTAAGTGGCTTGGTGGGCAACGTCGGGGCTTTAAGGGACGATGCCGACTGGGGAGAGAGATGGCTCGCGAGCGTCTCTTCCGCCCTTGGCATCGCCCCGTAACCATGCTTTCTCATACCCAGAACGTTACTATGTGTGGAAGTTTGTGGTATATATACATGATATGAAACCTGTTTCTTCCACGACCTCGACACCTCGGTGTGGAGGTCGGGAAAAAACGGTAAGCCCCGACGTGGAGGTTGAGCTGATCTAGATGGCAGGAAACGTTCATCTAGCTTACTTTTTTACTGACAGCTCTTGTTTCTCGGCCGGCCAGTCAATGTTTAATTTAGCCACGGCACGAGTTAGAACCTCCATAAGCTCCTCACTAGCGGGAGACTGAAGTGGCGAGTCTTCAGTATCTCCCGTTGTTACACTAACAACATCCAATTCCTCAGAACTGGATGCCATTAATGTAACTGCATCAACCGGAGTGGAAGAAACCCCAGCGCATGCTTCCTGACTCTGAATTGACACATTAGATCTGACAGGTGAAGGCTGAGATAGGGCAGCACCCATCTCAAACCTCTCTGTCAGATCCATTTGCGAACCCCACGACCTGAGCCGCCACTCTGCCTCGGCAGAAGCGGGACCTGAGCCGCGAGGAACACAAGCTGAGCCGCCCTCCTCGAATATATATGAATGAGGACAGACAACAATAAATAGGACAAACGATTTCACATGAAGCACTTGCTGAAGACACCGAAGCTGAATGAATGGGTTTTCGGGTAGGCTTTATAGTTTCCTGGTCAGTGACGCCACCCGCCTATGACGTTCCGTCACTCTATTGGACTGATTTCATACGTGCTTCACAACGCAATCACGCACAGGTGTTCCCAAAGCGCTTGACGCAGCACGAGTTCCCTTGAAAGGGAAATCAGGCTTTCAGGAATGTGCTCCAATGTGACGCCCTTCCCACGACTGCCGATGAAATCGGCTCTATTAGCTTAGCTCCTCCCCTGAGTGAGCTGTACATAGTCCGCCATGTTTATCTCCTTGCCAGATCATTTAATAGCAGCATTCAAGCAAGAAATGTATTGTCTGCGATAATATCTTATTTGTTGTTTTAACACTGTGCGATCTGACATTATCGAGTATATCCCTCACACACACCCAGACACTACGTGTAGTCTTGTAGTTTAGACTAGTGCACATGTGCATTTAGAGTGCACGCTTTCCCTGAGTGATTTAGTCTATTTATATAATTTAATATAGTTAATAACTATCACATGAAGAGTGACATTTTTCTACAGATATCATCATGATAACAGATGTGATGTTGATTTTAAACAAGTTTAATAAACAAGTTAGTATTAAGTGACTTACATTTTAGACACCATATTGCCTGTTTTTGCTCTATTTCGCCAACGAAAATAGTTCGAAACAAAGTCAGAGCAAACATGCAGCGGTGTTTCCTTACTGAATGGATCAGCTTTTTGAACAAATCAGTTGAATGAATGATTCACTGACTCTCTAATTAAGATCAATGCTTCGTTCCTGAATGAATCAGCTGTTTGATTGAATCAGTTGAAGCTCAATGACTCCCTCATTAACAGTGACTTGCTGCCACCTAGAGGCGGTTTTAATTTCACATTTAAAGTATCTTTTCATGCTGTAAATAATTTCAAATATCAATCATCATCAAAACATCATAAAACATCAAAACATTATTTTAGCATTTGTAACTGCATGTTATTCATTTGTCATCTCTGAGCTGCATTAAGCAGTCTGTGTAAATGCATCTAAATGCCACTTCAGATGCAGCTTCTGTGTTTCCTCTCCATTGCAAAGATGAATTTTGTTGATACTGATTTAATTTGATTGGTAATGGCCCCATTTTGTCTTATTATTATTATAAATGAATTTGATTAAATTTTAAAAAATGACACAAAAGATGATGCATGCATATAATTAGGTTATTTAAAAAAAAAAAAAAACAATTTATAAAGGTAAAATGCCCATAAAAGTTCAAAATCAATTGAAACGTATTGGAAAGAATAATTTCAGTCACTGCTGTGAACTAACTAATATGAAGAATATCAAAAACTTTAGGAGTCAGCTGTCCACGACAGTCCTAAACCTGCCAAGGTACCAGCACAATAACACACTCAACAAAATATCGTCCAATTATCGTTATCGAGTAAATCCCAGAAAATATCGATATATATATATTTTTGTCAATATCGCACACCCCTACTTAGTAAAGCTACTAAAGTAATTCAGTCAAGAGCAGTGATTGATTTTCTGTTTTTCTTTTGTTGTTTGGTTCATATTAACAGCATATACAGCAGTATATTACGCAGCTGTCACACTAATATCTAATATACACATGTGATTTCTTTCCATGCTGTTTACGTTCACAGACATAACAATTGTGTTTATGTAAACTTGGTGTGTTTTTGACATAACCTTCTGCGTATTTGACAGTTTAAGTGCAATAAGACGTGAAAGAGTAGAGAGTTTAATACTCAACGGGACGTGCCATCTGACAGACAGCTTTCTGTGCTCGACCCCGACCTTGAAAGGTTTTGTGAACCCAGATAAATAGCCATGATGAGCAGTCGAGACTGTTACCACTACTGGTTGCCTAGTAACATTTGTGATTGACATTCACAAACATTCTGTAGTGTTTTATTCCTGTTGGCCTCTTATTACCTTCTATGCTGTTCTCAGTATGCAAAGCAGAAGTCTTCAAATCATAACACTGTGTCTGACAAAATTATGATGAATTATGTGTTGTCATAATTTATTAAGGTTGTCTGAAAATCCTTTCTGTCGATCCTGAAAAGAGATGTACAAACGCTACATATGACAATGATATATGCAGCGGTAAGTCTGTCTATAAACTATTTACAGTTTCACACACGCATCAAAGTTTGATTTCTAAATCAAAATAAATATAGTGCAACATGCAAGCTGACAGCATATGCCTTCTCTCCTATGAAAATTAGGGTTTCTTGAGCCTCTAGAATATTTTCTTTAACAAGCTTGAGTAATTCATTCATGAGAAGTTGATATTGTTTAGTGCAATTATGTCAATAATAGACTCTTAGAAGATAAGGTTCTAAAAAGAACTTTTAAGGGTTCTGTCATATATAGAAAGTTTAGGGGTTCCATCATGAGATCATTTTAAGGATTTAGTTTGAATTCATTTTGTTTAATTCATTTTTAACTGTAATTAATTTTTATGAATTAAGCAGCTCATGAACATACTTAATCACTAGAAAAATTTACATAACCCATTAAACATGAAAATATTGTGATATAATTTAAATCCATTCCTTTTTCTTTGTGCTAAAGGGAAAAAAGGAAGCAAATATGTTCTGCATTTTAATGGGAATGAATGGATGTGTGCCAACTGTGTTAATGAAAGCTCAACTACTGTCAGACCGCCGTCATTCACCACCACTGACAATCAAACTACCAGTGTTACAACAGATGAGACAATACCAACTCCTACTCTTCCACCACCCGAGATAACTTATAATCTAACAGCAAATATTACAACAAGCAAGAGTGAAACTATTGAACCCTCAAAAGCATCGTAAGTGTGCGGTTACCAGTGGCTATAAAGTCTAAAAATGTAGTACAGAATACCAAGTGATTCAATCAATTTTGCAGAGAGACTATGGAAAAAATGGACTCCCTGGTGGAAGAGATGGAAAAAAGCAATAAAAGCAATGCAGCGATTGTGATGGGGGATATTATTGGTGTTCTCCAAAGACAAGCCAAGAACACAGAAAGCAAAGACATTCAAATATGCTACTCTTCAAATCAGAACATGATGAACGTAAGACCTGAGAAGCATTGAAGCATTGTCCAGCTAGGATTTTGATTTATCAGTGCTAATTTTTCTTTTTAAATCCACAGGCTGTTGAAAGAAACCTGAATGCGGACTTTCCCTGGTCTGTAATCGTTCCCAGCGAGGCCTTTGATAAATCACGTCATGAAAACAATGGAAGTGCATTTGTTGGAGTTTTACGGTTCACAAATATGGGAAATAAGGTAATGTGTGCATTGACGGACAAATGTTTCTTGATCTGTTCTATTCACATGTTTATATTTGATTATTGATGAATGCTTTTTAATTCTTGTATGGTTTCTCATTCAGAATGAAACTGTTTTGAACAATGAGGTTTATGGAATAACGATGGGCGCCAACATCTCCAACCTTACCAACAATATAGAGTTGTTGTTTAAAAAGAAAGATCTGGTAATGAAGGTTTTGTTGTGAAACATTTTTTATTATAATAATCAGACAATAAAAATCAAACATGTTCTTACAGGTCGGTGAGGCGTCCTGCAGTTCTTGGGATGGAAAAGGTAAATTCACTTATGGTTGTATTGATCAGTTCCAATCGAGTTAGTTTATATAATTAATTTAATTTACTGCTCTGTTTTCTTCAAAGGAAATCTTACATGGACGACGTCCGGCTGTGAGACAGTAAAAATCGACAGTAACACCATAAAGTGCTCATGTTCACATCTGACGTTCTTTGCAGTGCTGATGGTGAGAAGCTTCTCAGAGTTTCATTTAAAGACCCCATGAAATCAATATCAGAGTCTTTTAGTCCACGTCTATATGCTAGTGAACTTGTACAAGATGACTAAAGAAACTTAAAGGGTTAGTTCCAGTGCTGCCAATTTAGCGACTTCCCTGCCCCTTTTGAGAGTTTTTTCAAAAGCCTAGCGACAAATCTAGCAACTTCTTGGACAAACCTTATCTCAATTCCGTGACTTGCCCACTGATCTATATTTAATTAATATAGATCAGTGGACTCGCCAGTATGACGTCATCTAGTGACAATTAGCGACCAGTTTTAGCTACTTTCAGCTGAAAGCAATTGGCAACACTGGTTAGTTCAAACAAAAATGAAAATTACCCCATAATTTACTCACCCTCAAGCCATCCTAGGTGTATATGACTATCTTCTTTCAGTCAAACACAATCTGAGTTATATTAAAAAATATTCTGGCTCTTCCAAGCTTTATAATGGGAGTGAATAGTAACCAAGGTTTTGAAGCCCAAAAAAACATCCATCCATCATAAAAGTAATCCATACGGCTCCAGGGGGTTAATAAAGGCCTTCTGAAGCGAAGCGAAGCGATGCGTTTTTGTAAGAAAAATATATATAACTTTATAAACTAGAATCACTGGCTTCCGTACGTGAGTCGACAGCTATCAACAGAAAAGTTCACATTAGGGATGTGATGGTGAGAAGATTTTCCCACCGGTTAATCGACATGTGACCACACCGGTAATACCGGTGTCACCGGGGGGTGGGGCCTCTACCTCTTTTTTTTTAAACCGCTTATGGGGCCGTTCACATATCGCATCTAAAAACGCGCGGAAAGCGCGGCCACGTCACTTTCTCCTTGTTTCCAAAGCGCTTGTGCTCCCGTGGCGTCTGTCATTGCTATGCAACCATGAACTGCGCTCTCCGCGACGAGGAATGTTTTTGACATGAAAAATAAAACCCGCCCTGTACAGCTATGATCGGCTGAGCTTTCGATGTTTTGTTACGGAAAGGCCGACTTTCACTTTCAAATTAATGGCAATTGCTTGAATGGTGGGTTACTCTTACTGAAAAACACTTGACAAAACAGACATTTTAGCATAATTTGTGTGTGTTATGGTTCGTTAAGAGCAGAAGAGAACTCGATACTGGCACGCGCGCGCCTTGTGTGTGTGTGTGTGTGTGTGTCACATAGGCAGGACATTCACAGACAGCGCGTTCTCTTTCGCCTTGTTGTGCTTGAATGGTTTAAAAGCATTAGCATGAATAAGAGCTTGATCATATAACGCAGAAAACAGATACTACGTTAATTGCATTAAATGCAAATATTTTTAACGCGTTAAAGTGAAAAAAAAAAAAAAAAAAACTCGGTGCGCGGTGGTGATGAAACCGGATTTTGCGACTGAACACCGGTAACACTGACTACCGTAGCAAGCCGAGTTCACATGTAACAAACAAGAGAAAAAACTGAATAAAATTAATGAAAATAAATACTAATTTCTGGCATTAAACACTCCACCTTCCCCAGCTCCACCTGTATAGATCTGCTACGGGGTTATTTCATGTATGTTACATGTGCAGCAGCAGCATGTCTGTGAATGTATTGGCTGGTATTGAAAGGGTTACTTCACCCAAAAATGAAAATTCTGTAATTAATTACACACCCTCATGTCGTTCCACACCCGTAAGACCTTCGTTCATCTTCAGAACACAAATTAAGATAGTTTTGATGAAATCTGAGAGGTATATGACTCGTCCAATTTAACAGACACTTTCAAGGTCCAGAAAGGTACTAAAGACATTGTTAAAACATTCGACGTGACTGCAGTGGTTCAACCTTAATGTTATGAAGAGACGAGAATACATCCATTGAGGGCTTCTGTGTTTACGTCCGAATGCCAGCTCAGTATTGGCCAAAGCTGATCATGTGATCAGCACGACGCATGTGTGTGATGCTGATGCAGGAGCCGACCAATAGTCGGCGTTCTGACGTAGAACCTGGAAGCGCTGGACGTAAACAACGTATGAGAATGACACAGAAATGAAGATATTGTTGAATAAAATAATTAATAATAATGCATACAGTTTTTTTTTTTTTTTTTTTTTTTTTTTAGAGGGCCAAAAGGTACATAGTGTACCTTTAAATGATCAAATTTCATTGTTCTCATTCTGTTTTTATAAGCTGTGATTGGATTATGGCATTTAGAATTTCTATAAAGAAATCTAACTAGAGCTATAAAATGAACAAGGTGCAGCTCAGATCATTTGATCTTGGGAGTATTTGGTGAGAAATTACTTTATTTTCAGACTTCTGAAATCTGGCAAAATCTGACTTTGGCATTGTGGCAAAGTTGTGCACATATTCCTTCATCATTTTAGAGCCTGTGTTTTGAAGTACATGATGACTTGTGGAAATGATAGTAAAAATCATCCAGCTGATGTGTTTTTCTGTTGTGTTTCTCTGATCTCTCAGTCTCCTCCAGATGTAAATTCAAACATCACAGCACCGTATGTGGAATCATTGAGCTTCATCACTTCCATCGGCTGTGGCATCTCCATGTTTTTTCTGTCCGTCGCTCTGTTCATGCATTTCCTGTTACGGTAGAGTATCTTAAAATATAACATATAGTTACTGTAAGTATTATAATTCAAAGTTCTTTGACCAGTTGCTTTTGTTCATCTTTTGGATAAAAGTGTCTGCTAAATGCATAAATGCATGTTACAAATACAGGTTGTTTTTATATTTGAACAGGAAAGCCAAATCAAATCAGGCCACAAAGATCTTGATGAACATGTTTGTGGCTTTGTTTCTCCTGAATTTATCCTTTTTGTCAAACGAGAGCGTCGCCAACACAGAAGTCAAGGTTGCGTGTGTCCTCATAGCGCTGCTCATGCATTACTCCATGCTGACTACATTCACCTGGTTCTTCATTCAAGCTCTTCATATGTACTTATGGCTCATCAGACAGAACATCACCATCACAAACTACGTGAGGAAGATCACCATGTTTGGCTGGAGTGAGTTATATGAACAAGTGTTCACTTGAAACTAACACTGTTTAAAACAAAAACCAGCAGATTGTAAAGTCGAGTTGCGGAAAATTGCAGATGAATCATATTTTCAACTTTTAATGTGTTTTTCCCTGTTCTTGAGCTGTTCCTTTAAAAGTATCTGAAAACTCAACATACCGCCCTCTCAAATGATTCAGTTTGGAGTTTTAAGTAGGATTAAATGCTTCCCCCTAGATAGGCACCTCCTTAGGGTTGATGTGAGGTAAAGAGATTATGTGAGCAGTCCGAGATGCCTTCCTCTATCGAGTTTACCTCCCTCCCTGATTATTGTTGGGGTTTGAAGTAGGGATATGCCCCTTTGGACAGATGCTCTCAGGCCAGAATATGTTCTGCTTGAGAGACTTGCTTTAGGGAAGAGCCACTGCACAAGTCACATAGGATGCACTTAGGTGTTGACACGCTTTTTGACTCTGCCTAGTTCTGCAGAGTCACTTAATGTTATGCTCACTCTGTGCATATTCAACCTAGTGGGCAGGCATTTCCTCAGCATGGTGTAGTAGGTATGGTGATCCCCATAGCATCAACACCAAGATGCAGCTTCGAAGTTCCGCTTTAAAAGGGAACATGTTGTGTTGGGAATGCAGCCCGGCTCCCTGAGGAGAGGAACGAGGCACTTTGTCTTTGTTGCCATATTTCAGGGCATACCTGCACGCCTCCTTCACACAAAAGAGTTGATGACGTTCCGCGTGTGACGTCATGGACTGCCGCCTGCCAATAGACTGGCGTGTTTACACACGCCCCAGACAGTGGTCAAGCCGAGGGCGTTCCCCATAGCGTCAACACCAAGATGCAGCATCTTGTACCCCTTCTCAGGGAATTGGGTTGGGTTTGCAACCCAAGATGTCTATACAGTTTTTTTTATTTTTTTTAATTAAAGTTTTAGTTAATTTAGCACAAGTTAAACTAAATGAAAATGAGAAATGTTGCCTTTTTAGATTTTTTTTTTTTTAAATATATTTTATCCTCAGTTAAAGTTTATTTTATTTCCTCTTACAAATTTTTTATGGTTTTGTTTAAGTGAACTATAATAACCCTGTTCTCGTGTGTTTTCAGCATTTTCAGCTCCGATAGTCGTAGCTGTTGTTTCATTAGGAGGATATAAAACAATGATTATAAACACAACGTCTGGAAAAACCACACAAATGTAAGTTGTTCTGATGAATTAAAGAGGACCTGTTCTACTTTTTTCCATGTTCATCTGTCTTTAAGTGTGTAATGTTGCTGTTTGAGCATGAAAAGGCTTCCAAAGTCCCTCCAGCGGGAGTTATTCTCTATATCAGTGTCACTGGCTACGTTTACATGCACCCAAATAATCCATTTGTAATTGGACTGACGGCTCAATCGGATTGAAAAATGTTCATGTAAACACCTTAATCGATCCGATTGAGCTCGATCTGAATGAAATTTCGATCGGATTGGAAGGGGTGGTTTATTCCTTTTCTAATCCGATCCAACAGTAAAAAATGACCATGTAAACGCTTGAATCCGACTATGGTCAATGTTGACACGCATTACGCAGTGTGCAAGTTCACGTTCACGTCTTTAGTTGTAAAGATTTAGGGGCCGTTCACGTCGCGTCTAAAAATGCGGCGCAGCTTTCTCCTCCTTTCTACAAGCGCTTGCGCTCCCGTGGCGTGTCGTTGTTATGCAACCATGAACTGCGCTCTCCACGATGACGAGGAAGAATCAGCAAAGGATTAATTGATTTCTAGCCCTTGCATTAGCTTTACTACTAGATATATTTATGGAGATGAGAAATAAAACCCGCTCTGTACAGCTATGATCAGCTGTTCGGCTGAGCTTTTGGTGTTGTTATGGAAGGGCCGAAGCTGATCGGTCGGTTCTTGTCACATGACCTGCGGTGCGGTTTTCATCTCGCTGCGGCATAGGCACGCCTGGAAAAAACGAGCTCCTATTATGAGCGTGCTTGCTACGAGCCTACATTTGAAATAATGAATTTGTGCGTGCAAAAGACGCCATATGTGAACGGCCCCTTATGAATGTGTATGCCAACAGGGCAAAAATAGCAATGAGCTCTTTTGGTATCACGTCCATAGTTGTCTCCGCAAGTGTGATTGATAAGATGTCAGACGCAGAGCGCGTGCGCAAAAGTTTTAATCGGAATGTATATAAAACACATATAAACGGATATTTGAATCAGATTACAATGTTTAGAGTACATGTAAACAGATCTGCAATCGGATTCAATTCATTTGGATTGACGAAAATCGGTGCATGTAAACATAGCCACTGTTTCTGAACTCCCTGAAACGCCTCCATTGTAGTCTTGAGTTTTCTTTTGGGAACAAACACGTCACAATATTTCTCATTTAAATAATTAATTCGCAGAATAAAGGGGCGGGGCCTGGTTGAGTTAGTTAGTAGTGTGTTGAAACTGGTGGTTATGGTAAGGGGCGGAACATTTCCCAAACACGCTTGAAGCACTTGACCAATCACAACACACTGCTCCAGCCGACCAATCGGAGCACATTGTGCTTTTCAGAAGGAGGGGCTTCATAGAGACAGGAACTAAACAGAGCGTTACTGACAGACTGAGAAGAGAGGAGCTGAACAATGGAGAACATGAGGAAAATAATCAACATTTAAGCATGGAAACTTATTCTAGTAGAGCCCAAAAACAACATCAAGACTCTGTAAAAGTGCATAATAAGTCCTCTTAATGAAGCTTTTAAGTCATAATGTCAACATTGTCTGTTCTCCTCTAATTATAGGTGCTGGATTACAGATCCTTTAATTCACTACATAGTGAACATTGGCTACTACGCTTTAGTCTTCATCTTCACGGCAGGAATCTTCATCATGATCATCACTAAGATTGTCCAAGCCCGACACATAAAAGCAGCTGACGGCAAGAGAAAGACGTTCAGAAAGCAGCTCATGATGGTGTTGAGTTTGTTCCTGCTCTTCGGTCTGACGTGGGCTGTGGCGTTCTTCAGTTATGGAGTGATGCGCATTCCCTCATATTACATCTTCACTGTGCTGAACTCATTTCAGGGTGAGAAACAATCACACTACATGGATGATTGTATGCGATGCAAACATTTGGTTATGTTTTTTGGTTACATTTTTAAAAAATTATACATATTTCTTTAATGGTAAGTAAAATGTATATGAATTAGTTGAAATATATTCTACTGGGTTTTGTTTCAGGGTTTTTCCTTTTCCTGTATTACTACCACATTCACAATGATGTTGCGGGAAATTTTTCTGATGATCCAGAAAGCTCCGGCTCCACCACAACCATCGTTCAATCTGGAATGACTGCTGTGGAAAATATTTATAATTAGCATAATTAAAGTTTAAGATGTCTGACTCTTAGACTGATTCTTTCTCGGCTGAGATGAGCTGTAAGGGCTGATTGATGGCCCTCTCTCTCTTTTTTCTTTCTCCTTTTTGTACTTTCTCCCATTTCAAAACTGAACTATAACGTTTTATAACCTGCATCACCTTGAGGAATATACTGACGCACACTACAACAGATTCTGCAGCACCATGAACAGTGTTGTGGCCAAGTGGCCACTTGGGATTTCGAAGAAGCAGAAAGGTCATTTTCTAAAGACTCATTGAAGCCATGGTTAAAGAGAAAACCAAAGTTTATTAACCGACTTCATGGGCATGCCTCCACCCTCAGCCAGGAGGGGGCACTGATGCTCTACTCTTTTTAACACATATGTAACAGATTGTCAAACACAATCGTCCTTAATAAACAAAACAAAAACAAAAAAAAACTCAGTATTTCCAAAAAAACACACTTACATGTTTCTTAACATTAAATACACCATATTCCTCCCCTGAAAATACAACATCCAAAAATACACTCTGTTTTTGTTTCTTACAAAATGCACAACAGAAAATATACATCTGGTTCAACCACTGAATTTTCACTCTGTCTCAACACAGGAGTTTCCTTCAACATCGTTTGTGAGGTGTCACAAGTTCTTTGCTGAAAGTGCTTCCGCATCCTGTTCAGTAGTCATTATTTTGTTGCTCTTAACTGATCTACATGCTTTTTGTATGACTTTCCCTCAACACAGACCAGATAAGTAACTGGACCTAACAAGTCTTTCAATTTCTCCTAACTTCCACTTCTCTTCCCCTCCCCTGAACTGTTTTACAAGTACCTTTTGCTGTGGACAAAAATACTCTTTCACAAGCTAGCTTTGTTTTTTTGTACTCTGTTTTTGTTTGCATTTGAGAAGAGAACTGAGGTTGTATCTGATACAACCTCGTTCTAATTGTTCTTTTTAGAAACATTTAGATGTTTCTGAAAAGGTTTCCCTGTAAAACTCAAGGGAACATTTCTGTAACTGAATAAAAATCTGTCAATACAATGTTGAAGCGTGATGTCCAACTCTTTTTGTTTTTCCAAAGACTGTTTAAAAGTTTGAAACACTCACTCTACTAAACCATTTGAGGCAGGATGGTATGCTGCCGATTTGACATTTTACCCCATACATTTCCATTGTCTGACAAAATTACCTTAGGTAATCCATAGTTGGCATTCATATTACGCATAACCTCAACTGTTGCTCTGGCAGTAGTATTAGTCATCAACTTCATTTCTGACCAGCCTGAATAAGCATCAATGGCCAATAGAAACTGATGCTTCCCCTTCTCACAGAAATCAATATGCATTCTCTCCCATGGAAATTCAGGCCTTTTCCAGGGATGCACAGGTACAGTGTTAGGCATCTTTTGATGTAATGCACATACCTTGCAGTGACATCATATTTTCAGTATCATCCAATTTAGGCCACCAAAAATGGCTTCTGGCTACTGTCTTACTCTTGACCATCTGTAAATCAGGGTATATACAGAACTTCTTAAGTTGAATTTAATACCTTTTACTACCTTTTTTAATACCTTCAAAATATTTTTTAATACCAGCGCGACTTCAAGCTGCAACTGTAGTGCCGTAAATGAAATATCTTTCCAAATGGAATAACATATTGCATCACAATGTAACAAGGTCATTGTAACTTAACATCAACACTGGACTCAAAAACTGCCCACAGATATAATAGAAATAAAGACAGAAGAGGAAGGAGACATCTTCTTCATAGCTCATTAGTCAGTAAGTCTGATGTGTGAGCAATCTAAAAAAGAGGTGGCCGTGAAGTAAGCACAGGTGTTATTAAAATAAATTAAGCTGATACATTTAAGTAAAGCAGAGGGATTAATCAAGATGTCACAATGGGCCTTTGTCCATAGTTTTTAATCAATGTCAAAAAGTAACAATTGCATAACAATGTTGGACATTTGAATGAACAGCTACGCATCAAAATTTGAACCAAATTTCCAAGTGGTTCAATTTGGGCCTTGAAAAATAAAAAGAGGAAGCAACCAGATAATAATAAAGTGCAACTTTACACCGCAATTATATAAGTATGTGACAGATTTCACTGCCTGTAACATTGGGCCTATGTTGACCAGTCATTGGCATGTCTACTCATTTGGCCCTTAGTAGAATAAAGTGCCTTATTAATAAAGTGCAGAATATCTCGTTAACTATGTTCCATACACCAATCGGTTCTCTGCAATCACACCTTCCCTATACAACTGTCATGATTACTACTGAGAGTGCCCTAATCGGCCACTAGAGGGCACTCCAACCCGGACTCTTGTTTCACCCCTTGTACTTCATTCCCCATAACACACTTCCCGGATTCATTATCCTGTCATTGCAACCAGCTGTTTTGTGTTTGCTCATCAGTGTCTGTCTATTTATACTTGGTTTGTTTTGCTTTTGTGATCGCGGTATCATTTCATGTCACCTGCTTCCGTTTGTGTTTTGCTTTATTTTGTATGGACTGTTCTGTGGACTTTGACCCTCGCCTGCCTGGATTATGTTTATTGGATTACCCCATTAAAGCTGCACTTGGATCTTACCTTCTTGTCTCTGTGCTTACGTGACAACAACCTCCACTTTAGGCTACAACGTAAATCCCCCTTTGAAATGCTGGATATAACAACTGACAAATAACCAGGGCTGAAAATGGCTGAGATTCACTGGGGGGACTCTATATGGGAAGATTTTTTTTTTAACTTTCAATGACTTTTCAGATGTATTTAAATATAAAATATTATATAATTATATAATATGCTAGCATTAAACAGGCCTATTTCATGTTTCCTCCAAACAATATTTTCTTAATTATCAAGCAGACACATGAAAGGTCAATGAACAACATTTATCAACTGTGTTTGGCACAAACATGTTCATTCAACAGAATCTCTGCTTGGAGAAAATTACCTGTTTGATTTTTGGCCAAATTAAAGATACATTTTCTAGGAAGTTGCATATGTGGTGCATACTAAATTGAACAGGTCACACTTATTTTAAATACATTTGTCCTCAGGTTAAAGAAAACCGAATATTTTGGATGGTTACCTCTTAGTTTACTATACTTTGAAAATCAACCATTAAACACATTTAAAGGGGAATCCAGTTTTAACGGAAAAGGAAGCTGATGTGCGTTCTAAAAAGCAAAATAATTTGGATAATTTATCTAGAAAATATAATAATATTCACTTATCCCTTTTCTTAAACAATGCTTAAAAGGGTTGAAATGTGATGTTTATCATTTTATAAAAACTTTTTGTTTTAAGGATGTTACCATAGACATAGTTTTTTAAAACATTGCTACCTGAACATGCAGTTCTATTCTAATATTCGCTGAAATAATTTCAACTACTGATTCTGATGCAATCTTTATTTGAAGTATCAAGTTACTTTCAAAGGGGATTTACTCTATTTCGTTCACTTCTGTTTGGGATGGGGGATGGGTTGTTTCCCTCGGTTGCGAGGAGTTTGCTCCCTCATGAGGTTTATTTATTTGTTTGTTGCTTTATTTTTGCAAAATGGTTCACACATGCAAAGTTGGTTGATAACACAACTGCAATAAAGTAACAGCCTATAGTTAACAATTACTTGTTTACAAAGTGCCATGGGAAGTCAAACTATCTTTACTTAAAATGTTCTTATAGCCTACTGAACATGTTTATTCTTGAAATACAGCCAGGTTTTTCCTAATGGGCATATTTGTCATATTAGCAGAACACATTTTACACATAAGGAAAACTAATGTTTAATCAATAATTCAAGAAGATCCATGATTCTAACTTGTACTTGGCCTTATGAAAAAGTAGTTCTTGTAATTGTTTAACACAGCATTTGTTACAATAAGGATGTAATTAAAGCTAGACCACTGATGGCTCCTTATTGCATGCTTAGGGCAATGTTAACTTTTTTCTCTCTTTTTTTAAATCTATTCCCTTAATAGATTATATATTATAAATTCTTCAACAAGTTAGTTAAAATGTACCACAATAAATACAACAGAACGTGATAAATTCTAGGAAAAGTGGTCATGAGAAGTTTAAAAAGCTTGCAGGATCATCATCATGTTTTCCCCTCTTTTCATCAGTCTTTTTAGTGGCTGTTTTTAGATCATGTTTGACTTTCTCCACAGCGTTTTACTACATTCTCAATAGAATTCAAATGGGTTTCACATTTTATCATTGGAACGGCTCGCACAAATCTTATCACACTTTTGGAGCGCGCTGGTGAACGCGCCTGCGGTGATTCGCGCGCGGCATGCCACTCATAATCATGAAAGCTCCGAACGCGCGATTTATACAATTAATTAACAGCCTGATTCTATGTTTCGGTGTGGTGGTTAGAGTACCGGCAACATGTGAGAAGTGGCGGTACGCAAGACAAAGCGTGGGTATGCTACAGATTAAAATAGATAAGTGCCGGTGCGTATCGGCCCACTTCAAGCAACGAGTAAGATCGCGTGGGTGTTTGAATCCATCGCGATCTTTTTATGATTAATCATGCAATTTTATTGCGCTATGTTTTTGCGCTGAATCGGTTTCGTTTTCGTAGGATATTGAGTGAATAAATACAGAAATCCCTTCATTTCTATATAAAAAAAAATCGAACCAATTTGAACTGGAACGCCGTCCCCCCTCGAAATTCACTCCCGGGACGCCGTCCCCCTGCGTTACCCTCATTTCCACCCCTGCAAATAACGATCAAACTAACTTACGCAACTTACACAACCAAGGGAACTAACAAAAGGCAAAGTTGCTTGGTAAAATTACAGTTAGTCAACAGGATCACAGCACCTCAGCTTCCGGAGCTCCTCCGTGAGAGACTCAAGGCCGGTGCGCCTCACAGGTGGAGCTCGTTAACTCTCGCGTCACCGGCCTCGCGCCGTTCCCTCACGGCTCTCGCCCGCCCTGCTCGTCACATACCCCCATCGCCCCTCGCAGGCTGGGGGGTACTCCCGAGACTACGCTCTACTCCCCCCCCGGGGCCTGTCTCGGCGGCCGCAGCACCTGGGGGTAAGGACAGACGAGACGAGAGAAAGGAGACGGAAGCAAGGGGAGCGACAGAACGAGAGAGGGAAGAGAGGAAAAAAAAAAAAATCTTGGTCCGGTTCCCTGACACACTGCCGCTCGGTCCTCAGCCTGCCAAGAGGCTCTTCCTCGCGGTGCCATGCGATGGCACTGGACGCTTGGTGGACGGCCCGATCCTCGACCGCCTCCTGGCGGCCGGCGATGGCTCCTCCGGCTGAGGGCAGCCGGCAGCGAGTCCGCCGTTCCCTGCTCCTCCCCTTCATGGCGGACGGTAGCAGGCTCCGGCCCACGGCAGACGACGGCACTCCTCCGCTCCCTCCAGGACGGCAGCCACCCCACCTCGTCCCAGGAGCACGGCATCTGGGTCTCCGTCCCACCTTTCACAAGGCTCCAGTACCACCGCCTCGGGCAGCCTCTCACGGTCTTCACTCCCGCGCTGCCCGAACTCCGCAGCACCGCGATCCCCCTCAGCAGCGAGGGCTCTCCGACAGCATGTCCCTCCTTCCTCCCGGGTTTCGGCACCAATGTAACACAGTTCGTATGATGTGGGAAGAAGGAGGCGAGAACCGGCGAACATTCAAACAATAATCTTTAATAAAATAAACAAAGAACAAAACGAAAGTAATGCCGGCAGACCCTCGCGGACGTCTGCCGGCCACACAAACATAATAAAACAAAATAAAGTCCAGGCCTGGTCCTCTCTCGTCCTTCACTGTCGTCGCTCCTCCTTTTATGCTTCCGGAGCTCCTCCGTGAGAGACTCAAGGCCGGTGCGCCTCACAGGTGGAGCTCGTTAACTCTCGCGTCACCGGCCTCACGCCGTTCCCTCACGGCTCTCGCCCGCCCTGCTTGTCACAGATGTATTTTGTCTCGCGTTCCCAACCCGGATTATTCGTGGCTCGTGATTTGGAGAACCCGCCACTGTTTTTCTCCGGTCTTTTCTGTGGCATGGAATTTTCACAGGCACGCTCTAATGGCTCACTTCCACCGAGCGGTACAGTACAGTACGATTCGGGATGGTAAACCCTGATCCGGCATGCGTTTCCACCTTCAACAGTACCCTTACTTGATAGGTGTGGTGTATCCATCAACTTCATTCTCACGCAAAGAAGAAAGCGACAGTAAACAACAATGGAGGACATACAGCAGATCTTGTTCTTGCTTCTTGGCATGTGGCTGTTTGTGTTGCAATGGTATTGTGTTTCAACTGTATATTTAAAAAAAATGGCACCTCTTGTGTTGTCATTTCCTTTGTAGCGCAAGTGACGATTCTCTGTCAACCAATCAATGTTCTGCATTGAGTCTAGCTCCACCCTTTAGGTACCGGACTACTGTGATAGGTACCCCAACGGAAGGGTCACAAAAAGTGGTACGGTACATTTCCGTATTTTGGAAACAACTTCTGACAATTGAAACGGTAATAATCGCATACCACACAACCGCACCGCTCGGTTGAAATGACCCATAAAGGTCCCTTTTTCCCGCAGGCTCGGCATTGAAAATCTTAGTATTTGCAATTGTCCCTCTCCAAGACACCTATAACAGGGTTTTATCGCCCATTTTGCGACTACTGTTCCTTGGCATATTCTCCTCCGCGCCCGGATGCTCTCTAGCGGGCTTCGCATAACTCACACTGACGGTTCTCAGAGGTGCATGCCGAAATGCTTTAAAACTCGTCACAGTACATTCAAAATTGTTCACAATGTCCAATACCTTAGGCCATGTCAGCGGTTCGCCGTAAGCTGCACTCAAAAGCCGAGCTCGTAAGTCCTTAATGCATATTCCGTAAATGAGCGGGTCTCCCAACTGTTTCTCCAATGAAGCAGGGAATGTGGACACTAATCCCTTTAATACAGCCACTTATTCAGACAGGGATTCCCCAATCAGCTACGGAAACTGGATCTTTCACTCAAGACATTTTCCTTTGGTACATAGAAGCCTCTGAATGCTTTGAAAATGTTGGCTAATGGTGTTTTTGCCAGTCTTTTCAGTGCTAATAAATCCGTGAGCAATGAAAAGGTCTTTGCACTGACCACAGACAGAAAAACAGCACTTCGCTTGCCTTCTACACGGCACAGCTTGGAATTCAGCCAAGAACAGACAGACACTCTCACCAAAGAAAATTATTTCTTAAAGCACTCTGCTCACACACTTACTACTCAACTCATCTCCGTTGTCGCAGAAAACAAAGCCATGAAAAAGAGCATTCTGGACTTGCAAACGTATAGCATGAGAGACAATTTAGTTTTCACAGGTGTCCCGAAACAAGATGACTCTGGAAAAAATCTTTACAATAAAACAACTCAAATTACCAACCGTAACTGTGCAGATTATTTGTCAGGGTTCTCCTCTGACAGTTCTGTCAGCATTGTCTTTGTTTGTGTTGTGCTTGAGCACATGGCTCTGTCTGTGTTTGTGTTGGCCATGTGCTCCTCTGTTCCTGCCTCCTTGTTTCCAGTTACCACGCCCTCGTTTAGTTGTTGATCAGTCCTCGTTAATCTGAGTGTTGTCACCTGTTCCTCTTGTTCTTTGCTCCCTTTATATTGTGCTCTCTTTCCGTCATGTTTTGCCAGTTTGTTATGCTTTAAACATTGTGCCACTTTGCACTTCCTAGTAGATTTCTTGTTGCTAAAGTAGTAGTTACTTGTAGCTTTTTGTAATTCTACTTGTGTCTTGATCTGCCTTGTTCCTGAGTATCCTTGCTATTATTTAGTATTTTTTTCCCCCTTTTGTGTTTTCAGTTTTTACTTTATTTCCTAGTTTACTTTAGTAGTTTGTTTTCCTTTATTCTTTTACCAGATCTTTTGCCTAGCTTTAGTTTTCAGTTTTGTCTTTATTTAGCTTATTAGCAGTTCCTCTAGTTAAAGCTTAACTTTTGCTTTCGCATTCTGCCTTGTCTTGTCATGTCTTGTCCTGTTTGCTGTGTCTCTGATCTCTCCTAGTCTTGTCCTGCAAGCTGAGCTTCCCTGGCCACCTTCTCTATCTGCCAAGCAGCAAGAGAGTCGCCCTCCCTCTGCTGTGTGATCCTGCCTGGTCCTCTCTGTTCTCCTCCAGTCTTGTACTGCTCCCCAACCTACTGTCATCCTGGGTTGGACTCAGCAGCCGCTCTCTCAGCCTGCCTGTCATTGTGCCTCATCCCTGCCTGCTGTTTGGACTGTGTTCCCTTCCTCACAATATCTTGTCTGCTGATAGCAATACCCACGGGACATTCTTGAACACTGAAAATAGCTTTTCCCCATCTGAAAACAGATGATAAATGAAAGAAAAAAGGCAACCATTGCAGTAGAAAAATTATACATAGATGGACAATTATATTGTGATAAAGACATTACCCCCTGGCATTTCTGAACGCTTTACTCCCATTCCTGAGTCAATAACTGCCACGATCATAAACTTATACACACACCACCACTACCCCCCTAACATTAATTTTTATTTTCCATTTCCTCATAAAAACATAACATGTCATCATTCGCTTTTCAAGCCTGAAACATTTGTAGATTTGGTTCTCAGATAAAGAAGATCAAAGTTTTGAATAATTTAAATAAAGCCAACATATGCCTCCTGCGTAAAAAAAAAATCTCATTTGTTCATAACACCACTCTTATAGACCATGAAGGACTTTTCATTATCATAAACATTTCCATTAATGGGCTGATTGAATTTCAAATTAGCCCATTCAAATCAACTTCTATGAGTCTCACTTGTGGCTACAAGTATGAATGAAACAGACATGACATTACATGTGTACTCACTAAAGCTCACAACACCCTATTTTGGGTAAAATTAGGAAAAATAATGCTTCTCTCTAAAGAAATTTGAAATAAACATAAAAAAAAAAATTCTGTTTGTGTAAAAACATTTCTTGTTAAGGTTTGTATTTTGTGTGTCCTGTATGAAACATTAATTTCCTTTGTCAGTCACATGCCTGTTTAAGTAATGAACTGCAATACTTGTCGTTTTCAGAGTATGTTAACATACATTTTTTTATTTTTTATTTTTTTGCCTGAAACCAACCACAATTGTACATCTGTCCATCTATATCCACATGCTTTGGGACCCCAGTCCCTGTCCGGTGCGGTGGATCAGCACTAAGCACTTAGCACTAACAGCTACTACTTTGTGTGTGCTACTGTCATCATTATGAAGGCAAACATCTTTATTACGACTTTGATAGTACACACCCGATTCAATTCATGTACAAACCCGATTCCAAAAAAGTTGGGACACTGTACAAATTGTGAATAAAAAAGGAATGCAATAATTTACAAATCTCATAAACTTATATTTTATTCACAATAGAATATAGATAACATATCAAATGTTGAAAGTGAGACATTTTGAAATGTCATGCCAAATATTGGCTCATTTTGGATTTCATGAGAGATACACATTCCAAAAAAGTTGGGACAGGTAGCAATAAGAGGCCGGAAAAGTTAAATGTACATATAAGGAACAGCTGGAGGACAAATTTGCAACTTATTAGGTCAATTGGCAACATGATTGGGTATAAAAAGAGCCTCTCAGAGTGGCAGTGTCTCTCAGAAGTCAAGATCTCCAATTCCCCCAATGCTGCGGCGAAAAATAGTGGAGCAATATCAGAAAGGAGTTTCTCAGAGAAAAATTGCAAAGAGTTTGAAGTTATCATCATCTACAGTGCATAATATCATCCAAAGATTCAGAGAATCTGGAACAATCTCTGTGCGTAAGGGTCAAGGCCGGAAAACCATACTGGATGCCCGTGATCTTCGGGCCCTTAGACGGCACTGCATCACATACAGGAATGCTACTGTAATGGAAATCACAACATGGGCTCAGGAATACTTCCAGAAAACATTGTCGGTGAACACAATCCACCGTGCCATTCGCCGTTGCCGGCTAAAACTCTATAGGTCAAAAAAGAAGCCATATCTAAACATGATCCAGAAGCGCAGCCGTTTTCTCTGGGCCAAGGCTCATTTAAAATGGACTGTGGCAAAGTGGAAAACTGTATTAGACAAGAATGGGACAACATTCCTATTCCTAAACTTGAGCAACTTGTCTCCTCAGTCCCTCTGTTATAAAAAGAAGAGGGGATGCCACACAGTGGTAAACATGGCCTTGTCCCAACTTTTTTGAGATGTGTTGATGCCATGAAATTTAAAATCAACTTATTTTTCCCTTAAAATTATACATTTTCTCAGTTTAAACATTTGATATGTCATCTATGTTGTATTCTGAATAAAATATTGAAATTTGAAACTTCCACATCATTGCATTCCTTTTTTATTCACAATTTGTACAGTGTCCCATCTTTTTTGGAATCGGGTTTGTAATTAATTCAAGTGTATTTGGGTTTATAACAGGTCTGGTTCTCACCTTATTAATGAACAGGAATTGCATATTGCGAGTAAAGCTGCAAAATTCCTCCATTAACGTCAGCTGCCTTTGTAATAAACCTCTGATACGTACAAGCGAAAATCGCTGCGCGGCATAAATGATAAATCTATTAGTCAGTATCTTAGCAAAAGTGCATTTCTTCCTGTTTTCTTCCATACAAAAAGTTGCATAAGTGTGCACCGGCCTGGAACGTTAAGTGCAATGTGAGTGTAGGCCAGCGGGGGAGTGGGGAGGGGGACAATCACACTTGGGCTCGGTTCAAGGCGACTGTGCCTAGTGTGAGTACACCCTAACTTTTGCTGTGGCCATAGAGGGATCAGAGTCAGCCTCACATTTTATTAATATTATTTGCCCTCATCCTTCATATTATATATATATATATATATATATATATATATATATATATATGTTGTTGGTATATATTTTTTGACAATTATATTAACAATTATGTTATTTTAAAACATTATAAAAAGATTGATTTCTTAAATGGATTTGTACAGTCATTGTTTCAGGGGAAACTGTAATTTCACCAAAATCAACAAATTAAAATAAAATTTTCACTAAAATCAGAACAACAAAGAAAAATTTCACTTCTGAATGAAAGGGAACTGTTTAAAATGATGTACATTAAATTAAATGTACTGAAATCACTCAAAATAAATGACAAACATCTGTGATAATCGTTACTGAAACCGTCTGTTATATTGTGGGAGGACTGAATTGTGCTGAATATTAGTGATGTTAGATTTATTGAGTGTTATAATCATCCTGCTGTCCTGTATGTTTGAACATATGGATGTCAGACAGACACAAAATACCTCTTTCATAAAACAAATTTACATCTTCAGGATGAAACTAAATTCACACGCAAGTGGATTCAGATATTTCCTTGATCGCACACACGAATGTAGAACATATTTGGTTACTGAAAACACAAGACATTGAAAATACTGAAATTCACAGTTGAAGCCCAATAAACATGATTTTCATGTATGCAAATGAACCGTATGTCAGTGTTCCAGTGTCTCTAAGCTGTGGATCATAATCCTGCGGTTTCATATGTGAACGGATTAAACTCTCTCCTCTTGGACTGTAGACTTTCATCTCAAGAATGCAATAATCAAATGTTTTAAGATTTATTACCAATATCTATTGAAAAGAAAATTCAACACTTGTGCCTCAGTCAGGCTGTTTTTGGGAATTATGTCTCGACAAAAGCAGAATTTGCTGTGGCTGATGATCGTCTGTTGTGCTTCACACCAGATAAGTATGTTGATTTGAACATTAAAAATGTAAACAAAAAATAACTTTTATTTATAAACCATTCTTGAGTTCAAAGCTCTTCAAAAAGTATTTTTGCAACAAATGTAGAATGTTGTTTCTGGTTTCAGGACAGTGCAAATGCGACAATACAACCCATGAGGGGCAATGTGAAGTCATCACGAATGAGACGTTTGCAGAAATAAAGCTGTGGTTATGGCTAGATGTCAGTTCTACACCAGCAGCAGGTACGTGTCGTCCTACAACAGATGAAGTGTTGAAGTTTTATTTATTTCATATCCACCTTATTTTGCAATGCAGAAGTAAGGTATTTTCTTTGAATGTGCGAGCGAGACATTAGCTGCTATAGTTAAATAACTACAGTGTTGGGGAAAGTACCTTTTAAAGTAATGTGTTACAATATTGTGTTACTTCCTTAAAAAGTAACTAATTGTTACTTAGTTACTTTTATACTTTTATGTTATGTTACTTTTGTGTTACTTTTCTCACCTGCTGGCTGTTATAATTTTGTAGCATTGTGTAGAATTAAATCTTCTAGACTACATGTGAGGTATTCATCTCACGTACAAAAACAGATTCAGTATTCCTCAAAAATGAGTAAGAACAGTGATTTACACTCTATTTTGAAGATACTCAGCTCTATATTTCTTTGCACACTGACAACTTACCAATTCACAAAACTAACAGAATGCATAGCTGATTTAAAAAAAAAAAAAAAAAGGATTTTAATTATTGGACCAAAAACTTCTTCATGTAATAACCTAGAATACTGTCTAACACTTGATGGCTGCTCTGTTAAGTCCTCGTCATCAGTTAGGAACCTGGGTGTCCTCTTTGATACCAATCTTTCATTTGAAGGCCACATTTCTAGCATCTGTAAAACCAAATTCTTCCGTCTTAAAAATACATCTAAACTACGAAAAATGCTCTCAATGACGTTACGTCCTACGGGAATCTAGGGGGTTGTTTTACTAGAGCATAACAAAATTTAATGTTTTAAGAGCACTTGTCTGGGCCCTGTCACAGCACCACAACAAGATGATTTCTTTTAACAGCTTTATTAGAGACAGGCAAAGCATAGCCAGGTTTCTTTGGAACAAAAAAAAAAGTGCTACTTAAAGAGGGAAACAAAGGCTTCAGAAGGGGGGCAATGCCAAAATAACAAACAAAAGTTTAGTCTACCTTGGAAGTTAAATTCATACTAAATCTCTCAAAGAAAAGAAAATCAACAACAGAATTTATGCTCACTCCCTAGCTAGCCACAAACCAGGAGAAAACAGGGGATTACAAAATAAGAATGGCACCCACCTCCCTACAGTTCCCAACTAATAATGAAACAAAACAGACAATCAGATAAATAACAGCTTAAGAGGGTAAAACAAAGAAACAAGGTGGTACTTCACAACAAAACAACAGAAACTCTTAGCTTAGGAGTTTAACAGGACTAAAGTGTTCAGTTGAAAGCAAGCAGCTAAAGCAACAGCATTTGAGACCTAAGGGAAAAAATGCAAACAATCATACAGTTCCACAAAGCATGCACCACCACTTCAACAACAGGATTCTCATTGGTTCAGAGTTGTGCTCTGCTTTTATGCTGCTTCCCTCCTGGATGGTAAGCAGGTGCAGCTGGGGGCGCATTCAGCCACCTGCCAGAGTGAAAGAGTGGGAGGAGCCAGAGGGAGCAGGAGACACAGAGGAAAACAAAAAGCAACCACCACAGTGCAACGTGCAATTGTCACAAAAATCAATACATCTTTGGAAACTAGTGATGGGAAACCGAGGCTTTCATCAAATTGTGTCGAAAAACGGTTCATTACTCGAAGCTTTTAACACAGTGCGCATTAGCGACATCTGGTGGTCAGACTTGTTTTCTCCACCATATCTAACAAATCGGGGAGCAGATATGGTTTGAAAAAGCACGTGACCAGACAAAGCTTCGGAAGTCTGTGACACACGGAATCACTCTTGTCTTGTCTTCTATCTAATCTGATCTAATGTCATCTAAATTAATTTGTGACAATGAGACCACAACTCGTGTCATGTGTAGCCTGGTCAACGGATACATATTGATAGGCTAGATAGTATAAAATATACAATGATGTGATCATAATTGACTGGAGTAGTTGAAAAAATATTTTGGGTGAGCTGTTTAACCCTTATGTTCTGTTCGGGGTCTCTGAGACCCCAGTAATAAAACATGATTAAATTCATTTTCCTTTTATGCATCAGGTGAAGCTCCAATTTTTTTCAAACCAGCCCTCCTGACTTCCCAATACTGCATGGCGTTTGAAGCTTCAAACGTCATCAATCACGTGGTATTGTCATTTCGATACAAGCATCGGTACAGTGTGTGATACAACATTGCTTTGAAAACTGCGTCGGAGCATCGGAGCCCCGGTATCAACTGTCCCATCACTATTGGAAACATCTGCTAAAATAAGCGACTGTGCTGCACCAGTGTCTCTCAGAATTGAAATGGACCTGCTGAGAGAGTCAGCACTAAGAGAAACAGATCCGTTGAAGAGAAATGGTTCACACCCAGAACTCGGAACAGAACAGTTTTTAGGGATTGTGACCGCCTGAGCAAAAGCTACACTTTTAGATTTTCCAGCAGCATTTTTCCGTTTCCACGCTTTACACTCAGAGATCAGGTGGCCTGGATCCAAACAATAGAAACAAACACGTTTATTATTGGAACATTTTGCCTCAGCTATACGACCCTTATCTGCTATTTCCTTTGAAACAATGGAAATTTCCTTCTCTGCCTGCTCATTATAAAGGCAGGAACACACCAAGCCGACGGTTGGCCGTCGGGCAGTTTTTGTTCGTCGGCCGACTAAGTTTTCTCAGTGTGTTCCGCACCGTCGGCTGAAGTTGGTCCTCGTAGGCTTTTTTCCGGCCAATTCGAAATGTTGAATCTCGGCGCTCGTCGGTCCATCTGATCATTCTGATTGACTGTTCAGCTACTGCCACCTGCTGGTACGGAAAGGCATTTCATCTTGCGCAGGCGCAGAACGGACGTGCTACTTGGCCGTCAGGTGTCGAGCGTCGGTTTGGTGTTTCAGGGCAACTTTGGTCGACGTGAGCCAACCCCGCAGTCTGCTTTCGTCACCACTAGTTCGTCTGCGTCGGCGTCGGCTTGGTGTGTTCCGGCCTTTAAAAAACTGATGTTTGGACTGATGTGAAGATGGAAATACTGTCTTATGGGTGAGCACAAACTCGTCTGCTATCACAGCAGCTTCAGAGAGTGTGTTTACCTTTTATTCATTCAAATGAACAACTACAGGTTCAGGAGCACAATTTTTAAACTCTTCCAACAAGATAAGCTCCTGCAACTGCTCTAATTTGGTGACCTTGTTCGAGAGGCACCACTTCTCAAAGAGCGTTTTTTTTATCTTGCGCAAACTCTACATATGTTTGTTTGGCTGTTTTCATTAAGTTTCGGAAACGCTGACAGTAGGCTTCAGGAACCAATTCATATGCCCTCAATACTGCCGCTTTGACCACCTCATAATTAAGAGATTGCGCAATTGGAAGCGAAGAACAGACCTCCTGTGCCTTACCTACAAAATTGCACTGTAAGAGGAGCCCCCACATGTCCTTCGGCCACCCCAATTTAGCAGCGATACTTTCAAAAGTCATGAAGTAGCAATCTACCTCAGCTTCTCTAAAAGGAGGTACCAGTTTTATGTACTTTACAGCAACAAAGTTTGGCTGGGTATTGCTTACTGGGTCATTGTTAACCATGCTGGATTGTGACTGTGTCCTCTCAAACGTTGGTGAGGAGGGAGCTCTCGAGCATGGAAGGGGAACAGGAGGATTTCTGCGCAAAGTCTCAGCTTCTAATTCAAGCGTTTTAAGCTTAATGTCTCGATGCACCTCAACCTCGACAGTACAGAGTTGTACTACTTTCATGTCATGTTCTTGTCTTTTTAGCTCTAAGTCAAGCTCTTTTAACTTAATTGCTGTTGCCGGATCAAGCCGAGACTCTGCTGGAAGGGGCAAAGCAGAAGCTTCTCCTACTGCTAAATTACCCTCCGACACCTCCAGCGGTGGAACAAATGCGGAACAGTTAGTTCACAAGTTCATGATCTCAAGGCTAGATTATTGTAACGCTCTACTGCACACCTAATAAACAAAATCCAAACTCCAGCTGGTCCAAAATGCAGCAGCTAGAGTTCTTACTAGAACCAGGAAGTATGACCATATTAGCCTGGTTCTGTCAACACTGCATTGGCTTCCTATTAAACACTGTATACATTTGAAAATCTTGCTAATTACTTACAAAGCACTAAACGGTTTAGCTCCCCAGTACTTCAGTGAGCTCTTAAGGCATTATAGTCCTTCAAGTCTATTGCAATCTCAAAATTCTGGCCAGTTGATAATACAAAGAATATCAAAATCAACCGCAGGTGGTAGATTTCATTTTCCTGTCTGTTTAAATCTAGACTAAAAACACATCTCTTTAATCTGGCATTCACAAAACACATCGTCAATTTCTATTTTCAGATCAGTTAAATATTCATTAGGTTGCATAAATTAGATCAGCAGGAACCAGGAACTTCCTATAACACTCAATGGACTTGTTACATCAGAAGAAGAATGGCATCTATGCTAATATTAGTCTGTTTATCCTGAGGTTTAATGTAGTCAGCTGGATCTGGGCCATATCCAGATCAGATGGAGGACCTGCACCTAAACACGAGCACAACACATCCCTGAACTGTCAGCAGAGATTATTATGTTAATTAGACGATCCCCTGTGAAGGCTTCATCGACATGACAGCCAGTGGCACAGATCCTCAACAAACGCGTCTCCATAACAGCGTGATGAATCCACTCTTTAACCAGATGGAAGTGTATTAAATATTTTGAATTTTCCAATCCCAATCTGACTTCTGACCTTTTATGCTGACCCTTTTTTGTCCTTTTTCTATTTTCTACCACTATTTCCAGTACCCTCCTTATCCCGATAAAACTTTTCACTCTCCATGTCATGTCTCCATGTTCCGGAATCTACATCACTTCCTTCCATCACTTGCTCCATTCACAGTCTAGTGTTGCCAACCGCCCTCAGATTGATCTAGGATTTAACTTAAAGAACTTATTTATTTGTAATATTTATCTCATTACAAATGTTCAGGTTACAAATGGTCACACAGCTCTTATGTTAAAATTAAGGTGGATACTGTATGGTTTGAAAATCATGTTGAATTGTGTGTTGTCATGTTCTCTTGAGGTTGTCTGAAAATCCCTTCTGTTGATCCTGAAGAGATATGTACAGCTACATATGACGAAGATACATGCAACTGTAAGTCTGTCTTAAATTTTATCAGTTGTTTCAGTTGCCTGTTTCACACCCACCAAACTTTGATTTCAAAATCAAGATAATTATCATAAAATGTGACTAATCCTATTTGTTAGTAAAAATGTAAATTGTAAAAATGTAAGAAAGTTAGTCCATTTTCATTCTACATGTTCTCCAGCTCTTGCTTACAATTTTTTTCCTGCATATTCTCGTACACTGATAATCTCACATGTTCTTTAATGTTATTTCTTGACCAAATAAATAGACAGGTAAACACAGATCTGCTTATTCTTCTCAGTTGTCATCTTTATTGTAGGACTCATTATTCATTCATGAGAGGAGTGTCACTTCCATCACCCTGTTTTTAGGTGCATTTTAAAGTATCGCATCAGAAACAAGCACAGCAAAATTTCAAATAAAAATCTCTTCATTCGCAAAAAAGTTTTTACGCTCACTTGAGGTGGTTTTTGACTATTGCAAATAATGGGAGATGGAAACGCATTTGCAGAATAAATTCTGACGTAGTGAACATTAAATCCACATGACTAATCGTAATTGGCTCTTTCTGCTGATGGTGTTGTAACAGAAAACTTTATGTTTGTTTCTGTTATGATGCATTAATTCTGGATGTACTGGCGTTCATGAATATGTGTGTGTGCAATGCATTTTCCCCTCAGGGCTTGCCATGGATATGGTCATACGCACTTTTGTACTGGAGTCTTGCGGGTTTTTCGGGCTTGTCCTGTCACGTGTGTGATGCTTAAAGTCGAGAAGAGTTCAGACAGCTCTCGATTATTGTTGTCTTATTTATATGTGTTTAGGCGAACCCCCTCACAAACGTTCTGTGTTTTACTTACTGTTGGTTACTAGGTTACCAATTCCACCGTCATCTGCTCAAACAGCTTGATGGAAACGCACCTAATTCGCATTTGTCTTTTTTCTTTTTTTGTGATCTTTAAAAAGATTTGTTTCACGTTTGGATGGAAACCCAGCTAATAAATAAATATGTGGAACATGAACATGCATGCTGAAATTGCTATACATTTATAGGTTTATCAGTAACACAACAACATATTAGATGACTTTAATCTTTGAGACTCAATTACACAGATATATAACTAAAATCAATCTCTTATTTATTTCTTTGTGTTAAAGCGACAGAAGGAGGCAAATACATTCTGCATTTTAATGGGATTAAATGGATGTGTGTCATCTGTGTTGATGAAAGATCAACCACTGTCACACCACTGTCACACACCACCACTAACAATCCAACTACCAGTTTCAAACCATCTGTGACAACTAACGATCCAGTAACCAGTTTCAAACCATCTGTGACAACTAACGATCCAGTAACCAGTTTCAAACCATCTGTGACAACTAACGATCCAGTAACCAGTTTCAAAACTAACGATCCAGTAACCAGTTTCAAACCATCTGTGACAACTAACGATCCAGTAACCAGTTTCAAACCATCTGAGACAACTAACGATCCAGTAACCAGTTTCAAACCATCTGTGACAACTAACGATCCAGTAACCAGTTTCAAACCATCTGTGACAACTAACGATCCAGTAACCAGTTTCAAACCATCTGAGACAACTAACGATCCAGTAACCAGTTTCAAACCATCTGTGACAACTAACGATCCAGTAACCAGTTTCAAACCATCTGAGACAACTAACGATCCAGTAACCAGTTTCAAACCATCTGTGACAACTAACAATCCAGTAACCAGTTTCAAACCATCTGTGACAACTAACGATCCAGTAACCAGTTTCAAACCATCTGTGACAACTAACGATCCAGTAACCAGTTTCAAACCATCTGAGACAACTAACGATCCAGTAACCAGTTTCAAACCATCTGTGACAACTAACAATCCAGTAACCAGTTTCAAACCATCTGTGACAACTAACGATCCAGTAACCAGTTTCAAACCATCTGTGACAACTAACGATCCAGTAACCAGTTTCAAACCATCTGTGACAACTAACGATCCAGTAACCAGTTTCAAACCATCTGTGACAACTAACGATCCAGTAACCAGTTTCAAACCATCTGTGACAACTAACGATCCAGTAACCAGTTTCAAACCATCTGAGACAACTAACGATCCAGTAACCAGTTTCAAACCATCTGTGACAACTAACGATCCAGTAACCAGTTTCAAACCATCTGTGACAACTAACGATCCAGTAACCAGTTTCAAACCATCTGAGACAACTAACGATCCAGTAACCAGTTTCAAACCATCTGAGACAACTAACGATCCAGTAACCAGTTTCAAACCATCTGTGACAACTAACGATCCAGTAACCAGTTTCAAACCATCTGTGACAACTAACGATCCAGTAACCAGTTTCAAACCATCTGTGACAACTAACGATCCAGTAACCAGTTTCCAGTTCAAACCATCTGTGACAACTAACGATCCAGTAACCAGTTTCAAACCATCTGTGACAACTAACGATCCAGTAACCAGTTTCAAACCATCTGTGACAACTAACGATCCAGTAACCAGTTTCAAACCATCTGAGACAACTAACGATCCAGTAACCAGTTTCAAACCATCTGAGACAACTAACGATCCAGTAACCAGTTTCAAACCATCTGAGACAACTAACAATACAGCTACCAGTTTCACACCATCTGAGACAACTAACATTTCAACTGCCATTCTCCAAACAACTGAGATAACTGACAATCCAACTACAGTTGATCTAAAAGATATGGGTGGATTTATTAATCCCTCAAAAGCATCGTAAGTGTGTGGTTACCAGTGACTTTAAAAATTTACTTTGAGTGTGAATAATTAAGTGTGATTATTCAATTTTGCAGAGAAACTTTGGACAGTCTGAAGACTAAGATGGAAGAGATGAAAAAAAACAATATAAACAACACACGGATTGTCATTGGGGATGTTATTGGTCTTCTTCACACACAAGCCAATAACACAGAAACCAGAGACATGTGTTACTCTTCAGATCCAAACAGGATAGACGTAAGACATGAGAAACAATAAAACGTATTATTTATGTATGGTATGATTAATCATTAATTATGTCATTCTTTTTTTCACAGTTTGCTGACTGTCAAAGTGACCTGAAGACAGACATTCCCTGATCTGTAAAGATTCCTAGTGAGGCCTTTAATAAATCACGACTGGAAAACAATGGCAGGGCGTTACTTGGAGTTCTACGGTTCAAAAACATGGGAAAGGTACAAAAAAAAAAAAAAAAAAAAAAAATCCAAGTTTGAACATTTTAAGGAATGTTTATCAGAGAGTTCACCCAAAAATTACAATTTTGTCATTATTATATTCAGCAAAGCCAAATGTTTAAAAATACATGTACACTAATCTATTTTCCATCATGACACAAATCTCTTGACCTCAGAAGAGCTGGACATTAGTACACTGTCATATTCACTACTATTATGATGCTTCTATGGTGTTTTTATCTTCTTTGCAACTATGAATTGTTTTTTGAAAAATGTTAAAAATTCTATTTTTGTGTTCCAGTGAAAATATAAAAGCACAAGAGACATTTTTGGGTGAACTTTTCTTTTTTTGGATCTATTGTATTCACAAATTTATGTTTGATTTCCTCTGTTCTTGTATGGTTTCATTTTTAGGATGTAACTAAAAATTACACTGTTTTGAACAATGAGGTTTATGGAATAACGATGGGCGCCAACATCTCCAACCTTACCAACAATATAGAAATGTTCTTTAAACAGAAAGATCTGGTAATAAAGGTTTTGTTGCAAAACTTATTTTGTTATAATAATCAGACACTGTGAAAGCAAAATAAAAATCAAACATGTTCTTACAGGTCGGTGAGGCGTCCTGCAGCTCTTGGGATGGAAAAGGTAAATTCATTTGTATTGTATTGTATTGATCAATTCCCATTAACAAACCCAATTTATTTTATATAATTAATTTCATTTGTCACTCTTTTCATCAAAGGAAATCTTACATGGACGACGTCCGGCTGTAAGACAGTAAAAATCGACAGTAACACCATAAAGTGCTCGTGTTCACATCTGACGTTCTTTGCAGTGCTGATGGTGAGAAGCTTCTCAGAGTTTCATTTAAAGACCCCATGAAATCAATATCACGGTCTTTTAGCTAGTGAACTTGTAAAAGATGACTAAAGTCATACAAATAATATGCATTTAAAATGTAAAGATCTGATTCTTGCTAATAAACAATAAAGGTTTTAAAAGGGTTGTTTCTGTTGTGTTTCTCTGATCTCTCAGTCTCCTCCAGATGTAAATGCAAACATCACAGCACAGTATGTGGATTCATTGAGCTTCATCACTTCTATTGGCTGTGGCATCTCCATGTTTTTTCTGTCTGTCGCTCTGTTCATGCATTTCCTGTTACGGTAGAGTATCTTAAACTATAACATATAGTTACTGTAAGTTCTTTGACCAATTGCTTTTGTTCTTCTTGATTAAAGCATCTGCTAAATGCGTGTTACAAATACAGGTTGTTTTTATATTTGAACAGGAAAGCCAAATCAAATCAGGCCACGAAGATCTTGATCAACATGTGTGTGGCTTTGTTTCTCCTGAATTTATCCTTTTTGTCAAACGAGAGCGTCGCCAACACAGAAGTCAAGGCTGCGTGTGTCTTCATAGCGCTGCTCATGCATTACTCCATGCTGACTACATTCACCTGGTTCTTCATTCAAGCTCTTCATATGTACTTATGGCTCATCAGACAGAACATCACCATCACAAACTACATGAGGAAGATCACCGTGTTCGGCTGGAGTGAGTTACATGAACAAAATACTTGTTATAGTGATACTTTAAAAACAGCAAAGACCGACCAGTAATTCAGACTATAAACTTGAGTTCACCTGAAAAAGAAAACATATTGCATCATCTTATCTTTTATGGTCTTTTTGTCCTTTTCTTGAGCTGTTCCTTTAAAAGCATCTGAAAACTCAACAAAATCAGTTTTTCTCCATCAGTATTATTTAAAATTAATCAATTTTATTTTTATATTTTCAGTTTTCATTTGAAATTTTAATAGTTTTTGGATTTTGTTTTTTTTAAATGTCTATATAGTTAATTAATTTTTATTTTAGTTTTAGTTACTTGTTGCCTTGGTCACTAGTTGAAACAAAATAAGTTTTTGCTTTATATGTTATGTTCAGTTAACATTTATTTACAGTAACAATTTTTTTTATGATTTTTGTATAAATGAACTATAATAACCCTGTTCTCGTGTGTTTTCAGCATTTTCGGCTCCTATAGTCGTAGCTGTTGTTTCTGTAGGAGGATATAAAACACTGATTATAAACACAACGTCTGGAAAAACCACAAGAATGTAAGTTGTTCTGATGTTACAAATGCATGAATAATATGGCCTCTTTAATGAAGCTTTAAAGTTTCATGTCAACATTGTCTGTTCTCCTCTAATTATAGGTGCTGGATTACAGATCCTTTAATTCACTACGTAGTGAACATTGGCTACTACGCTTTAGTCTTCATCTTCACGGCAGGAATCTTCATCATGATCGTCACTAAGATTTTCCAAGCCCGACACATAAGAGCAACTGATGGCAAGAGAAAGACGTTCAGAAAGCAGCTCATGATGGTGTTGAGTTTGTTCCTGCTCTTCGGCCTGACGTGGGCTGTGGCGTTCTTCAGTTATGGAGTGATGCTCATTCCCTCATATTACATCTTCACTGTGCTGAACTCATTTCAGGGTGAGTAACAATTACACGGGTCCTACATGGATGATGCAAACATTTTGTAATGTTTTTTGGTTACATTTAAAAGATTATACAAACGACTTTAATTATATGTGAAATGTATATCAATTAGTTGAAATATGTTTTTCAGGGTTTTTCCTTTTCCTGTATTACTACCACATTCACAATGATGTTGCAGGAATTTTCTCTGATGATCCAGAAAGTTCAGACTCCACCACAACCATCGTTCAATCCAGACTTCGTGCTGTGGAGAATATTTATAATTAGCATAACTGAGGTTTAAGGTGTTGTTGTCTCATAGTTTGATTTTTTTCTTGGCTGAGATGAGCTGTAAGTAATGATTGATTGTAATGCGAGACCTAACAAGATCCGGTACGTGATCCAAGATGGCGGCTACTGGCTTCTAGACTGTAAACAACTATATGATCGAGATTCACTTATCTATTTTTCTTCTTTCTCTCTTTCTCTCTCGAGTGCAAGCTGTGAGTGAGTGGACGGAGCGTGGAGTGTGTGTTGGAGTGAGCTCTACGGTGTGTCGTCAGTCAGTGTGCACTGATCGCTATGGCGGCGTCTCAGCAAGTGAGTTTGGGAAGTTTAACGTGGCGGCATTTCGTTAAGGTTGTGCCCGCAGAGCGTCGCTCTGTTGAGAACTGTGTCCTCGCTGTTGCTGCTGTTGTTGTTCATGATTGCATTCTTTCTGCATCTAGAATGAATAGCACAATAGTGATGTTTTTGAACAATGTTGATAAAGCGAATGAAGCCGTAGAGACCGTTGTGAATGACTCCCTTACTCTGGTAGAGTAATAGAGAAATATTGTCAAATGCCCCGCTGTTTATTAAACATGAAGTGATTGAAAGGGAACTGTCGAGACACGGAAAGCTTGTGTCAAAAATTAAGAAAATCTCACTTGGTTGTAAATCGCCACAGTTGAAACATGTTGTATCATTTGGAGGCAGGTGCATATGATCTTAAAAAATCAAAATGAGCATTTTCTTGTTATTTTTGCTACCTGAGAGTCAATAAAGTGTTTTGGTTGTGGACGAGAGGGTCACGTGACATGCGTGCACCCTGAGAAGAGTGTATTTTAAACACAGACATTAAAAAGGAAAACTAAGGGCAAAGGAAAAGATAAAATGTCTAGTAAAAAGCTACTGGAATAGTTGTTGGTGATGCAAGGGAAGTGGACTCTGCTGTGGACAGAGATTGTGAGTCATCAGATCTGTCTGCAGCGCTTACACATTGGACAAAATCAAAGAGTTTCTTCAGACAACAAAAGGCATGAAGGGTGTGAATGTAGAGGATTACTTTCCAGATCGTGAGTTGTTTATAAATTCAACAACAAGAAGTCTTTAGGTTGAAAAAAATTGTCCAGAAATGTACTGAATGATGAATTTGAATCAGTCTAGCTTCAAAGTTTGAAAAAATGGTTTTAGTTTTTATAAATGTGTATGCTCCTGTTGTTGGTCCTGAAAGGGTTGTTCTTTTTGATAAACTGTCAAACTGTAAAAAGGAAGAGTTTGTGTTTATAGGAGGGGATTTTAATTGTACAGCGAATGATACAATGGACAGGAATCATAAAGAGCCACATCTAGCTTCTCAACATGCTACAGGAAAGCTCATGGCAGAACATGATTTGTGTGCTATATGGAGAACTTTATATAAAGAACAAAGGCAGTACACATGGGCTCAAACAAGAGAAAAAAATATTTCTATGGCTAGATTGGATAGGCTCTATTGTTTTAAATACCATTTTCATGTTATCAAGAAATGTGAGATTTTGCCTAGTGGGTTTTCTGATCACAGTTTAGTGATCTATAGTATTTTCATTACTAATTTAAAGTGTAAGAGTGCTTACTGGCATTTTAATACTTCTTTGCTACAAGATATTTTTTTTTAAAGATGCTTTTAGTTTTTTTGGAAACAATTTAGTTCTAGGAAAAAAGATTTTACTTCCCTACAGCAATGGTGGGATCATGGGAAAAAAAAGAGATACATCAGCTGTGCAGTCAGTACACTCTTAATGTATCCAAGGTCATCTCCGAGTCAGTGAAAACCCTAGAGATTGAAATAGTGGAACTTCAGAATTTGGTAGAGGCCACAGGAAATCGAGGACATATTGAGCTCCTCAAAGTTAAAAGAAGGACTCTGGATAACCTGTTAGGCATCAGAGCACAGGGAGCTTTGATCTGCTCGTGTTTTCAGAGTGCAGTAGAGATGGGTGGTCTAACTAAATTCTTCTTTGGTTTGGAAAAGAAGAATGGTCAAAGCAGATTTATAAATTCTTTATACTCATTGGATGGCATAGAAATGGTAGAGCCTAAAGAAATTAGAAAAAGAGCATTTTTTATTCTGAGCTTTACAAGTGTGAACATACAGATGCAGAAGAGCTGGCCAGTTCTTTTTATATGGGTTTTCCTAAAGTACCACATAAGACCCATTCTTGGCTCAAGAGAACGCTTTCAGTATCTGAGCAGCATGTTGCTCTGTGGAGCATGGATTGCGGTAAGGCCCCTGGAATTGATGGTCTACCAACTGAATTTTATAACATGTTTTGGTCAGTGCTGGGGGCTGATTTGCTGTCTGTGCTCATTGATAGTCTGGCCGGAGGGTTGCTACCTTTGAGCTGCAGGAGGGCTGTCATTACCCAAATAAGGTGATTTAAAAGAGATAAAGAACTGGCGCCCTGTTTCACTCTTGTGCTCTGATTTAAAGCTCTTTTCTAAAGCTTTGGCCATTAGGTTGAGGGGGGTAGTTTGGCAGGTTATTCATCGTGATCAAACATACTGTGAGTCTAACAGGTCTATTTCAGATAATATTTAGCTAATTCTGGATATTTTGGATGTCTCTAGGCTATTGGACATAGACATTGGTCTCATTTCTTTAGATCAGGAAAAGGCATTTGACCGGGTTGAGCACAGCGGCGCACACTAGAGGAGTTTGGGTTTAGCTCTGGTTTTATTGCCATGATTAGGGTTTTGTACCAGGATGTTGAGAGTGTACTGAAAATTAATAATGGTCTGAGTGCTCCTTTAAAATTCATAGAGGTATTAGACAAGGCTGTGCTCTTTCTGGAATGTTGTATGCTCTTGCCATTGGTTAAGATCAGAGAAAGCATTGAAGGTTGGACCATACCTTGCTCTGGAGCAAATTTGTTGTCTGCTTATGCAGATTATATTATTGTTCTGGTTAAAGGGCAAAGTGATACTGATCTTCTTAAAGAAATTTTTAACAATTTTGGTATAATTTCCTCTACCAAGGTTAATTGGTCAAAAAGTGAAGCCATAGCAAGTGGTAAATGGCCCCATGGTCTTCCTAAACTATCAGGTCCTGGAAAAGGGATGGGTTAAAATATTTAGGAGTATATGTTGGCAACGATTCAATGTTAAGGAAAAATTGTGAAGAAGTTCTAGAAAATGTAAAAGGGCGACTGGAAAAATGGAAATGGCTTTTGCCAAAAATGTCTTTTAGAGGGAGGGTTATAATAATTAATAACCTGTAGCTTCAGCTTTGTGGCATCGTTTGGCCTGCATTGATCCTCCAAATGGACGTTTTAGTACAATTCAAGCCAGTCTGGTGGACTTTTTTTGGAGCACTTTACATTGGATACTTTTTTTACCCAGAGATGGAGGAGGACAAGGATCCATTTGCCCAGCAGAGGGGCAGCCTTTCGACTTTTTATTCAAAGGTACCTCACAGGACCTAAGGATTTGGCTTTGTTTTTGATTTGCTCCATTTTATAAGGGACTTTTAAAGTTTGGGACTTACCTACAAAGGTTGGAGACAAACCTCTTGCACATGGAGCTCGGTTTGATGTTACTTGTGAAGTTACACCCGGACTGCTTCATTGTTTAGTTTCCGCTAAGATATTAAAACTGCATCATTTGTTGGATGTTGCTGGTCCAGGTTTAAACAATGCTCAGTCCTCGGCCTCACATCTAAGTGTGTGGTCGGTACGGCAAGTAGAAAAAAGTTCTTTACATTTTTAAACAGAAACTCACAGATGAAGAAAATAATATGTTAATTGACTTTTATAATGAGAAACTGGTTCCTAATAATACAGATCCCTTTCCAAGTATTTTTTTAGTCCCAGTCTCAAAGAACTGTTTGGACCTTTTCTGGACCTGAGGAGGCTAGAAGAGTTAAGTTTGCAGGATGTTCAAAGTAAAGTTTTATATAAATGTCTTGTAAAAGTTTTAAATAAAGCAACTTTGAAAGAACGTAGTGTTACAGTGTAGAGAGAGAGATGGGGACTTTGATATGATATTCACTGTCAGAGTTTTACACGGTACAGTTGCTGTAAATGCATTTGTAAGTGTTATTAATCCCAATACATCAAGTAATTGTCCTTTTCGTAAAATGAGGGAGACAGTTTTTCACTGTTTTTTAGAATGTTCAAGATTGTATGACTTTGTTTTGTTTTCTTGATATTCTTTTCATGAATTCTGGGGAGACTTTTTTTCTTCTAAGATTTTCTATTCTTGGCCCCAAGTATAGTGTGGCGCAAAGAATAAAAAGTCATTTGTTGAATTTTTTAATTGGGCAAGCCAAATCTGCTCTTCACATAACCAGGAAAAACAAAATAGAGCGTAGAGAAGGACGTGGTTATTGTTTTAAAAAATCTGGTAAAAGCAAGGGTTATGCTTGATTTCAAGTTTTATAAAATGATGAATGATTTAGAAAGTTTTTTGCATAAATGGTGTTTTAATGAAGCTATTTGCACAGTTGTAGAATAAATTTTGATCTTTACTACCATGTTACAATAAGCTTTGGTCTTCTGCACCTCATTTTTCTTTTTTTTTTCTTTTTTGGATAATGTGATTTGGTGTTCTGCTGACTTTTTTAATGATTTAAATAAAGTGTGTTGAAAGCTCTCTTTTTTTCTTTCTTTTTTTTTTTTGTACTTTCTCCCATTTCAAAACTGGACTATAATGTTTTATAACCTGCATCACCTTGAGGAATATACTGACGCACACTACAACAGATTCTGCAGCACCAAGAACATTGTTGTGGCCAAGCGGCCACTTGGGATTTCGAAGAAGCAGAAAGGTCATTTTATAAAGACTCATGGTTAAAGAGAAAACCAAAGTTTATTAACCGACTTCATGGGCATGCCTCCAACAATCAACAAGTTCACCAACACAAGGAGGGGCCAGCCAGGAGGGGGCACTGATGCTCTACTCTTTTTAACACATATGTAACAGATTGTCATAAATACAATCTTCCTTAATAAACAATGTATGCCAGATGGCATTTATACAAACTCAATATTCCCGAAAAATATATTTCTATATGTTTCTTAACAATAAATACACCACAAACAGGACGACCAGACAACAAAAAATGTAACGCTAATACCACTCCAAGAGACCCCATCCCAATCCACTCTCCAGCCCAGTTACAACACTATCCACATCACCTAAACCACCATGCTGCAGAGAGGTAATCAACATTCTGCTCTCCACTGAAAATAAACTTTCTGGACTTGATTCCAGGATTGCACTGATTGAAGTCAGCTTGGAATTCAGCCAAGAACAGACAGACACTCTCACCAAAGAAAATATATTTTTTAAAGCACTCTGTTCACACATCAACTCACCTCTGTTGTCACAGAAAACAAAGCCATGAAAGAGAGCATTCTAGAATTGTAAACAGACAATTTAGTTTTCATGGGCGTCCCGGAACAAACTCCAGACAACCTTGAAAAATTAGTCAATGACTTTATGATAAAACAACTCTACCAGCTGAAACTATCCTGATTATCACCTTTCACTGTGTGCAACATACTAGATCTCAAAACAACAGCAATCAACTACGACCGAACATCAGAAAATTCAAACGATATAAAAAAAAGCTGGTTCAGTGGCAAGGCAGACAGCTTAAAAGCACAAACTATGGACTCAACGTGCAATACACAAAGGACATCCTTGAACATCAAAAGCAGCTTTTCCCAATCCGAAAACAGATGATAAATGAAGGAAAAAAGGCAACCATTGCAGTGGACAAATTATACATCGATGGATAATTATATTGTGATAAAGACATTACCCCCAGCCATAACACAACATGAACTTTTCACTGCCCTTAAACTCATGCCGAACAATAAAGCACCAGGTCGTGATGGATTCCCTGCTGAGTTCTTCAAACACCTCTGGTCCATTTTATCACAACTTGATTCATAAGTGAAACAAAACAAAAATCAAAACTCCCAGCTAACATGAACACATCCACAATTTCACTCCTCATCAAACCTAATAAAGACCCAACATTGCTGTCAAGAATACTCAATCAACTGAAGTAAAGGCAGGAACACAACCAAGCCGACGGTGCGGAACACACTGAGAAAACTTAGTCGGCAGACGAACAAAAACTGCCCGACGACCGACCGTCGGCTTGGTGTGTTCCTGCCTTAAATGTTGTATTCTTTCATTACACTCCAACAGCTCAGCTGTTACATCCCACACACTGCCTATCCCTCTATGCACCAATCACATCACATCTTTAGGCATTAATGTTTTCCCCAGGCTGTCAGAGCTGTTTGGACTTAACTTTACCCCATTACTCAAAACAACATATGCTGAATGAACTTACCACTATCTATTTTGGGTAGAATATCAGTCATCAAAATAACAATACTCTCTAAACTTCTCAATGATTCCAATACAACCCACCCTCACCTGGTTTAAATCTCTAGACTCAACCATTACCAAATTCTACTGGAAAAATAAGACCCCAAGAATTAAATTGACTACAGAAACCAAAAACGCAGGGAGGTATGGAAGCACATTTCTACCACGACTTTCTGGCCGGTCAGCTTCAAAATATATACAAATGGACTCATCCTAACCCATCAGAAAACATAGGGTTAGATGTTGAACAAACATTTTGTAAGGACATTCACATTTCAGACCCTTCTACAGTCAGACAATCAAAAAACACCAACAATAGTAGCAGCTCTGACAGCAAGGTGGAAATCTCATCAAAACACCCCTCTTGCACCGTCTAAATTTGGAATAACCCAGATTTTACAGTGAATAAAAAGCCGCTTAACTTCCACACATGGGTGTCACACAACTTCAACACATCTTTCATAATAATAACTTGGCCTCATTTTCCTACTTGGTCCAGAAACATGGCATCAGGAGTAAATGTTTTTAATGGAATACCTACAAATCAAATAATCTATCCAATCAAAATTGACATTCGAACCACTAATCTAGAACCTCTCCCCTACAATCACAGAGCTAATTAATATATCTTCCTAAAAAAAACTACTCTCCAAAATACACAGAATAATATCAAAAGCAGACAACACATTAAGCTTACCAAATGCTAAATGGGAATCAGACTTATCCATTACTCCCAATGCCGATTTCTGGACACAAATCTGCAAAAATATCTACATCACAACAAAAAATGCCAACCTGCAACCCTAACTGGATGGAAATTGTTTAAAATGGGATTTACTTAAGAAACTTTTATCACATTGTACACAAAATAACCTAGACACATGTTCACGCCATTTGGCACTGCACCACAATTAAAAAATTCTAAAAAAAACATCACTACTATCTGTCCTTATGGGATGTTACATCCCAATGTCCCCCTCCCTCTGTATAGCCTATTAGGTGACATATCCATAATCAATTTAAAGAACATAAACAGTCAACAACTCCTTGTGGCGCTAACTATCGCCAAGAAAACTGTCCTCATAAACTGGAAAGCCATACATAATGCATCTGGTAAAAACTTACTTATAGACTACATCTCCATGGAAAACCTGTCCACTTCCATCCAAAACAGCAAACGTCTCAGTTACATATGTAACCCTCGTTCCCTGAAGGAGGGAATGGAGACGTACATCGAACTAGACTTACACCCCTCTCGGTCATCTCTCATTCCCTTCCAACAGTCATGAATCCGCTGACCTGAAACCAACCACAACTATACACCTCCATCTATATCCACATGATTCAGGACCCCAGTAGGCCATGGCATCCCAGTCCCTGTCCGGTGTGGTGTGGATCATTCGTGGGTGCTAACTTATGCTGTGGCCATGGAGGGATCAGAGATAGCCTTATAACAATTTAATATTAATTATTTGCCCTTTTTTGATACACTTGCACACACACACTTACACACACACACACTGTTTGCCTCGGTTATTTTATATTTGTCACATGTAAATAATGGCACATCCCTTGTTTGCATAATAAAAAAGAAAAAAGAGAGATTTCTTAAACTGATTTGTACAGTCATTGTTTGAGGGGAAACAACAACAAAGACAAATGTCACTTCTGAATGAGTGAGAACTGTTTAAAATGATGTATGTACATTAAATTATGACCTTAAAAAGGGCCAACTTTACTGAAATCACTCAAAACAAATGACAAATATCTGTGATGATCATTACTGAAACCGTCTGTTATATTGTGGGAGGACTGAATTTTGCTGAATATTAGTGATGTTAGATTTATTAAGTGTTATAATCATCCTGCTGTCCTGTATGTTTGAACATATGGATGTCAGAGAGACACAAGCTATACTGAGACTCTTTCAGAAAACAAATTTACATCTTCAGGATGAAACTAAAGTCACACGCCAGTGGGTTCAGATATTTGCTTGATCACGCCACATGAATGTGGAACATATTTGGTTATTAAAATTCAAGACATGAAAACATGGTGTCAAAATCAGCTAATAACTTCTGCATTATTTAATGTGGTTTAATGTGTTTTATCTCTGAGAGCCTCTCATGTGATTGTAATGAAGCTGATAAAATGTGTAAATAAAATTTGTTAATCATGATGGATTTTCAGTGGCTCCAAAAACATGCATTCACTTTTGTCAAATATGTGAATGTCATTCGCTAGACAAGATATTGGCACAAGTGCCATTTAATGTAAATAATAATTCCATGAAACAATAGATACAGGAAACAGGTAAAACCTTTCATTTTCTGTATAGGATTATGAATCTATATATAGCAAAATAATCTAAATATTGTCTAATAAAGACTAGGTTTGCTTTCACTGGCATTTTTATTTAATATAATTATTTATTTGCTATATTTATATAGCTCTCTGTAAAAAAAATTGACTTGATAAACTGGACCTGAATGTAAATGAACACTGAAATTCACAGTTAAAGTACAAAATAATCATGATTTTCATGTATGCAAATGAAGCGTATGTCATTGTTCCAGTGTCTCTGAGCTGAGGATCATAATCATACGGCTTCATATGTGAACGGATGAAACTCTCTCTTGGACTGTGGACTTTTCATCTCAAGAATGTAATAAGAAAATGCTTTTAAAATTTATTACCAATATCTATTAAAAAGAAAATTCAACACTTGTGCCTCAGTCAGGCTGTTTTTGGGAATTATGTCTCGACAAAAGCAGAATTTGCTGTGGCTGATGATCGTCTGTTGTGCTTCACACCAGATAAGTATGTTGATTTGAAAATTTAAAATGTAAACAAAAAATAACATTTTTATTTATAAACTATTTTTAAAAAGTATTTTTTGCAACAAATGTAGAATGTTGTTTCTGGTTTCAGGACAGTGCAAATGCTACAATACAACCCATGAGGGGCAATGTTTAGTCATCACGAATGAGACGTTTGCAGAAATAAAGCTGTGGTTATGGCTAGATGTTAGTTCTACACCAGCAGCAGGTACGTGTCGTCCTACAACAGATGTTGAAGGTTTTTGGTGTTTTGGTTGTTCTTTTTCACATATGAACAAATATACTGTCCACAAATTAGTGTTTCACTGTAGCCTATGATTGATCACTGCTGTCATCACTGTTGGCAATGAACACCAAAAACAGATCCTAAAACACTTAAAGGTTCTGTATAATATTTCACCCAAAAATTAAAATTCTGCCCTCATTTACTCACCCTCCAAACCTGTATGAATTTCTTTCTTTTGCTGAACACAATATAAAATATTTTGAAGAATATGGGTAACCAGACAGTTGTGGGGCACCATTGACTTCCAAATTATGGGAAAAAAAATAAAATGGAAGTCAATGGTGCCCCACAACTGTTCAGAATCGCAGAAGTAAGCTATTTTCTTTGAATGTGCGAGCGAGACATTAGCTGCTATAGTTAAATAACTACAGTGTTGGGGAAAGTACCTTTTAAAAGTAATGTGTTACAATATTGTGTTACTTCCTTAAAAAGTAACTAATTCCTACTTAGATACTGCTATACTTTTATGTTATGTTACTTTTGCGTTACTTTTCTCACCTTTGCTGGGCTTGCTTGTTTGTTTTTTAATAACAAAAACAAAAGTTCTACTTTTGGCAAATGTCAAGGCCCTTTCAAACCAAAAGTGAAATAAATAAGCCTCAGGCTGAAAGAAATGCAAATTGATGTCTGTACAGTAGAGAGCACAACTCAAACAAATGCAGGAGAAGATATGATAACACACTTACTTCAGCAATAAAAACAAAATATGAATGCTTATCTAAAGTCATTTTTGATTATTGGTATGGTTGAATTATTTCACTGAATGCCAGCAGCAAAGACAGTAGTTAATAAAATGAAATTAAATACATAAACACAGACAGGGCATATATTAAGCCAGGATAAGGCCTTAATTCAATTTGCACATTTCAGTCTTTTATAAATGTGCTTTAGAAAAAAAAAAGAAGAAAAAAAAAACATTACTGGTGTACATCTTGAGACAAAACAAAGACACTGAGTAAGATCTGTCAGTGCAAGTTGCTTTCAGTTAAAACAGCTCAAACGTGCATTTTTATCTAGAACTAAGCTTAAGCCTTGTTTGTGAAACTGAGGGAAAGTATATTTGTGTAATTAATTTTTGGAGGTTTGCATAATATTCTGAGTTTGCATTTCACTGTTTGTAAAGAAAGTAAAGGAAAGTAAAGTAAAGAAAGAGAGAGAGAGAGAGAGAGAGAGAGAGAGAGAGAGAGAGAGAGAGAGAAGTGAATGGCAAGATTACAATCAGTTAAACACAACCTATGAGAAACATCAAAGAATCAGGGTCACCTTAAAAGGGGCACAATAACTTAGACAGGCTGCAAACGGGTGCTTGCATTCAGTTGCTGAATAAGTCCAGATGCGGTAGATTCTTGATGATTTTGTCAGGAGTGCGCTGAAGCGTTCATTTGGGTTCTTCTGGGTCATCCACCTTGAATCCAACGAAGTTAACTTAGTTGCCGGAAGGAGACAGGAAACGATGGTGTCTCAAAAGAGACTGAGCAAAGATGGACCTGATCTGACTCTTAAATCAGTTCACACATTTCGGTGAGGAGAGCAATCAAAGATGACTGGGAGAAAGTCTTTGTCACCCTATTTGCATTTTTATGTTGGTCTGGAGAATTTGTGCAGTTTTACACAAAAGCATGGTAAAAATATTATGATGCATTTTATCATAGCATACTATACACCATTAATTATGAAATGAAGAGAGGATTCTTTTGATACCAAGAAATGCGTGAAGGCATTAAAGGATTAGTTCACCCAGAAATGAAAATTCTGTCATTAATTACTCACCCTCATGTCGTTCCACACCCTTAAGACCTTCGTTCATCTTCAGAACACAAATTAAGATATTTTTGATAAAATCCGATGGCTCAGTGAGGCCTCCATTGACAGCAAGACAATTAACATTTTCAGATGCCCAGAAAGGTACTAAAGACGTATTTAAAACAGTTCATGTGACTACAGTGGTTCAACCTTAATGTTATGAAGCGACGAGAATACTTTTTGTGCGCCAAAAAAACCAAAATAACAACTTTATTCAACAATAGCTAGTGATGAGCGATTTCAAAACACTGCTTCATGAAGCTTTACGAATCTTTTGTTTTGAATCAGTGGTTCGGAGCGCCAAAGTCACGTGATTTCAGAAAAGCTTCGGCAGTTTGATACTCGCTCCAAACTACTGATTCGAAACAAAAGATTCTTAAAGCTTTGAAGCTTCATGAAGCAGTGTTTTGAAATCACCCATCACTAGATATTGTTGAATAAAGTCATTATTTTGTTTTTTTGGTGCACAAAAAGTGTTCTCGTCGCTTCAGAGCTTGAACCACCGTAGTCACATGAATTTTTAAAAATATGTCTTTAGCACCTTTCTGGGCATTGAAAGTGTTAATTATCTTGCTGTCATTGGAGGCCTCACTGAGCGATCGGATTTTATCAAAAATATCATTTGTGTTCTGAAGATGAAAGGTCTTACAGGTGTGGAACGGCATGAGGGTGAGTAACTAATGACAGAATTTTTATTTTTGGGTGAACTAAGCCTTTAAAGCAGTGACACATACACTTGGATATCAGCATTTGAAATTACCCTAACATAACTAAAGAATCATAATCAGGCTGATATAACATAAGGACATACATAAAACACAGGGGAAATACTACATTAAGTTACGACAGTTTGATTGTGGGTAAAAATGGAGTCAATGTCAATTTTTCCGATGTGTATAGAAAGTTGGTCTCTAGTTTCTGGCCAATTAGCTGGCACTGTCTGATGATGGGGGAGAGGGAATCACCTTCTGTCCTTGAAGCTTGCAGAGAGCTCCAGACACTGTCTCTGCTAAGGTCGTTCATAGGAGCCGAGGTGATAATGGCCTTTGAAGAGAACTGGTTTTGCAGCTCTTTAGGGCCGGTGACTTAGTTTGAAAAAAAGGGGAAAGAAAAGAAAGGATTTTATGACGCCTAATGCATTTTGATCACGTCCATTCTTTACAATGTAATCTTATTATTCTAACCCTAACCCTACTCCTAAAACTCTACTAATACTAGGGTGGCCATATGTGCCATTTTCCCAGGACGTGTCCTGTCCAGGATTTCTAAGTTGCATAAAATGTCCCAATTTTAGTTTTGTTTTCATATTTGCGAAAGGTAATGACTGAAAAATAATTTGACCAATAGCGTGCATTATACATAATCGACCAATCGTGGCTTGCGAGAAGGCTGGATCTACGGAGAACGGTCAAAGCATTGCAAATACAACAACATTTTAATGCATTGCATGAAGACTGTCAATAAGAACAGTGGCTTGCACAGACCTCCGTGTAGAAATCGCGTTCCGGGGGCACATCGATATGACCACTTTCACGATTAAAGAGGCAAGGGCTCAAGCCATTTTAGGCAATTTAGAAATCCTGGACAGGACGCGTCCTAGGAAAATGGCACATATAGTCACCCTAACTAATACTCTAATGACAGTTGGTTGGCATGTAGGTGCAACGTTACTTATAGACAACAGAATGTATAAAGGGGATCACGAAAGCATCAAAATAAAGTGTAACTAACTGTTTTTGTTCATTTTTGAGGAATACTGAATCTGTTTTTGTACAAGTGAGATGAATACATGCCTGCTCACATTTAGTCTAGAAGACTTAAGTCTACGCAATGCTACACAATTTAATAGCACATGCTATTAAGTCTCTGAAACCACACTTATTACAATTACCAGATTCATTTTTGTTTCAAAATATTTTTCTTCCATTTCCAACATTTTTTTTTATTTTTTATTTACTGTTATACAGGTGATGGCCTCTTAGCACCCCATCCTAAATCTCTTGCCATTTCCTAATCATAGCCCCTCTAATTATTCCTTTAATTTCTGCTTTACTCAATCTTTACTCACCTTTGAGTGTTTTAGCGTCTTCTTGGCCATTTGATCTGCTTCCTCATTTCCCTCTTTCCCAACATGTGGAGGTACCCATGAGAACGATACGGTTAATCCACACTGGTGAATTTTAAATACATTTGTAGAATCTCATACAGTATATCTTATCTAGATGTAGACTTGCCACTTAAACTTGTTAAAACAGAATACAAGTCTGAGCAGATTACAGTTCTTAATGGCTCCACTCAATTAAGATGAATCATTTATATTGTGTGAATTGATAAATGATTACTTGTCCTTTTTGTCTTCCCTATCATTTCTTAACAGTGCTTTGGTTAATTTTAAGCAGTTTATTGCCCTCACTGATTCAGAAATAAAATTTTACAGTACTTTATACTCCTCTTTTCTCTCTCACTGTCTGTACTCTGTACTTAAAGCTGGATTTTTTTGTTAATTTTTTTTTTATTTTCTAGCACCATCCAATTACTATTTGTAGTATCCTCCTTGTCCTCCATGTCTGGATTACTTATGGAGTCGACGTCACTTCTTTTCATCAATTGTTCAGTTCACAGTCTAGTGTTGCGATGTAGGATTTATCTTGAACTAATATTTATTTGTAATATTTATCTTGCTACACATGGTCACACAGTTCTTACATTAAAATTAAGGTGGATCCTGTATGATTTGATAATTATGTTGAATTGTGTGTTGTCATGTTCTCTTGAGGTTGTCTGAAAATCCCTTCTGTTGATCCTGGAGAGAGATGTAAAAATGCTGCATATGACAAAGATACATGCAAAGGTAAGTCTGTCTTAATATTTATCAGTTGTTTCAGTTGCCTGTTTCACACAAACCAAACTCAACACAACATTACAACTAATTACATTTGTTAGTAAAAATGTAAATTGTAAACATTTAAGAAAGTCCATTTTTATTCTACATGTTCTCCAGCTCTTGCTTACAATGGTTTTGCTCCTGCATGTTCTCGCTTAATGCACACTAATAATCTCACATGTTCTTTACTTGGTCAAGAAATAACAATAAATAGACAGGTGAACACAAATCTGCTTATTCTTCTCAGTTGTCATCTTTATTGTAGGACTCATTATTCATTCATGAGTGGAGTGTGTCAATAATAAATTTGTGAAAGAAGATGAACATGCATGCTGAAATTACAATACATTTATAGGTTTATAAATTAACAACACAATATATTAGATCACTTTAATGTTTGAGACTCAATTACACAGATATATAACTAAAATCCATCTCTTATTTATTTCTTTGTGTTAAAGGGAATGTAGGAAGCAAATATGTTCTGCAATTTGATGGGAGTGAATGGATGTGTGTCAACTGTGCTGATGAAAGATCAACCACTGTCACACCACTGTCATACACGACCACTAACAATCCAACTACCAGTTTCGAACCAACTGATACAACTAACAATCCAAGTACGAGCTTCAATCCATCTGCGACAACTAACAATCCAACTGCCAGTTTCGAACCATCTGAGAAAATTATCAATACAACTACCAGTTTTGAACCATCTGTGACAACTAACAATCCAACTACCAGTTTCAAAACATCTGAGACGACTAACAATCCAACTACAAGTTTCACACCATCTGAGACGACTAACAATCCAACTGCAAGTTTCACACCATCTCAGACGACTAAGAATCCAACTACCAGTTTCACATCATCTCAGACGACTAAGAATCCAACTACCAGTTTCACACCATCTGAGACAACTAACAATCCAACTACCAGTTTCACACCATCTGAGACAACTAACAATCCAACTACAAGTTTCACACCATCTGAGACGACTAACAATCCAACTACAAGTTTCACACCATCTGAGACGACTAACAATCCAACTACCAGTTTCACAACATCTGAGAAAATTATCAATACAACTACCAGTTTTGAACCATCTGTGACAACTAACAATCCAACTACCAGTTTCAAAACATCTGAGACGACTAACAATCCAACTACAAGTTTCACACCATCTGAGACGACTAACAATCCAACTGCAAGTTTCACACCATCTCAGACGACTAAGAATCGAACTACCAGTTTCACATCATCTCAGACGACTAAGAATCCAACTACCAGTTTCACACCATCTGAGACAACTAGCAATCCAACTACAAGTTTCACACCATCTGAGACGACTAACAATCCAACTACCAGTTTCACACCATCTGAGACAACTAACAATCCAACTACAAGTTTCACACCATCTGAGACAACTAACAATCCAACTACAAGTTTCACACCATCTGAGACAACTAACAATCCAACTACCAGTTCAACTAACAATCCAACTGCCAGTTTCCAACTATCTGAGACAAATAACAATCCAACTACCAGTTTCGAACCATCTGTGACAAGTAACAATCCAACTAGCAGTTTCAAACCATCTGTGACAACTAACAATCCAACTACCAGTTTCAAACCATCTGAGACGACTGACAATCCAACTACCAGTTTCACACAACCTGGGACGACTAACAATCCAACTACCAGTTTCACATCATCTGAGACAACTAACAATCCAACTACCAGTTTCACATCATCTGAGACAACTAACAATCCAACTACCAGTTTCAAAACATCTGAGACGGCTAACAATCCAACTACCAGTTCAATTAACAATCCAACTGCCAGTTTCAAACTATCTGAGACAACTACCAATCCAACTATAAGTTTCGAACCATCTGAGAAAATTACCAATACAACTACCAGTTTTGAACCATCTGTGACAACTAACAATCCAACTACCAGTTTCAAAACATCTGAGACGACTGACAATCCAACTACCAGTTTCACACCATCTGAGACAACTAACAATCCAACTACCAGTTCAATTAACAATCTAACTACCAGTTTCACACCATCTGAGACAACTAACAATCCAACTACAAGTTTCACACCACCTGGGACAACTAACAATCCAACTACAAGTTTCACACCATCTGAGACGACTAACAATCCAACTACAAGTTTCACACCATCTGAGACGACTAACAATCCAACTACCAGTTTCACACCATCTGAGACGACTAACAATCCAACTACAAGTTTCACACCATCTGAGACGACTAACAATCCAACTACCAGTTTCACACCATCTGAGACGACTAACAATCCAACTACAAGTTTCACACCATCTGAGACGACTGACAATCCAACTACCGGTTTCAAACCATCTGTGACAAGTAACAATCCAAGTACGAGCTTCAATCCATCTGAGACAACTAACAATCCAACTACCAGTTTCAAACCATCTGAGACGACTAACAATCCAACTACCAGTTTCAAAACATCTGAGACGACTAACAATCCAACTACAAGTTTAACACCATCTGAGACAACTAACAATCCAACTACTAGTTTCACATCATCTGAGACAACTAACAATCCAGCTACCAGTTTCATACAACATGAGACAACTAACAATCCAACTACCAGTTTCACACCATCTGAGACAACTAACAATCCAACTACCAGTTTCACACCATCTGAGACAACTAATAATCCAACTACCAGTTTCACACCATCTGAGACAACTAACAATCCAACTACCAGTTCAATTAACAATCCAACAACCAGTTTCACACCATCTGAGACAACTAACAATCCAACTAACAGTTTCACATCATCTGAGACGACTAACAATCCAACTACCAGTTTCACACCATCTGAGACAACTAACAATCCAACTACAAGTTTCACACCATCTGAGACAACTAACAATCCAACTACAAGTTTCACACCATCTGAGACGACTAACAATCCAACTACCAGTTTCACACCATCTGAGACAACTAACAATCCAACTACCAGTTTTAAACCATCTGAGACGACTAACAATCCAACTGCAAGTTTCACACCATCTGAGACAACTAGCAATCCAACTACCAGTTTTAAACCATCTGAGACGACTAACAATCCAACTACCAGTTTCACACCATCTGAGACAACTAGCAATCCAACTACCAGTTCAATTAATAATCCAACTGCCAGTTTCAAACTATCTGAGACAACTACCAATCCAACTACAAGTTTCACACCATCTGAGACAACTAGCAATCCAACTACCAGTTCAATTAATAATCCAACTGCCAGTTTCAAACTATCTGAGACAACTAGCAATCCAACTACCAGTTTCACACCATCTGAGACAACTAACAATCCAACTACCAGTTTCAAACCATCTGTGACAACAAACAATCCAACTACCAGTTTCGAACCATCTGGGACAATAAACAATCCAACTACCAGTTCAATTAACAATCCAACTGCCAGTTTCCAACTATCTGAGACAACTAACAATCCAGCTACCAGTTTCATACAACATGAGACAACTAACAATCCAACTACGAGTTTCAAACCATCTGTGACAACTAACAATCCAACTACCAGTTTCAAACCATCTGTGACAACTAACAATCCAACTGCCAGTTTCTTACAACATGAGGCAACTAACAATCCAACTACCAGTTTCACACCATCTGAGAAAACTAACAATCCAACTACCAGTTTTAAAACATCTGAGACGACTAACAATCCAACTACCAGTTTTGAACCATCTGTGACAACTAACAATCCAACTACCAGTTTCACACCATCTGAGACAACTAACAATCCAACTACCAGTTTCTTACAACATGAGGCAACTAACAATCCAACTACCAGTTTCACACCATCTGAGAAAACTAACAATCCAACTACCAGTTTTAAAACATCTGAGACGACTAACAATCCAACTACCAGTTTTGAACCATCTGTGACAACTAACAATCCAACTACCAGTTTCAAACCATCTGTGACAACTAACAATCCAACTGCAAGTTTTACACCATCTGAGACAACTAGCAATCCAACTACCAGTTTCACACCATCTGAGACAACTAGCAATCCAACTACCAGTTTCACACCATCTGAGACAACTAACAATCCAACTACCAGTTTCAAACCATCTGTGACAACAAACAATCCAACTACCAGTTTCGAACCATCTGGGACAATAAACAATCCAACTACCAGTTCAATTAACAATCCAACTGCCAGTTTCCAACTATCTGAGACAACTAACAATCCAGCTACCAGTTTCATACAACATGAGACAACTAACAATCCAACTACCAGTTTCAAACCATCTGAGACAACTAACAATCCAACTACCAGTTTCACACCATCTGTGACAACTAACAATCCAACTGCCAGTTTCTTACAACATGAGGCAACTAACAATCCAACTACCAGTTTCACACCATCTGAGAAAACTAACAATCCAACTACCAGTTTCAAAACATCTGAGACGACTAACAATCCAACTACCAGTTTCACACCATCTGAGAAAACTAACAATCCAACTACCAGTTTCAAAACATCTGAGACAACTAACAATCCAACTACCAGTTTTGAACCATCTGTGACAACTAACAATCCAACTACCAGTTTCACACCATCTGAGACAACTAACAATCCAACTACCAGTTTCTTACAACATGAGGCAACTAACAATCCAACTACCAGTTTCACACCATCTGAGAAAACTAACAATCCAACTACCAGTTTCAAAACATCTGAGACGACTAACAATCCAACTACCAGTTTTGAACCATCTGTGACAACTAACAATCCAACTACCAGTTTCACACCATCTGAGACAACTAACAATCCAACTACCAGTTTCTTACAACATGAGGCAACTAACAATCCAACTACCAGTTTCACACCATCTGAGAAAACTAACAATCCAACTACCAGTTTCAAACCATCTGTGACAACTAACAATCCAACTACCAGTTTCAAACCATCTGAGAAGACTGACAATCCAACTACAAGTTTCACACCATCTGAGACAACTAACAATCCAACTACCAGTTCAATTAACAATCCAACTGCCAGTTTCCAACTATCTGAGACAACTAACAATCCAGCTACCAGTTTCATACAACATGAGACAACTAACAATCCAACTACCAGTTTCATACAACATGAGACAACTAACAATCCAACTACCAGTTTCACACCATCTGAGACAACTAACAATCCAACTACCAGTTTCACACCATCTGAGACAACTAATAATCCAACTACCAGTTTCACACCATCTGAGACAACTAATAATCCAACTACCAGTTTCACACCATCTGAGACAACTAATAATCCAACTACCAGTTTCACACCATCTGAGACAACTAACAATCCAACTACCAGTTCAATTAACAATCCAACAACCAGTTTCACACCATCTGAGACAACTAACAATCCAACTAACAGTTTCACATCATCTGAGACGACTAACAATCCAACTACCAGTTTCACACCATCTGAGACAACTAACAATCCAACTACAAGTTTCACACCATCTGAGACAACTAACAATCCAACTACAAGTTTCACACCATCTGAGACGACTAACAATCCAACTACCAGTTTCACACCATCTGAGACAACTAACAATCCAACTACCAGTTTTAAACCATCTGAGACGACTAACAATCCAACTGCAAGTTTCACACCATCTGAGACAACTAGCAATCCAACTACCAGTTTTAAACCATCTGAGACGACTAACAATCCAACTACCAGTTTCACACCATCTGAGACAACTAGCAATCCAACTACCAGTTCAATTAATAATCCAACTGCCAGTTTCAAACTATCTGAGACAACTACCAATCCAACTACAAGTTTCACACCATCTGAGACAACTAGCAATCCAACTACCAGTTCAATTAATAATCCAACTGCCAGTTTCAAACTATCTGAGACAACTAGCAATCCAACTACCAGTTTCACACCATCTGAGACAACTAACAATCCAACTACCAGTTTCAAACCATCTGTGACAACAAACAATCCAACTACCAGTTTCGAACCATCTGGGACAATAAACAATCCAACTACCAGTTCAATTAACAATCCAACTGCCAGTTTCCAACTATCTGAGACAACTAACAATCCAGCTACCAGTTTCATACAACATGAGACAACTAACAATCCAACTACCAGTTTCAAACCATCTGAGACAACTAACAATCCAACTACCAGTTTCACACCATCTGAGACAACTAATAATCCAACTACCAGTTTCATACAACATGAGACAACTAACAATCCAACTACCAGTTTCAAACCATCTGAGACAACTAACAATCCAACTACCAGTTTCACACCTTCTGAGACAACTAACAATCCAACTACCAGTTTCACACCACCTGGGATGACTAACAATCCAACTACCAGTTTCACACCATCTGAGACAACTAACAATCCAACTACCAGTTTCTTACAACATGAGGCAACTAACAATCCAACTATCAGTTTCACACCATCTGAGACAACTAACAATCCAACTACCAGTTTCACACCATCTGAGAAAACTAACAATCCAACTACCAGTTTTAAAACATCTGAGATGACTAACAATCCAACTACCAGTTTTAAAACATCTGAGACAACTAACAATCCAACTGCCAGTTTCAAACTATCTGAGACGACTGACAATCCAACTACTGGTTTCAAACCATCTGAGAAAATTATCAATCCAACTACCAGTTTTGAACCATCTGTGACAACTAACAATCCAACTACCAGTTTCAAACCATCTGTGACAACTAACAATCCAACTACCAGTTTCACACCATCTGAGACAACTAACAATCCAACTACCAGTTTCTTACAACATGAGGCAACTAACAATCCAACTACCAGTTTCACACCATCTGAGACGACTAACAATCCAACTACTAGTTTTAAAACATCTGAGACAACTAACAATCCAACTGCCAGTTTCAAACTATCTGAGACGACTGACAATCCAACTACAAGTTTCACACCATCTGAGACAACTAACAATCCAACTACCAGTTTCTTACAACATGAGGCAACTAACAATTCAACTACCAGTTTCTTACAACATGAGGCAACTAACAATCCAACTACCAGTTTCTTACAACATGAGGCAACTAACAATCCAACTACCAGTTTCACACCATCTGAGACAACTAACAATCCAACTACCAGTTTCTTACAACATGAGGCAACTAACAATCCAACTACCAGTTTCACACCATCTGAGAAAACTAACAATCCAACCACCAGTTTCAAAACATCTGTGACAACTAACAATCCAACTACCAGTTTCAAACCATCTGAGACGACTGACAATCCAACTACAAGTTTCACACCATCTGAGACAACTAACAATCCAACTACCAGTTTCTTACAACATGAGGCAACTAACAATTCAACTACCAGTTTCTTACAACATGAGGCAACTAACAATCCAACTACCAGTTTCTTACAACATGAGGCAACTAACAATCCAACTACCAGTTTCACACCATCTGAGACAACTAACAATCCAACTACCAGTTTCTTACAACATGAGGCAACTAACAATCCAACTACCAGTTTCACACCATCTGAGAAAACTAACAATCCAACCACCAGTTTCAAAACATCTGAGACGACTAACAATCCAACTACCAGTTTTGAACCATCTGTGACAACTAACAATCCAACTACCAGTTTCACACCATCTGAGACAACTAACAATCCAACTACCAGTTTCTTACAACATGAGGCAACTAACAATCCAACTACCAGTTTCACACCATCTGAGAAAACTAACAATCCAACTACCAGTTTTAAAACATCTGAGACGACTAACAATCCAACTACCAGTTTTGAACCATCTGTGACAACTAACAATCCAACTACCAGTTTCAAACCATCTGTGACAACTAACAATCCAACTACAAGTTTCACACCATCTGAGACAACTAACAATCCAACTACCAGTTTCGAACCATCTGGGACAATAAACAATCCAACTACCAGTTCAATTAACAATCCAACTGCCAGTTTCCAACTATCTGAGACAACTAACAATCCAGCTACCAGTTTCATACAACATGAGACAACTAACAATCCAACTACCAGTTTCAAACCATCTGAGACAACTAACAATCCAACTACCAGTTTCACACCATCTGAGACAACTAATAATCCAACTACCAGTTTCTTACAACATGAGGCAACTAACAATCCAACTACCAGTTTCACACCATCTGAGACAACTAACAATCCAACTACCCGTTTCACACCACCTGGGATGACTAACAATCCAACTGCCAGTTTCCAACTATCTGAGACAACTAACAATCCAGCTACCAGTTTCATACAACATGAGACAACTAACAATCCAACTACCAGTTTCAAACCATCTGAGACAACTAACAATCCAACTACCAGTTTCACACCATCTGAGACAACTAACAATCCAACTACCAGTTTCTTACAACATGAGGCAACTAACAATCCAACTATCAGTTTCACACCATCTGAGACAACTAACAATCCAACTACCAGTTTCACACCATCTGAGAAAACTAACAATCCAACTACCAGTTTTAAAACATCTGAGACGACTAACAATCCAACTACCAGTTTTAAAACATCTGAGACAACTAACAATCCAACTGCCAGTTTCAAACTATCTGAGACGACTGACAATCCAACTACTGGTTTCAAACCATCTGAGAAAATTATCAATCCAACTACCAGTTTCAAACCATCTGTGACAACTAACAATCCAACTACCAGTTTCACACCATCTGAGACGACTAACAATCCAACTACCAGTTTCAAACCATCTGTGACAACTAACAATCCAACTACCAGTTTCAAACCATCTGTGACAACTAACAATCCAACTACCAGTTTCTTACAACATGAGGCAACTAACAATTCAACTACCAGTTTCTTACAACATGAGGCAACTAACAATCCAACTACAAGTTTCAAACTATCTGAGACAACTAACAATCCAACTACCAATTTCACACCATCTGAGACAACTAACAATCCAACTACCAGTTTCACACCATCTGAGACAACTAACAATCCAACTACCAGTTTCAAACCATCTGTGACAACTAACAATTTAACTACCAATTTCCAACCACATAAGACAACTAACAATGAAACTGCAAGTTTCACACAATCTGAGACAACAGATCCATCAAAAGCATCGTAAGTGTTTGGTTACCAGTGACTTTTAAAATTAAAAGTCCATTACTAAATACAGAGTGACTAAATCCATTTTGCAGAGACACCTTGGACAATCTGGAGTCTACAATGGAGCAGATGGGAAAAAACAATATAAGCAACACACACATTGTCATTGGGGATGTTATTGGTCTTCTTCACACACAAGCCAATAACACAGAAACCAGAGACATGTGTTACTCTTCAGATCCGAACAGGATAGACGTAAGACATGAGAAACAATAAAAGGATGGTATGATTTCTCATTTATTATGATAATTCTTCTTTTTTCACAGGTTGTTGACTGTCATAGTGACCTGAAGACAGACATTCCCTGGTCTGTAAAGATTCCCAGTGAGGCCTTTAAAAAATCACGACTGGAAAACAATGGCAGGGCGTTACTTGGAGTTCTACGGTTCAAAAACATGGGAAAGGTACTTACAATTAAAAAATAAAAATTCCATGTTTGAACATTTTAAGGAATGTTTACCAGAGAGTTCACCAAAAAATTACAATTCTGTTATTATTACATTCAGTGAAACGCAAATATAATGACACAAATGTCTTGATCTCAGAAGAGCTGGACATTAGTACACTGTCATATTCACTACTATTATGAAGCTTCTATGGTGCTTTTATCCTCTTTGCAACTATGAATTGTTGCTTGAAAAGAGTTAAAAAAAAAAAAAAAAAAAGTTCTATTTTTGTGTTCCAGTGAAAATATAACAGCATAAGAGACATTTTTGAGTGAACTTTTCGTTTAACTTTTTATTTGATTTGCTCTATTTTTTTTATTTAGGATGAAACTAAAAATTACACTGTTTTGAACAATGAGGTTTATGGAATAACGATGAGGGCCAATATCTCCAACCTTACCGACAATATAGAAATGTTCTTTTCTACACAGAAAGATCTGGTAATGAAGGTTTTGTTGTGAAAATTATTTTGTTATAATAATCAGACACTGTGAAAGCAAAATAAAAATCAAACATGTTCTTACAGGTCGGCGAGGCGTCCTGCAGTTCTTGGGATGGCAAAGGTAAATTTAATTGTATTGTATTGTATTGATCAATTCCCATTAACAATCCCAATTTATTTGATCTAATTAATTTCATTCATTGCTCTCTTTTCATTAAAGGAAATCTCACATGGACGACGTCCGGTTGTGAGACAGAAAAAATCAACAATAACACCATAAAGTGCTCATGTTCACATCTGACGTTCTTTGCAGTGCTGATGGTGAGAAGCTTCTCAGAGATTCATTCAAAGACTCATGAAATCAATATCAGTCTTTTAGCTAGTGGACTTGTAATAGATGACTAAAGTCATACAAATAAAATGCATTTAAAATTGAAAGATCTGATTCTTGCTAATAAACAAGAATCAGTTTTAAAAGGGTTGTTTCTGTTGTGTTTCTCTGATCTCTCAGTCTCCTCAAGGTGAAAATGGAAACATCACAGCACCGTATGTGGATTCATTGAGCTTCATCACTTCTATTGGCTGTGGCATCTCCATGTTTTTTCTGTCCGTCGCTCTGTTCATGCATTTCCTCTTACGGTAGAGTATCTTAAAATATAACATATAGTTACTGTAAGTATTATAATTTCAAAGTTCTTTGACCAGTTGCTTTTGTTCATCTTTTGGATAAAAGTGTCTGCTAAATGCATAAATGCATGTTACAAATACAGGTTGTTTTTATATTTGAACAGGAAAGCCAAATCAAATCAGGCCACGAAGATCTTGATCAACATGTTTGTGGCTTTGTTTCTCCTGAATTTATCCTTTTTGTCAAACGAGAGCGTCGCCAACACAGAAGTCAAGGCTGCGTGTGTCTTCATAGCACTGCTCATGCATTACTCCATGCTGACTACATTCACCTGGTTCTTCATTCAAGCTCTTCATATGTACTTATGGCTCATCAGACAGAACGTCACCATCACAAACTACGTGAGGAAGATCACCGTGTTCGGCTGGAGTGAGTTACATGAACAAAACACCTTTTATTGTGATACTTTAAGAACAGCAAAGACCAGCAAGTCAGACTGTAAACTCGAGTTCACCTGAGGAAAAAAAAAAAAAAAAAAAAATATATATATATATATATATATATATATATTCTCAACTTTTATGGTGTTTTTGTCCTTTTCTTGAGCTGCTCCTTTAAGAGCATCTGAAAACTTAAAATCAATTTGTCTCCATCAGTGTTACTAAATATTTTATTCTTTATTTTGAATCAGTTTTACTGTAATTTTATATGTTCAGTTTTCATCTTAATTGTAGTTAAAGTTTAAAGTATTGTATTTGTAAGTTTTAAATATTTATATATTGGTGTTGTCATTTTTTAGTGTTTTTTAGGATTTTTTTAAAAAAATGTCTGTATAATTTTTCATTAATTTTTACTTTGGTTTTAGTTATTTGTTGCCTTGGTAACAAATTAAGTATGATTTTTATATGTTATGTTCAGTTAATGTTTATTTACAGTAACAATTTTTATGTTTTTGGTTTTAGTGAACTATAATAACCCTGGTCTCTGTGTGTTTTCAGCATTTCCGGCTCCTATAGTTGTAGCTGTTGTTTCTGTAGGAGGATATAAAACACTGATTATAAACACAACGTCTGGAACAACCACAAGAATGTACGTTGTTCTGATGTCACAAATGCATGAATTAAAGAGGACCTATTCTTTTTTTCATGTTTAACTAGTGTGTAATGCATGAAAAAGCTCTGCAAAGTTCCAGTTCTTCTCTATATCAGTGTCAGTGTTTCTGAACTCCTGAAACAACCTCCATTGTAGTTTTGAGATTTCTTCACAATATTCCTCATTTAAATAATTCATACGCAGTATAAAGGGGCGGGGCCTGGTTGAGTTAGTTAGTAGTGTGTTGAAACTGGCGGTTATGGTAAGGGGCGGGGCATTTCCCAAACACCAATCACAACACACTGCTCCAGCCGACCAATCGGAGCACATTGTGCTTTTCAGAAGGAGGGGCTTCATAGAGACAGGAACTAAACAGAGCGTTACTGACAGACTGGGAAGAGAGGAGCTGAACAATGGAGAATATGAGGAAAATAATCAACATTCAAGCAGGAAAACCTGTTCTGTAGAGCTCAAAAACAACATCAAGACTCTGTAAAAGGGCATAATAGGTCGTCTTTACTGAAGCTTTAAAGTTTCATGTCAACATTGTCTGTTTTCCTCTAATTATAGGTGCTGGATTACAGATCCTTTAATTCACTACATAGTGAACATTGGCTACTATGCTTTAATCTTCATCTTCACGGCAGGAATCTTCATCATGATCGTCACTAAGATTGTCCAAGCCCGACACATAAAAGCAGCTGACGGCAAGAGAAAGACGTTCAGAAAGCAGCTCATGATGGTGTTGAGTTTGTTCCTGCTCTTCGGCCTGACGTGGGCTGTGGCGTTCTTCAGTTATGGAGTGATGCTCATTCCCTCATATTACATCTTCACTGTGCTGAACTCATTTCAGGGTGAGAAACAATCACACGGGTCCTACATGGATGATTGTGTGCGATGAAAACATTTGGTTATGTTTTTCCTACAGATTTTAGCAATTTTTTAAAAATTAATTCAGGAGTGATTTTTTAAATTCAAAATTGTTTATTTTATATATATAATTAAAAAAAAAAAAAAATACTATTTTGAAATAATTTTACATTTTTTAAAAAATATTTATATATATATATATTTATCCATTCATTTATCCATTTTATTGTATTCTTTTTATTAGTTATATAAGGGGTTTTAATGGCAGCTATTATAATAATTAAAGGGTTAGTTCACCCAAAAATGAAAATTCTGTCATTAATTACTCACCCTCATGCCGTTCTACACCCGTAAGACCTTTGTTCATCTTCAGAACACAAATTAAGATATTGCTGATGAAATCCGATGGCTTAGTGAGGCCTCTATAGATAGCAAAGCTATTCAAACTCTCAAGGTCCATAAAGGTACTAAAACATATTTGAATCAGTTCATGTGAGTTCAGTGGTTCTATCTTAATATTATAAAGTGACAAGAATACTTTTTGTGCACCAAAAAAACTAAATAACGACTTTTCAACAATATCTAGTGATGGGCTGATTTCAAAACACTGCTTTATGAATCTTTTGTTTCGAATCAGTGATTTGGATCTCCTATCAAACGGCTAAACTGCTGAAATCACGTGACTTTGGCCCTCCGATCCACTGAATAGATTTGTAAAGCTCTGACGCAGTGTTTTGAAATCAGCCCATCACTAGATATTGCTGAAAAGTCGTTATTTTGTTTTTTTGGTGCACAAAATTATTCTTGTTGCTTTATAATATTAAGATAGAACCACTGAACTCACATGAACTGATTCAAACATGTTTTTAGTACCTTTATGGATCTTGAGAGTTTGAATGGCCTTGCTCTCAATGTAGGCCTCACTGAGCCATCGGATTTCAGCAAAAATATCTTAATTTGTGTTCCGAATTTGAATGAAGGTCTTACGGGTGTGTCACATTTAAAAAAATTATACAAATGACTTTAATGATATCTTGGATGTATTTGAATTAGATTAAATATGTTTCTCTTACGTTTGTCTGTTTGTTTTTTCCAGGGTTTTTCCTCTTCCTGTATTACTATCACATTCACAATGATGTAGCAGGAAGTTTCTCTGATGATCCAGAAAGCTCCAGCTTCACCACAACCATCATTCAGTCCAGCTTTACAGGTTGTTAAAATGGCTTACAAATAATTTCTGAAACTATGGCTCCTTTTCTCTAAACTCTACACACAGAACACACTAAACACACACACAACAACATGCAAAACATCACACATCTCTGGAAAAAGCAAACACTTAATTCACTGAACTGACTTGAGCTGAATAATGACAATATTGGCTTTATACAATCTGTATAGTTTAAAGCACTGTAGAAATTTCAGATTAATTTCAAATGAGGTACATTTACACTTTAAACAGAAATGCGGGTGGGGGGGAGGGTTGGGGTAATTTATTTCTTTTTTCGAAACATAAGAGTTTTGATTGAACAAATAAGGTATCAGTGTTTTCACACATGACTGTTGGGTGTAGGTAATCAGGAAATGATTGTGGCATTTAAATGGCAGTTTATCACAAGAGCTGTTAGTTCTGAGTGATGTGTCTAATGTAGAGAACTGTGTTTAACATTTTGCAAAAACTTTGTTTTACAATTGCGACCGAGTGTAAAGCAGTGAATGGTTTCACTGAGTACCACTTTTAGTGTGTAAGCAATTTAAAAAACTGTAATGCTGTGGAAAATATTTATAATCTAAGCATAATTAAGACAGAATGGTTCCTTTGACTTTCTAAGACTGATTTGAACAGTTGTTGTTTAAAGGGAAACTGTAAATCAATTTTTCACCAAAACCAAATGTCACTTCTGAATGAGAGAGAACTGTTTAAAATGATGTATGTACATGTTGTTGTTAGAGGTTATTGTTATGTATGTACTGTTATTGTGGGAGGACTGAATTGTGCTGAATATTAGTGATGTTAGATTTATTGAGTGTTATAATCATCCTGCTGTCCTGTATGTTTCAGCATTTCAGAGAGACACAAACTGAATAGACATATACTGAACCTCTTTAAAAAACAAATTTACATCTTCAGAATGAAACTTAATTCACACGCCTGCGGGTTCAGATATTTGCTTGATCACTCACATGAATGTGGAACATATTTGGTTACTGAAAATGCAAGACACGAAAACACGGTGTCAAAATCAGATAATGACTTCTGCGTTATTTAACATGACTTTAATGTGTAATATCTCTGAGAGCCTCTCGTGTGATTGTAATGAAGCTGATAAAATGCACAAATAAAATTTAATCATGATGGACTTTCAGTGGCTTTTGTCAAACTTATAAACATGTGATTGTCATTCATTAGACAAGATATTGCCGCGAGTGCCATTTAATGTGAAGAAAGATTGTATTTTATTGTTTCTATGAAAAGTGGCAAAACCTGGCCTTTTTTTCCTGTATGGAAATAAAAATTTCTATATTGCAAAATAATCTAAATATTGTCTAATAAAGACTAGGTCATGCTTTCATTGGCATTTTTTATTGAATATAATGATTTATTTGCTATATTTATGTAGTTCTCTGTGAACAAATGTGTCTTGATAAACTGTAAACGAACACTGAAATTCACAGTTAAAGCACAACATAACATGATTTTCATGTATGCAAATCTATTGATGTCACTGTTTCAGTGTCTCTGAGCTGCGGATCATAATCGTACGGTTTCATATGTGAACGAATGAAACTCTCTCTCTCCTCTTGGACTGTAGACTTTCAAGTCAAGATTGTAATAAGAAAATGCTTTTAAAATTTATTACTAATACCTGTTGAAAAGAAAATTCAACTCTGTCAGGCTGTTTTTGGGAATTATGTATCAACAAAAGCAGAATTTGCAGTGGCTGATGATCGTCTGTTGTGCTTTACGCCAGATAAGTATGTTACTTTAAAAAATTTAAATAAAAAAAACAACAACAACAACAACAACAAAAAAACAACATGATTTTATTTGTTATCCATTCTTAAGTTCAAAGCTCTTCAAAAAGTATTTTTTCAACAAAATGTTGTCTTTGCTTTCAGGACAGTGCAAAGGTTGAAGGTTGTGAGTTTTTTGGTGGTGTTGTTCTTTTTCACAAACGAACAAATATACTGTCCACAAATTAGTGTTTCACTGTCCACTATAATTGATCACTGCTGTCACCACTGTTGGCAATGAACACCAAAAACAGATCCTAAAACACTTAAAGGGATAGTTCACTCAAAAATGAAAATTCTATCATCATTTACTCTCCCTCAAGTTGTTCCAAACCTGTATGAATTTCTTTCTTTTGCTGAACACAATATAAAATATTTTGAAGAATATGGGTAACCAGACAGTTGTGGGGCACCATTGACTTCCAAATTATGGGAAAAAAATACAATGGAAGTCAATGGTGCCCCACAACTGTTCAGAATCGCAGAAGTAAGCTATTTTCTTTGAATGTGCGAGCGAGACATTAGCTGCTATAGTTAAATAACTACAGTGTTGGGGAAAGTACCTTTTAAAAGTAATGCGTTACAATATTGTGTTACTTCCTTAAAAAGTAACTAATTGTTACTTAGTTACAGTGGGTACGGAAAGTATTCAGACCCCCTTAAATTTTTCACTCTTTGTTATATTGCAGCCATTTGCTAAAATCATTTAAGTTCATTTTTTTTCCTCATTAATGTACACACAGCACCCCATATTGACAGAAAAACACAGAATTGTTGACATTTTTGGAGATTTATTAAAAAAGAAAAATTGAAATATCACATGGTCCTAAGTATTCAGACCCTTTGCTGTGACACTCATATTTAACTCAGGTGCTGTCCATTTCTTCTGATCATCCTTGAGATGGTTCTACACCTTCATTTGAGTCCAGCTGTGTTTGATTATACTGATTGGACTTGATTAGGAAAGCCACACACCTGTCTATATAAGACCTTACAGCTCACAGTGCATGTCAGAGCAAATGAGAATCATGAGGTCAAAGGAACTGCCTGAAGAGCTCAGAGACAGAATTGTGGCAAGGCACAGATCTGGCCAAGGTTACAAAAAAATTTCTGCTGCACTTAAGGTTCCTAAGAGCACAGTGGCCTCCATAATCCTTAAATGGAAGACGTTTGGGACGACCAGAACCCTTCCTAGAGCTGGCCGTCCGGCCAAACTGAGCTATCGGGGGAGAAGATCCTTGGTGAGAGAGGTAAAGAAGAACCCAAAGATCACTGTGGCTGAGCTCCAGAGATGCAGTCAGGAGATGGGAGAAAGTTGTAGAAAGTCAACCATCACTGCAGCCCTCCACCAGTCGGGGCTTTATGGCAGAGTGGCCCGACGGAAGCCTCTCCTCACTGCAAGACACATGAAAGCCCGCATGGAGTTTGCTAAAGATGGTGAGAAATAAGATTCTCTGGTCTGATGAGACCAAGATAGAACTTTTTGGCCTTAATTCTAAGCGGTATGTGTGGAGAAAACCAGGCACTGCTCATCACCTGTCCAATACAGTCCCAACAGTGAAGCATGGTGGTGGCAGCATCATGCTGTGGGGGTGTTTTTCAGCTGCAGGGACAGGACGACTGGTTGCAATCGAGGGAAAGATGAATTCGGCCAAGTACAGGGATGATATCCTGGACGAAAACCTTCTCCAGAGTGCTCAGGACCTCAGACTGGGCCGAAGGTTTACCTTCCAACAAGACAATGACCCTAAGCACACAGCTAAAATAACGAAGGAGTGGCTTCACAACAACTCCGTGACTGCTCTTGAATGGCCCAGCCAGAGCCCTGACTTAAACCCAATTGAGCATCTCTGGAGAGACCTAAAAATGGCTGTCCACCAACGTTTACCATCAACCTGACAGAACTGGAGAGGATCTGCAAGGAGGAATGGCAGAGGATCCCCAAATCCAGGTGTGAAAAACTTGTTGCATCTTTCCCAAAAAGACTCATGGCTGTATTAGATCAAAAGGGTGCTTCTACTAAATACTGAGCAAAGGGTCTGAATACTTAGGACCATGTGATATTTCAGTTTTTCTTTTTTAATAAATCTGCAAAAATGTCAACAATTCTGTGTTTTTCTGTCAATATGGGGTGCTGTGTGTACATTAATGAGGAAAAAAAAATGAACATAAATGATTTTAGCAAATGGCTGCAATATAACAAAGAGTGAAAAATTTAAGGGGGTCTGAATACTTTCCGTACCCACTGTACATTTACGTTATTCTACTTTTGCATTATTTTTTCTCACCTGGGCTGGGCTTGCTTGTTTGTTTTTTAATAACAAAAACAAAAGTTCTATTTTTGGCAAATGTCAAGGCCCTTTCAAACCAAAAGTGAAATAAATAATCCTCAGGATGAAAGAATGCAAACTGATGTCTGTATAGTCGAACAAACCTTTCAAACAAATGCAGGAGAAGAAAGGATAAAACACTTCAGCAATAAAAACAAAATATGAATGCTTATCTAAAGTCATTTTTGCTTACTGGTATGGTTAAATTATATCACTGAATGTCGGCAGCAAAGACAGTGGTCAATAAAATGAGATTAAATACATAAAGGCCCGGTTTCACAGACAGGGCTTAGATTAAGCCAGGATTAGGCTTTAGTTTAATTAGAGCATTTCAGTAGCTTTTAGAAATGTGCTTTAGAAAAAACATTACTGGTGTACATCTTGAGACAAAACAATGGCAGTGAGTAAGATACGTCAGTGCAAGTTGCTTTCAGTTAAAAGAGTTCAAACATCCATTTTAGTCTAGGACTAGGCTTAAGCCTTGCTTGTGAAACCGGCGGAAAGAATATTTGTGTTATTTAACATTTAATTATTGGATGTTTGTGTAATATTCTGATGTTGCATTTTAAGCATAGAATGTAAAAGAGCAAAATCACTCAATCTTGATGAGTTTGTGGATATCTTTGCCAGAAATTGCAAGAACCGTAGGATTTACTGTAATTTGGAGACAAGTAAAATGTTAAGTCCCTTAGTAAATTTATATTGATTAGAAACACAATGATTTGTCACTTGCACAATCCACTTCGTCTTCCCATATAGCCTTGCAAAGACTCAAGGTTCTTTCTTTTTCTTTGTAAATAAAGTGCATTTTCAGCTGTCAGTGTCCAGAGATTTATAGACATATAGATTATAGATTTATAGATTTTTCTTTACAATGAGTCACTGGGTTTAATTAGTAGTTTAATTAATTAATTAATTTAGTTTATTTAATAATTAATTTACAATTTGGACACAGAAAATGGCGATAGTTTCTTTTTTTACATGCTACTTTCTATGTTGTTTCAATTTGTAACTTTTCTCTTTTTGTAATGTTACTTGACAACTGTTTTCTTAGGGCAAAAGACTGATTAGCCAAACAAAGGAATAAGCATAAAAAGTTTGAGAATAATATAGACAAAATAAGGGAAGACTGTCTACACTTTGTTCATGTGTGAAAGACTTGTTCATTTTGTTTAATAAGAGTCCCATAAGATTTTGCTGACTAAACTTTTTTCTGAAATTATCAGCATAAATTTTTTCCATCTTTTGTATGGCACTGGAAATTCTGGACTTTAAATTCTTTGTGATTGCGATCTATAAATTCTGTAGAATTTGCTTTTGGTACAGCATGTGACAGGGGCTGTTTACACAACACGTTTTCAACTAAAAAACGTAATGTGTTTATGCGTTTTGGACGTTCATTTACATGACAGTGGCATTTGGGTGCCTGAAAACAAACTTTTGAAAATGGGTTGCAAAGTGCAAGGTTTTGAAAACGGCCTCCATGTAAACAACAAACACGTGAATCTGTGAAAACTATGACGTCATGCACATGCATATTACATGTTCAGTCTATAGTGTTTCATTACCATCTAATGGCCTGCCAGCAGAATACAGTGTGGAAAACTCAAATAAAAAAATTCTCTGTTTTAAGCATATCGTTGTCGTGTAAACGACAGTCAGTAGAGATTTTTTATTTTTTTTGGCCACCCCAATGAAATCACTGAGTCTTACCTGGCCACCCCTGAAAAAACGTTCTGGCTACGTCCCTGCCAATATGCCAAAGTCAGCTTGAGCCTATGGATTTCAATTGGCATCTCTCTCATCTTCACCTGTATAGCTGATAATGAAGAGGCTCTAAAGACACCATCAACATACTCTCAAGGCTTGTGTTGAATAATGTCTATCTTTTGCTTTCGTCCACACGCAGTTGCTACATGACCATACATTTGTAGCATCCGAGCAGAGGAATATATGGCCGCACCATATAACCTACAAATCCAAGAAAGACTTTAGTCAGTAGCTTCTCTTTGTCAAATTGCAGTGACTGACAGACTATCCACCATTTCTTGATTTATAACAAATTTCAAGCCTCTAGCATTAATCACTAATGTCCTTGTAACATTCCTTTTTATTATTTCAACAGGTACATCATTAGGAACTCCAGAGTGTTGCCAACCGCCCTCAGATCGATGTAGGATTGAACTTAAAGAACTATTATTTATTTGTAATATTTATCTCGTTACACATATTCAGGTTACAAATAGTCACACAGATCTTACATTAAAAATAAGGCAGATACTGTATTCTTTGATAATTATGTTGGATTGTGTGTTATGGTCTCTTGAGGTTGTCTGAAAATCCCTCCTGTTACCTCTGGAGAGAGATGTAGAAATGCTACATATGAAGATACGTGCAGCGGTAAGTCGGTCTTAAAATTCATCAGTTTTTTCAGTTTCCTGTTTCCTGATTCACACCCACCAAACTTCGATTTCAAAATCAAGATAATTATCATTCAACATATAAGTAATCATATTTCTTAGTAAAAATGTAATAAAGTTAGTCCATTTTCATTCTATATGTTCTCCAGCTCTTGCTCACAATGATTTTGCTCCAGCATGTTCTCGCTTAGCATACACTGAAAGTCTCAAACGTTCTTTAATGTTATTTCTTGACCAAATGAATAGACAGGTGAACACGAATCTGCTTATTCTTCTCAGTTGTTATCTTTATTGTAGTGTTAATAATGTTAATAATTAATATGTGAAATAAGATAAACATGCATGCTGAAATTACAATTCATTTATTGGTTAATAAATAACACATTATAAGATCACTTTAATCTTTGAGACTCAATTACACAGATATATAACTAAAATCCATCTCTTATTTATTTCTTTTTGTTAAAGGGACAGAAGGAAGCAAATACATTCAGCAAATTAATGGGAGTGAATGGATGTGTGTCAACTGCAGTCTGCATTTTAATGGGAGTGAATGGATGTGTGTCATGTGTGTTGATGAAAGATCAACTACTGTCACACCACTGTCACAGACCACCACTTACAATCCAGCTACCAGTTTCGAAACATCTGTGACAACTAACAATCCATCTACCAGTTTCAAACCATCTGAGACAACTAACAATCCAACTACCAGTTTCAAACCATCTGTGACAACTGACAATCCATCTACCAGTTTCAAGCCATCTGAGAAAACTAACGATCCAACTACCAGTTTCAAACCATCTGTGACAGCTAACAATCCAACTACCAGTTTCAAACCATCTGTGACAGCTAACAATCCAACTACGAGTTTCAAACCATCTGTGACAAGTAACAATCCAACTACGAGTTTCAAACCATCTGTGACAACTAACACTCCAACTACGAGTTTCAAACCATCTTTGACAACTAACAATCCAACTACGAGTTTCAAACCATCTGTGACAACTAACAATCCAACTACCAGTTTCAAACCATCTGTGACAACTAACACTCCAACTACGAGTTTCAAACCATCTTTGACAACTAACAATCCAACTACGAGTTTCAAACCATCTGTGACAACTAACAATCCAACTACCAGTTTCAAACCATCTGTGACAACTAACAATCCAACTACCAGTTTCAAACCACCTGTGACAAGTAACAATCCAACTACGAGTTTCAAACCATCTGAGACAACTAACAATCCAACTACGAGTTTCAAACCATCTGTGACAACTAACAATCCAACTACGAGTTTCAAACCATCTGTGACAACTAACACTCCAACTACGAGTTTCAAACCATCTTTGACAACTAACAATCCAACTACGAGTTTCAAACCATCTGTGACAACTAACAATCCAACTACGAGTTTCAAACCATCTGTGACAACTAACAATCCAACTACGAGTTTCAAACCATCTGTGACAACTAACAATCCAGCTACCAGTTTCAAACCATCTGTGACATCTAACAATCCAACTACAAGTTTCAAACCATCTGTGACAACTAACAATCCAGCTACCAGTTTCAAACCATTAATGACAACTAACAGTCCAACTACGAGTTTCAAACCATCTTTGACAACTAACAATCCAACTACGAGTTTCAAATCATCTGTGACAACTAACAGTCCAACTACAAGTTTCAAACCATCTGTGACAACTAACAATCCAACTACGAGTTTCAAACCATCTGTGACAACTAACAATCCATCTACGAGTTTCAAACCATCTGTGAAAACTAACAATCCAGCTACCAGTTTCAAGCCATCTGAGAAAACTAACAATCCAACTACCAGTTTCAAGCCATCTGTGACAACTAACGATCCAACTACGAGTTTCAAAAAATCTGTGACAACTAACGTTCCAACTACCAGTTTCAAACCATCTGTGACAACTAACAATCCATCTACTAGTTTCAAACCATCTGTGACAACTAACAATCCATCTACTAGTTTCAAACCATCTGTGACAACTAACAATCCAACTACCAGTTTCAAACCATCTGTGACAACTAACAATCCATCTACTAGTTTCAAACCATCTGTGACAACTAACAATCCATCTACTAGTTTCAAACCATCTGTAACAACTAACAATCCATCTACTAGTTTCAAACCATCTGTGACAACTAACGTTCCAACTACGAGTTTCAAACCATCTGTCACAAATAATGATCCAGTAACAAGTTTCAAACCATCTTAGACAACTAACAATCCAACTACGAGTTTCAAACCATCTGTGACAACTAACAATCCAACTACGAGTTTCAAATCATCTGTGACAACTAACAATCCAACTACGAGTTTCAAACCATCTGTGACAACTAACATTCTAAGTACGAGTTTCAAACCATTAATGACAACTAACAATCCATCTACTAGTTTCAAACCATCTGTGACAACTAACAATCCATCTACTAGTTTCAAACCATCTGTGACAACTAACAATCCATCTACTAGTTTCAAACCATCTGTGACAACTAACAATCCAACTACTAGTTTCAAACCATCTGTGACAACTAACAATCCAGCTACCAGTTTCAAACCATCTGTGACAACTAACATTCTAAGTACGAGTTTCAAACCATCAATGACAACTAACAATCCAACTACGAGTTTCAAACCATCTGTGACAACTAACAATCCAACTACGAGTTTCAAACCATCTGTGACAACTAACGTTCCAACTACCAGTTTCAAACCATCTGTGACAACTAACAATCCATCTACTAGTTTCAAACCATCTGTGACAACTAACAATCCATCTACTAGTTTCAAACCATCTGTGACAACTAACAATCCATCTACTAGTTTCAAACCATCTGTGACAACTAACAATCCAACTACTAGTTTCAAACCATCTGTAGCAACTAACAATCCATCTACCAGTTTCAAACCATCTGTAACAACTAACAATCTATCTACTAGTTTCAAACTATCTGTGGCAACTAACAATCCAGCTACCAGTTTCAAACCATCTGTGACAAGTAACAATCCAACTACGAGTTTCAAACCATCAATGACAACTAACAATCCAACTACGAGTTTCAAACCATCAATGACAACTAACAATCCAACTACGAGTTTCAAACCATCTGTGACAAGTAACAATCCAACTACGAGTTTCAAACCATCTGTGACAACTAACGTTCCAACTACCAGTTTCAAACCATCTGTGACAACAAACAATCCATCTACTAGTTTCAAACCATCTGTGACAACTAACAATCCATCTACTAGTTTCAAACCATCTGTGACAACTAACAATCCATCTACTAGTTTCAAACCATCTGTGACAACTAACAATCCAACTACTAGTTTCAAACCATCTGTAACAACTAACAATCCATCTACCAGTTTCAAACCATCTGTAACAAGTAACAATCCAACTACGAGTTTCAAACCATCTGTGACAACTAACACTCCAACTACGAGTTTCAAACCATCTTTGACAACTAACAATCCAACTACGAGTTTCAAACCATCTGTGACAACTAACAATCCAACTACCAGTTTCAAACCATCTGTAACAACTAACAATCCATCTACCAGTTTCAAACCATCTGTAACAAGTAACAATCCAACTACGAGTTTCAAACCATCTGTGACAACTAACACTCCAACTACGAGTTTCAAACCATCTTTGACAACTAACAATCCAACTACGAGTTTCAAACCATCTGTGACAACTAACAATCCAACTACCAGTTTCAAACCATCTGTGACAACTAACAATCCATCTACTAGTTTCAAACCATCTGTGACAAGTAACAATCCAACTACGAGTTTCAAACCATCTGTGACAACTAACACTCCAACTACGAGTTTCAAACCATCTTTGACAACTAACAATCCAACTACGAGTTTCAAACCATCTGTGACAACTAACAATCCAACTACCAGTTTCAAACCATCTGTAACAACTAACAATCCAACTACGAGTTTCAAACCATCTTTGACAACTAACAATCCAACTACGAGTTTCAAACCATCTGTGACAACTAACACTCCAACTACGAGTTTCAAACCATCTGTGACAACTAACACTCCAACTACGAGTTTCAAACCATCTTTGACAACTAACAATCCAACTACCAGTTTCTTACAACATGAGGCAACTAACAATCCAACTACCAGTTTCACACCATCTGAGAAAACTAACAATCCAACTACCAGTTTTAAAACATCTGAGACGACTAACAATCCAACTACCAGTTTTGAACCATCTGTGACAACTAACAATCCAACTACCAGTTTCAAACCATCTGTGACAACTAACAATCCAACTGCAAGTTTTACACCATCTGAGACAACTAGCAATCCAACTACCAGTTTCACACCATCTGAGACAACTAGCAATCCAACTACCAGTTTCACACCATCTGAGACAACTAACAATCCAACTACCAGTTTCAAACCATCTGTGACAACAAACAATCCAACTACCAGTTTCGAACCATCTGGGACAATAAACAATCCAACTACCAGTTCAATTAACAATCCAACTGCCAGTTTCCAACTATCTGAGACAACTAACAATCCAGCTACCAGTTTCATACAACATGAGACAACTAACAATCCAACTACCAGTTTCAAACCATCTGTGACAACTAACAATCCAACTACCAGTTTCACACCATCTGTGACAACTAACAATCCAACTGCCAGTTTCTTACAACATGAGGCAACTAACAATCCAACTACCAGTTTCACACCATCTGAGAAAACTAACAATCCAACTACCAGTTTCAAAACATCTGAGACGACTAACAATCCAACTACCAGTTTCACACCATCTGAGAAAACTAACAATCCAACTACCAGTTTCAAAACATCTGAGACAACTAACAATCCAACTACCAGTTTTGAACCATCTGTGACAACTAACAATCCAACTACCAGTTTCACACCATCTGAGACAACTAACAATCCAACTACCAGTTTCTTACAACATGAGGCAACTAACAATCCAACTACCAGTTTCACACCATCTGAGAAAACTAACAATCCAACTACCAGTTTCAAAACATCTGAGACGACTAACAATCCAACTACCAGTTTTGAACCATCTGTGACAACTAACAATCCAACTACCAGTTTCACACCATCTGAGACAACTAACAATCCAACTACCAGTTTCTTACAACATGAGGCAACTAACAATCCAACTACCAGTTTCACACCATCTGAGAAAACTAACAATCCAACTACCAGTTTCAAACCATCTGTGACAACTAACAATCCAACTACCAGTTTCAAACCATCTGAGAAGACTGACAATCCAACTACAAGTTTCACACCATCTGAGACAACTAACAATCCAACTACCAGTTCAATTAACAATCCAACTGCCAGTTTCCAACTATCTGAGACAACTAACAATCCAGCTACCAGTTTCATACAACATGAGACAACTAACAATCCAACTACCAGTTTCATACAACATGAGACAACTAACAATCCAACTACCAGTTTCACACCATCTGAGACAACTAACAATCCAACTACCAGTTTCACACCATCTGAGACAACTAATAATCCAACTACCAGTTTCACACCATCTGAGACAACTAATAATCCAACTACCAGTTTCACACCATCTGAGACAACTAATAATCCAACTACCAGTTTCACACCATCTGAGACAACTAACAATCCAACTACCAGTTCAATTAACAATCCAACAACCAGTTTCACACCATCTGAGACAACTAACAATCCAACTAACAGTTTCACATCATCTGAGACGACTAACAATCCAACTACCAGTTTCACACCATCTGAGACAACTAACAATCCAACTACAAGTTTCACACCATCTGAGACAACTAACAATCCAACTACAAGTTTCACACCATCTGAGACGACTAACAATCCAACTACCAGTTTCACACCATCTGAGACAACTAACAATCCAACTACCAGTTTTAAACCATCTGAGACGACTAACAATCCAACTGCAAGTTTCACACCATCTGAGACAACTAGCAATCCAACTACCAGTTTTAAACCATCTGAGACGACTAACAATCCAACTACCAGTTTCACACCATCTGAGACAACTAGCAATCCAACTACCAGTTCAATTAATAATCCAACTGCCAGTTTCAAACTATCTGAGACAACTACCAATCCAACTACAAGTTTCACACCATCTGAGACAACTAGCAATCCAACTACCAGTTCAATTAATAATCCAACTGCCAGTTTCAAACTATCTGAGACAACTAGCAATCCAACTACCAGTTTCACACCATCTGAGACAACTAACAATCCAACTACCAGTTTCAAACCATCTGTGACAACAAACAATCCAACTACCAGTTTCGAACCATCTGGGACAATAAACAATCCAACTACCAGTTCAATTAACAATCCAACTGCCAGTTTCCAACTATCTGAGACAACTAACAATCCAGCTACCAGTTTCATACAACATGAGACAACTAACAATCCAACTACCAGTTTCAAACCATCTGAGACAACTAACAATCCAACTACCAGTTTCACACCATCTGAGACAACTAATAATCCAACTACCAGTTTCATACAACATGAGACAACTAACAATCCAACTACCAGTTTCAAACCATCTGAGACAACTAACAATCCAACTACCAGTTTCACACCTTCTGAGACAACTAACAATCCAACTACCAGTTTCACACCACCTGGGATGACTAACAATCCAACTACCAGTTTCACACCATCTGAGACAACTAACAATCCAACTACCAGTTTCTTACAACATGAGGCAACTAACAATCCAACTATCAGTTTCACACCATCTGAGACAACTAACAATCCAACTACCAGTTTCACACCATCTGAGAAAACTAACAATCCAACTACCAGTTTTAAAACATCTGAGATGACTAACAATCCAACTACCAGTTTTAAAACATCTGAGACAACTAACAATCCAACTGCCAGTTTCAAACTATCTGAGACGACTGACAATCCAACTACTGGTTTCAAACCATCTGAGAAAATTATCAATCCAACTACCAGTTTTGAACCATCTGTGACAACTAACAATCCAACTACCAGTTTCAAACCATCTGTGACAACTAACAATCCAACTACCAGTTTCACACCATCTGAGACAACTAACAATCCAACTACCAGTTTCTTACAACATGAGGCAACTAACAATCCAACTACCAGTTTCACACCATCTGAGACGACTAACAATCCAACTACTAGTTTTAAAACATCTGAGACAACTAACAATCCAACTGCCAGTTTCAAACTATCTGAGACGACTGACAATCCAACTACAAGTTTCACACCATCTGAGACAACTAACAATCCAACTACCAGTTTCTTACAACATGAGGCAACTAACAATTCAACTACCAGTTTCTTACAACATGAGGCAACTAACAATCCAACTACCAGTTTCTTACAACATGAGGCAACTAACAATCCAACTACCAGTTTCACACCATCTGAGACAACTAACAATCCAACTACCAGTTTCTTACAACATGAGGCAACTAACAATCCAACTACCAGTTTCACACCATCTGAGAAAACTAACAATCCAACCACCAGTTTCAAAACATCTGTGACAACTAACAATCCAACTACCAGTTTCAAACCATCTGAGACGACTGACAATCCAACTACAAGTTTCACACCATCTGAGACAACTAACAATCCAACTACCAGTTTCTTACAACATGAGGCAACTAACAATTCAACTACCAGTTTCTTACAACATGAGGCAACTAACAATCCAACTACCAGTTTCTTACAACATGAGGCAACTAACAATCCAACTACCAGTTTCACACCATCTGAGACAACTAACAATCCAACTACCAGTTTCTTACAACATGAGGCAACTAACAATCCAACTACCAGTTTCACACCATCTGAGAAAACTAACAATCCAACCACCAGTTTCAAAACATCTGAGACGACTAACAATCCAACTACCAGTTTTGAACCATCTGTGACAACTAACAATCCAACTACCAGTTTCACACCATCTGAGACAACTAACAATCCAACTACCAGTTTCTTACAACATGAGGCAACTAACAATCCAACTACCAGTTTCACACCATCTGAGAAAACTAACAATCCAACTACCAGTTTTAAAACATCTGAGACGACTAACAATCCAACTACCAGTTTTGAACCATCTGTGACAACTAACAATCCAACTACCAGTTTCAAACCATCTGTGACAACTAACAATCCAACTACAAGTTTCACACCATCTGAGACAACTAACAATCCAACTACCAGTTTCGAACCATCTGGGACAATAAACAATCCAACTACCAGTTCAATTAACAATCCAACTGCCAGTTTCCAACTATCTGAGACAACTAACAATCCAGCTACCAGTTTCATACAACATGAGACAACTAACAATCCAACTACCAGTTTCAAACCATCTGAGACAACTAACAATCCAACTACCAGTTTCACACCATCTGAGACAACTAATAATCCAACTACCAGTTTCTTACAACATGAGGCAACTAACAATCCAACTACCAGTTTCACACCATCTGAGACAACTAACAATCCAACTACCCGTTTCACACCACCTGGGATGACTAACAATCCAACTGCCAGTTTCCAACTATCTGAGACAACTAACAATCCAGCTACCAGTTTCATACAACATGAGACAACTAACAATCCAACTACCAGTTTCAAACCATCTGAGACAACTAACAATCCAACTACCAGTTTCACACCATCTGAGACAACTAACAATCCAACTACCAGTTTCTTACAACATGAGGCAACTAACAATCCAACTATCAGTTTCACACCATCTGAGACAACTAACAATCCAACTACCAGTTTCACACCATCTGAGAAAACTAACAATCCAACTACCAGTTTTAAAACATCTGAGACGACTAACAATCCAACTACCAGTTTTAAAACATCTGAGACAACTAACAATCCAACTGCCAGTTTCAAACTATCTGAGACGACTGACAATCCAACTACTGGTTTCAAACCATCTGAGAAAATTATCAATCCAACTACCAGTTTCAAACCATCTGTGACAACTAACAATCCAACTACCAGTTTCACACCATCTGAGACGACTAACAATCCAACTACCAGTTTCAAACCATCTGTGACAACTAACAATCCAACTACCAGTTTCAAACCATCTGTGACAACTAACAATCCAACTACCAGTTTCTTACAACATGAGGCAACTAACAATTCAACTACCAGTTTCTTACAACATGAGGCAACTAACAATCCAACTACAAGTTTCAAACTATCTGAGACAACTAACAATCCAACTACCAATTTCACACCATCTGAGACAACTAACAATCCAACTACCAGTTTCACACCATCTGAGACAACTAACAATCCAACTACCAGTTTCAAACCATCTGTGACAACTAACAATTTAACTACCAATTTCCAACCACATAAGACAACTAACAATGAAACTGCAAGTTTCACACAATCTGAGACAACAGATCCATCAAAAGCATCGTAAGTGTTTGGTTACCAGTGACTTTTAAAATTAAAAGTCCATTACTAAATACAGAGTGACTAAATCCATTTTGCAGAGACACCTTGGACAATCTGGAGTCTACAATGGAGCAGATGGGAAAAAACAATATAAGCAACACACACATTGTCATTGGGGATGTTATTGGTCTTCTTCACACACAAGCCAATAACACAGAAACCAGAGACATGTGTTACTCTTCAGATCCGAACAGGATAGACGTAAGACATGAGAAACAATAAAAGGATGGTATGATTTCTCATTTATTATGATAATTCTTCTTTTTTCACAGGTTGTTGACTGTCATAGTGACCTGAAGACAGACATTCCCTGGTCTGTAAAGATTCCCAGTGAGGCCTTTAAAAAATCACGACTGGAAAACAATGGCAGGGCGTTACTTGGAGTTCTACGGTTCAAAAACATGGGAAAGGTACTTACAATTAAAAAATAAAAATTCCATGTTTGAACATTTTAAGGAATGTTTACCAGAGAGTTCACCAAAAAATTACAATTCTGTTATTATTACATTCAGTGAAACGCAAATATAATGACACAAATGTCTTGATCTCAGAAGAGCTGGACATTAGTACACTGTCATATTCACTACTATTATGAAGCTTCTATGGTGCTTTTATCCTCTTTGCAACTATGAATTGTTGCTTGAAAAGAGTTAAAAAAAAAAAAAAAAAAGTTCTATTTTTGTGTTCCAGTGAAAATATAACAGCATAAGAGACATTTTTGAGTGAACTTTTCGTTTAACTTTTTATTTGATTTGCTCTATTTTTTTTATTTAGGATGAAACTAAAAATTACACTGTTTTGAACAATGAGGTTTATGGAATAACGATGAGGGCCAATATCTCCAACCTTACCGACAATATAGAAATGTTCTTTTCTACACAGAAAGATCTGGTAATGAAGGTTTTGTTGTGAAAATTATTTTGTTATAATAATCAGACACTGTGAAAGCAAAATAAAAATCAAACATGTTCTTACAGGTCGGCGAGGCGTCCTGCAGTTCTTGGGATGGCAAAGGTAAATTTAATTGTATTGTATTGTATTGATCAATTCCCATTAACAATCCCAATTTATTTGATCTAATTAATTTCATTCATTGCTCTCTTTTCATTAAAGGAAATCTCACATGGACGACGTCCGGTTGTGAGACAGAAAAAATCAACAATAACACCATAAAGTGCTCATGTTCACATCTGACGTTCTTTGCAGTGCTGATGGTGAGAAGCTTCTCAGAGATTCATTCAAAGACTTCATGAAATCAATATCAGTCTTTTAGCTAGTGGACTTGTAATAGATGACTAAAGTCATACAAATAAAATGCATTTAAAATTGAAAGATCTGATTCTTGCTAATAAACAAGAATCAGTTTTAAAAGGGTTGTTTCTGTTGTGTTTCTCTGATCTCTCAGTCTCCTCAAGGTGAAAATGGAAACATCACAGCACCGTATGTGGATTCATTGAGCTTCATCACTTCTATTGGCTGTGGCATCTCCATGTTTTTTCTGTCCGTCGCTCTGTTCATGCATTTCCTCTTACGGTAGAGTATCTTAAAATATAACATATAGTTACTGTAAGTATTATAATTTCAAAGTTCTTTGACCAGTTGCTTTTGTTCATCTTTTGGATAAAAGTGTCTGCTAAATGCATAAATGCATGTTACAAATACAGGTTGTTTTTATATTTGAACAGGAAAGCCAAATCAAATCAGGCCACGAAGATCTTGATCAACATGTTTGTGGCTTTGTTTCTCCTGAATTTATCCTTTTTGTCAAACGAGAGCGTCGCCAACACAGAAGTCAAGGCTGCGTGTGTCCATGCTGACTACATTCACCTGGTTCTTCATTCAAGCTCTTCATATGTACTTATGGCTCATCAGACAGAACGTCACCATCACAAACTACGTGAGGAAGATCACCGTGTTCGGCTGGAGTGAGTTACATGAACAAAACACCTTTTATTGTGATACTTTAAGAACAGCAAAGACCAGCAAGTCAGACTGTAAACTCGAGTTCACCTGAGGAAAAAAAAAAAAAAAAAAAAATATATATATATATATATATATATATATTCTCAACTTTTATGGTGTTTTTGTCCTTTTCTTGAGCTGCTCCTTTAAGAGCATCTGAAAACTTAAAATCAATTTGTCTCCATCAGTGTTACTAAATATTTTATTCTTTATTTTGAATCAGTTTTACTGTAATTTTATATGTTCAGTTTTCATCTTAATTGTAGTTAAAGTTTAAAGTATTGTATTTGTAAGTTTTAAATATTTATATATTGGTGTTGTCATTTTTTAGTGTTTTTTAGGATTTTTTTAAAAAAATGTCTGTATAATTTTTCATTAATTTTTACTTTGGTTTTAGTTATTTGTTGCCTTGGTAACAAATTAAGTATGATTTTTATATGTTATGTTCAGTTAATGTTTATTTACAGTAACAATTTTTATGTTTTTGGTTTTAGTGAACTATAATAACCCTGGTCTCTGTGTGTTTTCAGCATTTCCGGCTCCTATAGTTGTAGCTGTTGTTTCTGTAGGAGGATATAAAACACTGATTATAAACACAACGTCTGGAACAACCACAAGAATGTACGTTGTTCTGATGTCACAAATGCATGAATTAAAGAGGACCTATTCTTTTTTTCATGTTTAACTAGTGTGTAATGCATGAAAAAGCTCTGCAAAGTTCCAGTTCTTCTCTATATCAGTGTCAGTGTTTCTGAACTCCTGAAACAACCTCCATTGTAGTTTTGAGATTTCTTCACAATATTCCTCATTTAAATAATTCATACGCAGTATAAAGGGGCGGGGCCTGGTTGAGTTAGTTAGTAGTGTGTTGAAACTGGCGGTTATGGTAAGGGGCGGGGCATTTCCCAAACACCAATCACAACACACTGCTCCAGCCGACCAATCGGAGCACATTGTGCTTTTCAGAAGGAGGGGCTTCATAGAGACAGGAACTAAACAGAGCGTTACTGACAGACTGGGAAGAGAGGAGCTGAACAATGGAGAATATGAGGAAAATAATCAACATTCAAGCAGGAAAACCTGTTCTGTAGAGCTCAAAAACAACATCAAGACTCTGTAAAAGGGCATAATAGGTCGTCTTTACTGAAGCTTTAAAGTTTCATGTCAACATTGTCTGTTTTCCTCTAATTATAGGTGCTGGATTACAGATCCTTTAATTCACTACATAGTGAACATTGGCTACTATGCTTTAATCTTCATCTTCACGGCAGGAATCTTCATCATGATCGTCACTAAGATTGTCCAAGCCCGACACATAAAAGCAGCTGACGGCAAGAGAAAGACGTTCAGAAAGCAGCTCATGATGGTGTTGAGTTTGTTCCTGCTCTTCGGCCTGACGTGGGCTGTGGCGTTCTTCAGTTATGGAGTGATGCTCATTCCCTCATATTACATCTTCACTGTGCTGAACTCATTTCAGGGTGAGAAACAATCACACGGGTCCTACATGGATGATTGTGTGCGATGAAAACATTTGGTTATGTTTTTCCTACAGATTTTAGCAATTTTTTAAAAATTAATTCAGGAGTGATTTTTTAAATTCAAAATTGTTTATTTTATATATATAATTAAAAAAAAAAAAAAATACTATTTTGAAATAATTTTACATTTTTTAAAAAATATTTATATATATATATATTTATCCATTCATTTATCCATTTTATTGTATTCTTTTTATTAGTTATATAAGGGGTTTTAATGGCAGCTATTATAATAATTAAAGGGTTAGTTCACCCAAAAATGAAAATTCTGTCATTAATTACTCACCCTCATGCCGTTCTACACCCGTAAGACCTTTGTTCATCTTCAGAACACAAATTAAGATATTGCTGATGAAATCCGATGGCTTAGTGAGGCCTCTATAGATAGCAAAGCTATTCAAACTCTCAAGGTCCATAAAGGTACTAAAACATATTTGAATCAGTTCATGTGAGTTCAGTGGTTCTATCTTAATATTATAAAGTGACAAGAATACTTTTTGTGCACCAAAAAAACTAAATAACGACTTTTCAACAATATCTAGTGATGGGCTGATTTCAAAACACTGCTTTATGAATCTTTTGTTTCGAATCAGTGATTTGGATCTCCTATCAAACGGCTAAACTGCTGAAATCACGTGACTTTGGCCCTCCGATCCACTGAATAGATTTGTAAAGCTCTGACGCAGTGTTTTGAAATCAGCCCATCACTAGATATTGCTGAAAAGTCGTTATTTTGTTTTTTTGGTGCACAAAATTATTCTTGTTGCTTTATAATATTAAGATAGAACCACTGAACTCACATGAACTGATTCAAACATGTTTTTAGTACCTTTATGGATCTTGAGAGTTTGAATGGCCTTGCTCTCAATGTAGGCCTCACTGAGCCATCGGATTTCAGCAAAAATATCTTAATTTGTGTTCCGAATTTGAATGAAGGTCTTACGGGTGTGTCACATTTAAAAAAATTATACAAATGACTTTAATGATATCTTGGATGTATTTGAATTAGATTAAATATGTTTCTCTTACGTTTGTCTGTTTGTTTTTTCCAGGGTTTTTCCTCTTCCTGTATTACTATCACATTCACAATGATGTAGCAGGAAGTTTCTCTGATGATCCAGAAAGCTCCAGCTTCACCACAACCATCATTCAGTCCAGCTTTACAGGTTGTTAAAATGGCTTACAAATAATTTCTGAAACTATGGCTCCTTTTCTCTAAACTCTACACACAGAACACACTAAACACACACACAACAACATGCAAAACATCACACATCTCTGGAAAAAGCAAACACTTAATTCACTGAACTGACTTGAGCTGAATAATGACAATATTGGCTTTATACAATCTGTATAGTTTAAAGCACTGTAGAAATTTCAGATTAATTTCAAATGAGGTACATTTACACTTTAAACAGAAATGCGGGTGGGGGGGAGGGTTGGGGTAATTTATTTCTTTTTTCGAAACATAAGAGTTTTGATTGAACAAATAAGGTATCAGTGTTTTCACACATGACTGTTGGGTGTAGGTAATCAGGAAATGATTGTGGCATTTAAATGGCAGTTTATCACAAGAGCTGTTAGTTCTGAGTGATGTGTCTAATGTAGAGAACTGTGTTTAACATTTTGCAAAAACTTTGTTTTACAATTGCGACCGAGTGTAAAGCAGTGAATGGTTTCACTGAGTACCACTTTTAGTGTGTAAGCAATTTAAAAAACTGTAATGCTGTGGAAAATATTTATAATCTAAGCATAATTAAGACAGAATGGTTACTTTGACTTTCTAAGACTGATTTGAACAGTTGTTGTTTAAAGGGAAACTGTAAATCAATTTTTCACCAAAACCAAATGTCACTTCTGAATGAGAGAGAACTGTTTAAAATGATGTATGTACATGTTGTTGTTAGAGGTTATTGTTATGTATGTACTGTTATTGTGGGAGGACTGAATTGTGCTGAATATTAGTGATGTTAGATTTATTGAGTGTTATAATCATCCTGCTGTCCTGTATGTTTCAGCATTTCAGAGAGACACAAACTGAATAGACATATACTGAACCTCTTTAAAAAACAAATTTACATCTTCAGAATGAAACTTAATTCACACGCCTGCGGGTTCAGATATTTGCTTGATCACTCACATGAATGTGGAACATATTTGGTTACTGAAAATGCAAGACACGAAAACACGGTGTCAAAATCAGATAATGACTTCTGCGTTATTTAACATGACTTTAATGTGTAATATCTCTGAGAGCCTCTCGTGTGATTGTAATGAAGCTGATAAAATGCACAAATAAAATTTAATCATGATGGACTTTCAGTGGCTTTTGTCAAACTTATAAACATGTGATTGTCATTCATTAGACAAGATATTGCCGCGAGTGCCATTTAATGTGAAGAAAGATTGTATTTTATTGTTTCTATGAAAAGTGGCAAAACCTGGCCTTTTTTTCCTGTATGGAAATAAAAATTTCTATATTGCAAAATAATCTAAATATTGTCTAATAAAGACTAGGTCATGCTTTCATTGGCATTTTTTATTGAATATAATGATTTATTTGCTATATTTATGTAGTTCTCTGTGAACAAATGTGTCTTGATAAACTGTAAACGAACACTGAAATTCACAGTTAAAGCACAACATAACATGATTTTCATGTATGCAAATCTATTGATGTCACTGTTTCAGTGTCTCTGAGCTGCGGATCATAATCGTACGGTTTCATATGTGAACGAATGAAACTCTCTCTCTCCTCTTGGACTGTAGACTTTCAAGTCAAGATTGTAATAAGAAAATGCTTTTAAAATTTACTACTAATACCTGTTGAAAAGAAAATTCAACTCTGTCAGGCTGTTTTTGGGAATTATGTATCAACAAAAGCAGAATTTGCAGTGGCTGATGATCGTCTGTTGTGCTTTACGCCAGATAAGTATGTTACTTTAAAAAATTTAAATAAAAAAAAAAAAAACAACAACAACAACAAAAAAACAACATGATTTTATTTGTTATCCATTCTTAAGTTCAAAGCTCTTCAAAAAGTATTTTTTCAACAAAATGTTGTCTTTGCTTTCAGGACAGTGCAAAGGTTGAAGGTTGTGAGTTTTTTGGTGGTGTTGTTCTTTTTCACAAACGAACAAATATACTGTCCACAAATTAGTGTTTCACTGTCCACTATAATTGATCACTGCTGTCATCACTGTTGGCAATGAACACCAAAAACAGATCCTAAAACACTTAAAGGGATAGTTCACTCAAAAATGAAAATTCTATCATCATTTACTCTCCCTCAAGTTGTTCCAAACCTGTATGAATTTCTTTCTTTTGCTGAACACAATATAAAATATTTTGAAGAATATGGGTAACCAGACAGTTGTGGGGCACCATTGACTTCCAAATTATGGGAAAAAAATACAATGGAAGTCAATGGTGCCCCACAACTGTTCAGAATCGCAGAAGTAAGCTATTTTCTTTGAATGTGCGAGCGAGACATTAGCTGCTATAGTTAAATAACTACAGTGTTGGGGAAAGTACCTTTTAAAAGTAATGCGTTACAATATTGTGTTACTTCCTTAAAAAGTAACTAATTGTTACTTAGTTACAGTGGGTACGGAAAGTATTCAGACCCCCTTAAATTTTTCACTCTTTGTTATATTGCAGCCATTTGCTAAAATCATTTAAGTTCATTTTTTTTCCTCATTAATGTACACACAGCACCCCATATTGACAGAAAAACACAGAATTGTTGACATTTTTGGAGATTTATTAAAAAAGAAAAATTGAAATATCACATGGTCCTAAGTATTCAGACCCTTTGCTGTGACACTCATATATTTAACTCAGGTGCTGTCCATTTCTTCTGATCATCCTTGAGATGGTTCTACACCTTCATTTGAGTCCAGCTGTGTTTGATTATACTGATTGGACTTGATTAGGAAAGCCACACACCTGTCTATATAAGACCTTACAGCTCACAGTGCATGTCAGAGCAAATGAGAATCATGAGGTCAAAGGAACTGCCTGAAGAGCTCAGAGACAGAATTGTGGCATGGCACAGATCTGGCCAAGGTTACAAAAAAATTTCTGCTGCACTTAAGGTTCCTAAGAGCACAGTGGCCTCCATAATCCTTAAATGGAAGACGTTTGGGACGACCAGAACCCTTCCTAGAGCTGGCCGTCCAGCCAAACTGAGCTATCGGGGGAGAAGATCCTTGGTGAGAGAGGTAAAGAAGAACCCAAAGATCACTGTGGCTGAGCTCCAGAGATGCAGTCAGGAGATGGGAGAAAGTTGTAGAAAGTCAACCATCACTGCAGCCCTCCACCAGTCGGGGCTTTATGGCAGAGTGGCCCGACGGAAGCCTCTCCTCACTGCAAGACACATGAAAGCCCGCATGGAGTTTGCTAAAGATGGTGAGAAATAAGATTCTCTGGTCTGATGAGACCAAGATAGAACTTTTTGGCCTTAATTCTAAGCGGTATGTGTGGAGAAAACCAGGCACTGCTCATCACCTGTCCAATACAGTCCCAACAGTGAAGCATGGTGGTGGCAGCATCATGCTGTGGGGGTGTTTTTCAGCTGCAGGGACAGGACGACTGGTTGCAATCGAGGGAAAGATGAATTCGGCCAAGTACAGGGATGATATCCTGGACGAAAACCTTCTCCAGAGTGCTCAGGACCTCAGACTGGGCCGAAGGTTTACCTTCCAACAAGACAATGACCCTAAGCACACAGCTAAAATAACGAAGGAGTGGCTTCACAACAACTCCGTGACTGCTCTTGAATGGCCCAGCCAGAGCCCTGACTTAAACCCAATTGAGCATCTCTGGAGAGACCTAAAAATGGCTGTCCACCAACGTTTACCATTCAACCTGACAGAACTGGAGAGGATCTGCAAGGAGGAATGGCAGAGGATCCCCAAATCCAGGTGTGAAAAACTTGTTGCATCTTTCCCAAAAAGACTCATGGCTGTATTAGATCAAAAGGGAGCTTCTACTAAATACTGAACAAAGGGTCTGAATACTTAGGACCATGTGATATTTCAGTTTTTCTTTTTTAATAAATCTGCAAAAATGTCAACAATTCTGTGTTTTTCTGTCAATATGGGGTGCTGTGTGTACATTAATGAGGAAAAAAAAATGAACATAAATGATTTTAGCAAATGGCTGCAATATAACAAAGAGTGAAAAATTTAAGGGGGTCTGAATACTTTCCGTACCCACTGTACATTTACGTTATTCTACTTTTGCATTATTTTTTCTCACCTGGGCTGGGCTTGCTTGTTTGTTTTTTAATAACAAAAACAAAAGTTCTATTTTTGGCAAATGTCAAGGCCCTTTCAAACCAAAAGTGAAATAAATAATCCTCAGGATGAAAGAATGCAAACTGATGTCTGTATAGTCGAACAAACCTTTCAAACAAATGCAGGAGAAGAAAGGATAAAACACTTCAGCAATAAAAACAAAATATGAATGCTTATCTAAAGTCATTTTTGCTTACTGGTATGGTTAAATTATATCACTGAATGTCGGCAGCAAAGACAGTGGTCAATAAAATGAGATTAAATACATAAAGGCCCGGTTTCACAGACAGGGCTTAGATTAAGCCAGGATTAGGCTTTAGTTTAATTAGAGCATTTCAGTAGCTTTTAGAAATGTGCTTTAGAAAAAACATTACTGGTGTACATCTTGAGACAAAACAATGGCAGTGAGTAAGATACGTCAGTGCAAGTTGCTTTCAGTTAAAAGAGTTCAAACATGCATTTTAGTCTAGGACTAGGCTTAAGCCTTGCTTGTGAAACCGGCGGAAAGAATATTTGTGTTATTTAACATTTAATTATTGGATGTTTGTGTAATATTCTGATGTTGCATTTTAAGCATAGAATGTAAAAGAGCAAAATCACTCAATCTTGATGAGTTTGTGGATATCTTTGCCAGAAATTGCAAGAACCGTAGGATTTACTGTAATTTGGAGACAAGTAAAATGTTAAGTCCCTTAGTAAATTTATATTGATTAGAAACACAATGATTTGTCACTTGCACAATCCACTTCGTCTTCCCATATAGCCTTGCAAAGACTCAAGGTTCTTTCTTTTTCTTTGTAAATAAAGTGCATTTTCAGCTGTCAGTGTCCAGAGATTTATAGACATATAGATTATAGATTTATAGATTTTTCTTTACAATGAGTCACTGGGTTTAATTAGTAGTTTAATTAATTAATTAATTTAGTTTATTTAATAATTAATTTACAATTTGGACACAGAAAATGGCGATAGTTTCTTTTTTTACATGCTACTTTCTATGTTGTTTCAATTTGTAACTTTTCTCTTTTTGTAATGTTACTTGACAACTGTTTTCTTAGGGCAAAAGACTGATTAGCCAAACAAAGGAATAAGCATAAAAAGTTTGAGAATATAGACAAAATAAGGGAAGACTGTCTACACTTTGTTCATGTGTGAAAGACTTGTTCATTTTGTTTAATGAGAGTCCCATAAGATTTTGCTGACTAAACTTTTTTCTGAAATTATCAGCATACATTTTTTCCATCTTTTGTATGGCACTGGAAATTCTGGACTTTAAATTCTTTGTGATTGCGATCTATAAATTCTGTAGAATTTGCTTTTGGTACAGCATGTGACAGGGGCTGTTTACACAACACGTTTTCAACTAAAAAACGTAATGTGTTTATGCGTTTTGGACGTTCATTTACATGACAGTGGCATTTGGGTGCCTGAAAACACAAACTTTTGAAAATGGGTTGCAAAGTGCAAGGTTTTGAAAACGGCCTCCATGTAAACAACAAACACGTGAATCTGTGAAAACTATGACGTCATGCACATGCATATTACATGTTCAGTCTATAGTGTTTCATTACCATCTAATGGCCTGCCAGCAGAATACAGTGTGGAAAACTCAAATAAAAAAATTCTCTGTTTTAAGCATATCGTTGTCGTGTAAACGACAGTCAGTAGAGATTTTTTATTTTTTTTGGCCACCCCAATGAAATCACTGAGTCTTACCTGGCCACCCCTGAAAAAACGTTCTGGCTACGTCCCTGCCAATATGCCAAAGTCAGCTTGAGCCTATGGATTTCAATTGGCATCTCTCTCATCTTCACCTGTATAGCTGATAATGAAGAGGCTCTAAAGACACCATCAACATACTCTCAAGGCTTGTGTTGAATAATGTCTATCTTTTGCTTTCGTCCACACGCAGTTGCTACATGACCATACATTTGTAGCATCCGAGCAGAGGAATATATGGCCGCACCATATAACCTACAAATCCAAGAAAGACTTTAGTCAGTAGCTTCTCTTTGTCAAATTGCAGTGACTGACAGACTATCCACCATTTCTTGATTTATAACAAATTTCAAGCCTCTAGCATTAATCACTAATGTCCTTGTAACATTCCTTTTTATTATTTCAACAGGTACATCATTAGGAACTCCAGAGTGTTGCCAACCGCCCTCAGATCGATGTAGGATTGAACTTAAAGAACTATTATTTATTTGTAATATTTATCTCGTTACACATATTCAGGTTACAAATAGTCACACAGATCTTACATTAAAAATAAGGCAGATACTGTATTCTTTGATAATTATGTTGGATTGTGTGTTATGGTCTCTTGAGGTTGTCTGAAAATCCCTCCTGTTACCTCTGGAGAGAGATGTAGAAATGCTACATATGAAGATACGTGCAGCGGTAAGTCGGTCTTAAAATTCATCAGTTTTTTCAGTTTCCTGTTTCCTGATTCACACCCACCAAACTTCGATTTCAAAATCAAGATAATTATCATTCAACATATAAGTAATCATATTTCTTAGTAAAAATGTAATAAAGTTAGTCCATTTTCATTCTATATGTTCTCCAGCTCTTGCTCACAATGATTTTGCTCCAGCATGTTCTCGCTTAGCATACACTGAAAGTCTCAAACGTTCTTTAATGTTATTTCTTGACCAAATGAATAGACAGGTGAACACGAATCTGCTTATTCTTCTCAGTTGTTATCTTTATTGTAGTGTTAATAATGTTAATAATTAATATGTGAAATAAGATAAACATGCATGCTGAAATTACAATTCATTTATTGGTTAATAAATAACACATTATAAGATCACTTTAATCTTTGAGACTCAATTACACAGATATATAACTAAAATCCATCTCTTATTTATTTCTTTTTGTTAAAGGGACAGAAGGAAGCAAATACATTCAGCAAATTAATGGGAGTGAATGGATGTGTGTCAACTGCAGTCTGCATTTTAATGGGAGTGAATGGATGTGTGTCATGTGTGTTGATGAAAGATCAACTACTGTCACACCACTGTCACAGACCACCACTTACAATCCAGCTACCAGTTTCGAAACATCTGTGACAACTAACAATCCATCTACCAGTTTCAAACCATCTGAGACAACTAACAATCCAACTACCAGTTTCAAACCATCTGTGACAACTGACAATCCATCTACCAGTTTCAAGCCATCTGAGAAAACTAACAATCCAGCTACCAGTTTCAAACCATCTGTGACAACTAACGATCCAACTACCAGTTTCAAACCATCTATGACAACTAACATTCTAAGTACGAGTTTCAAACCATCTGTGACAACTAACGTTCCAACTACGAGTTTCAAACCATCTGTGACAACTAACAATCCATCTACGAGTTTCAAACCATCTGTGACAACTAACAATCCAGCTACCAGTTTCAAACCATCTGTGACAACTAACATTCTAAATACGAGTTTCAAACCATCAATGACAACTAACAATCCAACTACGAGTTTCAAACCATCTGTGACAAGTAACAATCCAACTACGAGTTTCAAACCATCTGTGACAACTAACGTTCCAACTACCAGTTTCAAACCATCTGTGACAACTAACAATCCATCTACTAGTTTCAAACCATCTGTAACAACTAACACTCCATCTACCAGTTTCAAACCATCTGTGACAACTAACAATCCATCTACTAGTTTCAAACCATCTGTAACAACTAACAATCCAGCTACCAGTTTCAAGCCATCTGAGAAAACTAACAATCCAACTACCAGTTTCAAGCCATCTGAGAAAACTAACAATCCATCTACCAGTTTCAAACCATCTGAAACAATTAACAATCCAACTACCAGTTCAACTAACAATCCAACTACAAGTGTCAAACCATCTGTGGCAACTAACAATCCATCTACCAGTTTCAAACCATCTGTGACAACTAACAATCCATCTACCAGTTTCAAACCATCTGTGACAACTAACAATCCATCTACTAGTTTCAAACCATCTGTGACAACTAACAATCCAACTACTAGTTTCAAACCATCTATGACAACTAACAATCCAGCTACCAGTTTCAAACCATCTGTAACAACTAACAATCCATCTACCAGTTTCAAACCATCTGTAACAACTAACAATCTATCTACTAGTTTCAAACTATCTGTGGCAACTAACAATCCATCTACCAGTTTCAAACCATCTGTAACAACTAACAATCCATCTACTAGTTTCAAACCATCTGTAACAACTAACAATCCAGCTACCAGTTTCAAACCATCTGTGACAACTAACAATCCAACTACGAGTTTCAAATCATCTTTGACAACTAACAATCCAGCTACCAGTTTCAAACCATCTGTGACAACTAACGATCCAACTACCAGTTTCAAACCATCTATGACAACTAACATTCTAAGTACGAGTTTCAAACCATCTGTGACAACTAACGTTCCAACTACGAGTTCCTTACAAAATGCCAACCTTTGTGGACAACTAACGTTCCCATCTACCAGTTTCAAACCATCTGTGACAACTAACAATCCTATCTACTAGTTTCCATAACCATCTGTGACAACTAACAATCCAGTCTACCGAGTTTCACACCATCTGTGACAACTAACAATCCCAACTAGTTTCAAACGATCGGTGACAACTAACAATCCATCTACCTAGTTTCAAACAATCTGTGACTACTACAATCCAACTACGAGTTTCAAACCCATCTGTCGGACAATAAAATCCATCTTACTAGTTTTCAAACCATCTGAGACAACTAAATCAATCCATCTACTAGTTCAATACCATCTGTACAACGTAAACAATCCAACCTACTAGATTCAAACCATCTGTGACAACTAACAGATCCACTACTACGAGTTTCCAACCATCTGTGACAACTAAAGATCCAAGCTACCTAGTTTCAACCATCTGTGACAACTAACAAGCCAACTACGAGTTTTCAAACCATCTTTGACAACTAACAATCCAACTACCGAGTTTCAAACCATCTGTGACAACTAACATCCAACTACGAGTTTCAAACCATCCTGTCGACAACTAACAATCCAATAACGAGTTTCAAACCCATCTGTGACAACTAACAATCCAAGCTACGAGTTTCAAATCATCTGTGACAACTAACAATCCAACTACGAGTTTCAAACCATCTGTGACAACTAACAATCACAGCTAACAGTTTCAAACCATCTGTAACAACCTAACAATCCATCTATCTAGTTTTCTAACCATCGGTAATCAAGCTAACAATCCTATCTACTAGATTCAAACCTATCTGTGGACAACTAGCAATCCATCTACTAGTTTCAAACATCTGTACCAACTAACAATCCCATCTACCTAGTTTCAGACATCTGTCACCAACTAACACTCTAGCCTACAGTTTCTAAACATCTTGTGGCAACTAACAATCCACATACCGAGTTTCAAATCCATCTTTGACAACTAACAATCCAAGCTACGAGTTTCAAACCATCAGAGACAACTAACGATCCAACTACGAGTTTCAAACCAATCTATGACAACTACAATCCTAAGCTAGCAGTATTTCAACCAATCTGTGACAACTACCGATCCACTACGAGTTTCAAACCATCTGTGACAAATAACAATCCCATCTACCAGGTTCAAACCATCTGTGACAACTAACAATCCCAACGAACTAGTTTCAAACCACTGTGACAACTAACAATCCATCTACTAGTTTCAATCCATCTGTGACAACTAACAATCCAACTACAGTTTCAAACCATCTGTGACAACTAACGATCAACTACGATTTCAAACCATCTGGGAACAACTAACTGATCCCAGTCTACCAGTTTCAAACCATCTGGAGACAAGCTAACAATCCAATCAACTAGTTTCAAACCATCTGTGACAACTAAACAATCCAATACAGAGTTTCATATCCATCTGTGACAACTAACATTCCAAATACGAGTTTCAAAACCATCTGTGACAACTAACAATCCATCTACGAGTTTCAAACATCTGTGACAACTAACAATCCATCTACTAGTTTCAAAACCATCTGTGACAACTAACAATCCAACTACCTAGTTTCAAACCATCGTGACAACTAACAATCCATCTACTAGTTTCAAACATCCTGTGACAACTAACAATCCATCTACTAGTTTCAACCATCTGTGACAACTAACAATCCAACTACTAGTTTCAAACCATCTGTGACCAACTAACAATCCAGCTACCAGTTTCAAACCATCTGTGACAACTAACCATTCCTAAATACGAGTTTCAAACCATCAATGACAACTAACAATCAACTACGAGTTTCAAACACTGTGACAACTAACAATCCAGCTACTAGTTTCAAACCATCTGTGACAACTAACAATCCCAAGCTACTAGTTTCAAACCATCTGTGGACAACTAACAATCTCACTACCCGAGTTTCACACCATCAGTGACAACTAACAATCTAATACGAGTTTCAAACCATCAGTTGACAACTGTAACAATCCATCTACGGTTCTAACCATCTGTGGACAACTAACGATCATCCCAGTTTCAAACATCTGTGCAATAAATCCATCTACCTAGGTTTCAAACCATCTGTGACACTAACATCCATCTACCTAGTTTCAAACCATTCTGTGACAACTAACAATCCACTACTAGTTTCAAATCCATCTGGGACAACTACCAATCCATCTACTAGTTTCAAACCATCTGTGACAACTAACAATCCATCTACTAGTTTCAAACCATCTGTAACAACTAAACAATCCATCTACTAGTTTCAAACCATCTGTGACAACGAACGATCCAACTACCGAGTTTCAAACCATCTGGGAAACAACTAACATTCCATCTACTAGTTTCAAACCATCTGTAACAACTAACAATCCATCTACTAGTTTCAAACCATCTGTGACAACTAACGTTCCAACTACGAGTTTCAAACCATCTGTCACAAATAATGATCCAGTAACAAGTTTCAAACCATCTGAGACAACTAACACTCCAACTACGAGTTTCAAACCATCTTTGACAACTAACAATCCAACTACCAGTTTCAAACCATCTGAGACAACTAACAATCCAGCTACCAGTTTCAAACCATCTGAGACAACTAACAATCCAGCTACCAGTTTCAAACCATCTGAGACAGCTAACAATCCAGCTACCAGTTTCAAACCATCTGAGACAACTAACAATCCAGCTACCAGTTTCAAACCATCTGAGACAACTAACAATACAGCTACCAGTTTCATACACCATGAGACAACTAACGATTCAGCAACCAGTTTCAAACCATCTGAGACAACTAACAATCCAGCTAATAGTTTCATAAAACATGAGACAACTAACTATCCAGCTACCAGTTTCAAACCATCTGAGACAACTAGTAATCCAGTTACCAGTTTCAAACCATCTGAGACAACTAACGATCCAGCAACCAGTTTCAAACCATCTGAGACAACTAACAATCCAGCTATGAGTTTCAAACCATCTGAGACAACTAGTAATCCAGCTACCAGTTTCAAACCATCTGAGACAACTAACGATCCAGCAACCAGTTTCAAACCATCTGAGACAACTAACAATCCAGCTACCAGTTTCATACAACATGAGACAACTAACGATCCAGCAACCAGTTTCAAACCATCTGAGACAACTAACGATCCAGCTACCAGTTTCATACAACATGAGACAACTAACGATCCAGCAACCAGTTTTAAACCATCTGAGACAACTAACAATCCAAATAAGAGTTTCAAACCATCTGTGACAACTAACGATCCAGCTACCAGTTTCAAACCATCTGAGACAACTAACAATACAGCTACCAGTTTCAAACCATCCGAGACAACTAACAATACAGCTACCAGTTTCAAACCATCCGAGACAACTAACAATCCAGCTACCAGTTTCAAACCATCCGAGACAACTAACAATGCAGCTACCAGTTTCAAACCATCCGAGACAACTAACAATCCAGCTACCAGCTTCAAACCATCTGAGACAACTAAAAATCCAGCTACCAGTTTCAAACCATCTGAGACAGCTAACAATCCAGCTACCAGTTTCAAACCATCTGAGACAACTAACAATCCAGCTACCAGTTTCAAACCATCTGAGACAGCTAACAATCCAGCTACCAGTTTCAAACCATCTGAGACAGCTAACAATCCAGCTACCAGTTTCAAACCATCTGAGACAACTAACAATCCAGCTACCAGTTTCAAACCATCTGAGACAACTAGTAATCCAGCTACCAGTTTCAAACCATCTGAGACAACTAACAATACAGCTACCAGTTTCATACACCATGAGACAACTAACGATTCAGCAACCAGTTTCAAACCATCTGAGACAACTAACAATCCAGCTAATAGTTTCATAAAACATGAGACAACTAACGATCCAGCTACCAGTTTCAAACCATCTGAGACAACTAACAATCCAGCTAATAGTTTCATAAAACATGAGACAACTAACTATCCAGCTACCAGTTTCAAACCATCTGAGACAACTAACGATCCAGCAACCAGTTTCAAACCATCTGAGACAACTAACAATCCAGCTATGAGTTTCAAACCATCTGAGACAACTAGTAATCCAGCTACCAGTTTCAAACCATCTGAGACAACTAACGATCCAGCAACCAGTTTCAAACCATCTGAGACAACTAACAATCCAGCTACCAGTTTCATACAACATGAGACAACTAACGATCCAGCAACCAGTTTCAAACCATCTGAGACAACTAACGATCCAGCTACCAGTTTCATACAACATGAGACAACTAACGATCCAGCAACCAGTTTTAAACCATCTGAGACAACTAACAATCCAAATAAGAGTTTCAAACCATCTGTGACAACTAACGATCCAGCTACCAGTTTCAAACCATCTGAGACAACTAACAATCCAACTACCAGTTTTAAACCATCTGAGACAACTAACAATACAGCTACCAGTTTCACATCATCCGAGACAACTAACAATCCAACTAACAGTTTTAAACCATCTGAGACAACTAACAATCCAGCTACCAGCTTCAAACCATCTGTGACAACTAACAATACAGCTACCAGTTTCAAATCATCCGAGACAACTAACAATCCAACTAACAGTTTTAAACCATCTGAGACAACTAACAATCCAGCTACCAGTTTCACACCACCTGGGACGACTAACAATCCAACTACAGTTGATCTAAAAGACAAGGATGGATTTATTAATCCCTCAAAAGCATCGTAAGTGTGTGATTACCAGTGACTTTTATAAAACTCTTATCACAGAATACAGAGTGATTATTCAATTTTGCAGAGACACCTTGGACAATCTGGAGTCTATAATGGAGCAGATGGAAAAAAACAATACAAGCAACACACAGATTGTCATTGGGGATATTATCGGTCTTCTTCACATACAAGCCAATAACACAGAAACCAGAGACATGTGTTACTCTTCAGATCCAAACAGCATAGACGTAAGACTTGAGAAACTTTAAAACATGGTATGATTCCTCATTTATTATGATAATTCTTCTTTTTTCACAGTTTGCTGACTGTCAAAGTGACCTGAAGACAGACATTCCCTGGTCTGTAAAGATTCCCAGTGAGGCCTTTAATAAGTCACGTCTGGAAAACAATGGCAGGGCGTTACTTGGAGTTCTACGGTTCAAAAACATGGGAAAGGTACTTACAATTAAAAAATAAAAATTCCATGTTTGAACATTTTAAGGAATGTTTACCAGAGAGTTCACCCAAAAATTACAATTCTGTCAGTATTATATATTCAGTGAAACGCAAAGCCAATTTTTTTCCACTAATCTGTTTTCCATCATGACACAAATCTCTTGAGCTCAGAAGAGCTGGACATTAGTACACTGTCATATTCACTAGTATTATGGTGCTTCTATGGTGTTTTTATCCTTTTTGCAATTATGAATTCTTGTTTGAAAAGAGTTAAAAAATTCTATTTTTTGTGTTCCAGTGAAAATATAACAGCATAACAGACATTTTTGGGTGAACTTTAATTTTTATTATTATTTTTTTTCTATTGTACTATTCACACACTTTTTTATTTGATTTTCTCTATTTCTTATTTAGGAATGAAACTAAAAATTACACTGTTTTGAACAATGAGGTTTATGGAATAACGATGGGCGCCAACATCTCCAACCTTACCAACAATATAGAAATGTTCTTTAAACAGAAAGATCTGGTAATGAAGGTTTTGTTGTGAAACATTTTGTTATAATAATCAGACACTGTGAAAGCAAAATAAAAATCAAACATGTTCTTACAGGTCGGTGAGGCGTCCTGCAGTTCTTGGGATGGCAAAGGTAAATTCACTTATGGCTGTATTGATCAGTTCCCATCAAGTTATTTTATATAATTAATTTCATTCGTCACTCTCTTTTCATCAAAGGAAATCTTACATGGACGACGTCCGGCTGTGAGACAGTAAAAATCGACAGTAACACCATAAAGTGCTCGTGTTCACATCTGACGTTCTTTGCAGTGCTGATGGTGAGAAGCTTCTCAGAGTTTCATTCAAAGACCCCATGAAATCAATATCAGTCTTTTAGCTAGTGGACTTGTAAAAGATGACTAAAGAAATCAAATAAATAATACACATTAAAAATTGATCAGAGGCCATAAAGATCAGGGGCCATATTCACAAAACATTTCATCTTACCACTACGAGTTCTCCTAAATAGCAGTAAAAGTTTATATCTAAGATTTTTTTCTTAAAACCTATTCACAAAGCTACTGAGACCTACTTTTACTAAGGAATAGAGAGAAGTCTTAAGCTAAGAGAAAAGGCGGGGTTGACCTCTTTGCAATGGATGATGTCAACACGCTTACTAACTATGCACACAGTGATTGGCCGATGGGGGAGTGGTTACATGTCTGCATCTCAAGAGATTGCAGAATTCAAGCGACAAATTAATCAGCTCAAGAGGAGGCATAAATATACACAGCCGACACACCTAATTACTTCGACACAACCCTTGCGAAAAAGAAGTATACTTCAAGTTCATTTTATGGAGTATACTTAAGTAATGTTCAAGTATATCTTTAAGTATATTTTTTGTAGTAAGTATACTAATATCAATGTGTACTAGTAGTAAACTTGTAAGTGTACTATTTCAATAGTGCTTGGGACTAAATTGACCCACTTTTAGTATACAAAAAGTATACATTTAAGTGTACTATAAGTGTAACAGTAGTAAACTTTAAGAGCACATCTAGTTCACAACTACATTTCTTATATGTACTGCATCTGTACTACAAGTGAACTTGTAAGTATACTAGTAGTTTACTATTTTAATACTAGAAGTGCATTTTTTAGTTTATGAAAGTACACTTTGAAGTGTACTCTCAGTAAACTACTAGTTTAGTAGTTTTATCCTGCAAGTATACTTGTAAGTTTTCTTTAAGTGAACATAACATCATACTTATAGTTTACTATTTATGTATCATTTTTGCACTTTCAGTATACTACTATGTTCCAATTTAGGTCTTATTTTTTATACTTGAAATATACCTTTAACTGTACTTTAAGTCATTTTAAAAACATTTTATTTTTATAGCTTCATGCAACCTTTTTATCAACACTTGAATGTGGGTAAGCTTTATAAAGAAAGGCAACATTTTAAACAAAAAGCTGAGAGAATTGCAGTTTTGTCAAAGATTACACCTGGATCAGATTCAAATGATGATCTAAACACAGATGGAGTAGATCAAGTCCATCAACACCCCCAAAGCTTCACATTTGCTTCCTCTTCATCGGTTCATCTTTTCATTTGGTAACGTTAGGCATTTGTGATTTATATGCTATTTAATGTTTGATGATCAAGTTATTTTACATCTGCGTGAACAATCATCTATCAATTGTTTCAGCTTCTTCTTCTCCTTTGTTTTGATCCGGAGATTCTCCTAGAAGATGTGTAATAATGCCCCCTACCATATAACAGTGAAAACATCGATAGCTGGAAAATTCGGTCAATGGCAGGGAAGGAGTAAAGTAGATTTGAAGTAAATTCCTATGTACACTACCAGTGGACTAGCCAACACAAAAATTCAGATACTCAGAATTAGGAATATATCTGTTTTCTTTATAAATCAATATTTTCAAACAATGTAAGTTTATAAGACTATGTAAAACCACTCAGTCAAAAGAGTAAACACAACTACAAGCCAAGTATACTTTGAGTACTTAATTAAACTTTTAAGTATATCTCGATCAAAAGATCAAGTACAAGTATAAGCCAAATATACAAATATACACTTTTGTCAGTATAAGTCAAGTATACTTAAGTGCAATGTTAAAGGATTAGTCCACTTTTAGTCCAATTTCCTGATAATTTACTCACCCCCATGTCATCCAAGATGTCCATGTCCTTCTTTCTTCAGTCGAAAAGAAATGAAGGTTTTTGAGGAAAACATTCCAGGATTATTCTCCTTATAGTGGACTTGGACAGTGGTCTCCAAACGGTTGAAGGTCAAAATTACAGTTTCAGTGCAGCTTCAAAGGGCTTTAAACGATACCAGACGAGGAATAAGGGTCTTATCTAGCGAAACGATCGGTCATTTTCTAAAAAAAAAAAATCAAAATGTATATGCTTTATAGGCACAAATGATCGCATCACAAGTGCTTCCACCTGAACGCGATTCCGTATTCTTCATAAAGCTTACAAAAAGTACATTTTGATGTTTTTTAGAAAATGACCAATCGTTTCGCTAGATAAGACTCTTATTCCTCGTCTGGTATCATTTAAAGCCCTTTGAAGCTGCACTGAAACTGTAATTTTGACCATTGAAGTCCACTATAAGGAGAATAATGCTGGAATGTTTATCAAAAACCTTAATTTCTTTTCGACTGAAGAAAGAAGGACATGAACATCTTGGATGACAGTGGGGTGAGTAAATGATCAGGAAATTTTTATTTGGAAGTAAACTATTCCTTTAAGTATATTTCTGAGAAGCATATAAAAAGTAGACTGAAAGTATACTTTCTTATTTTTATTTTAAAAGAATTATACTAATAGAACACTTGAATAACTTCTTTTTCGTAAGGGAACAGTTTTCCGCATCCCTCCGCCACTCCGACTCCTCACTCTCGGCTGGTTCCTATTCCCAGGATAAGGGGGAGTGCTTTGGGTTTGGGCTAATTCCGAGCTCAGAGCCTCCCCCCGGATAGCACGCCAAATACTCTTATTTTACTTGTTTAATCAATTCCATCATTTGTACGTGTGAACTCGTGACAGCTGCCACAGGTAATTGGACATTATTTCTTTTTTCTTTTTATATTTATTTATTATTTTCAAAGGTTTATTTTTGGCATTTTTGCCTTTTTATTATGATAGGACAGTGAGTACACAGGAAGCAAAGTAGGAGAGAGAAAGGGGGGACGTGATCGGGAAAGGTCCACAAGCTGCCCTTTCGAGGCCGATGATAGGACATTATATTCCACTTGACCGCAACGTTTTACTCTTCATCGTTCGATACATTTTGCCTGTACATAAATGAAACCTTTATGTTTTGTCATCGCTGACCAGCTTGTTATTTAAAATCTATAAATAAAAATATTTATTGCATTTATGAAGAAAAGGCTCAGCACCCACGGCTATTGCCTCAGTAATGTACAGTGTTTTTGGGTGAATTGCCGGCAACATCCATTTTAGGATTGTTTGTAATTCAGTCTTAGTGACTTAGAAGTCCTCTTGACTACCCCTAACATTTCACAGATTTAGGAGCTGGTTTTAGTGCTAAAATGCTTTGTGAAATTATATTAGAGCAAAAAGTTAGGAGTCCTAAATTTAGGACTGACATGCCCATTATTTTTAAGAGTTTCTCCTAAATCTGCAAGTTAGGAGCTACTTTTAGCCTTAAGATGTTTTGTGAATATGGCCCCTGATTCTTGCTAACAAACAACAGGGTTTTAAAAATCATCCAGCTAATCTGTGTTTCTGTTGTGTTTCTCTGATCTCTCAGTCTCCTCCAGATGTGAAAGAAAACATTGCAGATTATGTGGATTCATTGAGCTTCATCACTTCTATTGGCTGTGGCATCTCCATGTTTTTTCTGTCTGTCGCTCTGTTCATGCATTTCCTGTTACGGTAGAGTATCTTAAACTATAACAGTTACTTTAAGTTCTTTGACCAATTGTGTTTGTTCATCTTTTGGATGAAAGTGTCTGCTAAATGTTACAAATACAGGTTGTTTTTATATTTGAACAGGAAAGCCAAATCAAATCAGGCCACGAAGATCTTGATGAACATGTTTGTGGCTTTGTTTCTCCTGAATTTATCCTTTTTGTCAAACGAGAGCGTCGCCAACACAGAAGTCAAGGCTGCGTGTGTCTTCATAGCGCTGCTCATGCATTACTCCATGCTGACTACATTCACCTGGTTCTTCATTCAAGCTCTTCATATGTACTTATGGCTCATCAGACAGAACATCACCATCACAAACTACATGAGGAAGATCACCGTGTTCGGCTGGAGTGAGTTACATGAACAAAACACCTTTTATAGTGTTACTTTAAAGAATTAGTTCACTCAAAAATAAAAATTATCCCATGATTTACTCATCCTCAAGCCATTCTAGGTGTATGTGACTTTCTTCTTTCTGATGAACACAATCTGAGAAACATTAATAAATATCCTGATGCATCCGAGCTTTATAATGGCAGTTAGCGTTACCTAACGAGTATGAGCTGAAGAAAGTGCCTCCATCCACATCCGTCCATCATAAACATATTCCACACGGCTCTGGGGGGTTAATAAAAGCCCTCTGAAGCGAAACAATGTGCTTGTGTTAAAAAAAAAAGAAAAAAAAAAGTTTGAAGTAAAATATCTAGCTTCCGCCAGACCGCCTTCCGTATTCAAGTTACGAAGATAGTGTAAACTGGCACCGCATCAGTTACACTTTTTCCGTAAGTCGAATAGGGAAGGCGTAGGACGTAGCATAAGCATTTTGAACTGCTAGAGTTCTACACTTTCTTCACAAGTAGAATACGGAAGGCAGTCTGGCGGAAGCTAGATATTTTACTTCATAATTTGTTAAAAAATATATATATTTTTTTTTTTTACACAAACGCATTGCTTCACTTCAGAAGGCCTTTATTAACTGCCCGGGGCTGTGTGGAATATGTTTATGATCGCTGGATGTCGATGGAGCACATACTCCATCCACTTCAGCTCATACTCGTTTGGTAACGTTTACTGCCATTATAAAGCTCGGATGCATCAGGATATTTATTAATATTTCTCCGATTGTGTTCATCAGAAAGAAGAAAGTCATATACACCTAAAATGGCTTGAGTGTGAGTAAAGCTTGGTGTAATTTTCATTTGAAAGTGAACTAATCCTTTAAGACCAGTAAAGTCCAGCAAGTCAGACTGTAAACTCGACGTTCAAAAATATATTGTCTCATATTTTTAACTTTTATGATGTTTTTGTCCTTTTCTTGAGCTATTCCTTTAAGATCATCTAAAAACAAAATCAGTTTGTCTCCATCAGTGTTACTTAAAGTATTATTCTAGTTTTTATTAATAATTTGAATCAGTATTTTTATGTTCAGTTTTCATTTCATAAGTTTTAATATTTTTATATTTTCATTTTTAATCTTTTTTTTTTTTTTTTTAAATGTGTATATATAGTTTTATTTTATTTTAGTTATTTGTTGCCTTTGTATCTAGTTGAAACAAAACAAGTATGTTTTTTTTTCAGTTAACGTTTTGTTCAGTTAACGTTTATTTATTTACAGTCACAATTTGTTTTAATGTATTGGTTTTAGTTAACAGCAAATGTTTACATTGGCATTTGATTACTACATTTGGTCATATGAACGTGATTTTTAAAAATCGTATTGATTCGTGTTTTTTTTTTTAAATCTCCACATGCCGTGGTTGACTGCTACTTGTGAAAACGAGCTGTGAAAAAAAAAAGCATTCTGGTTGAGTACCATCTGTATATTAACCCTGGTCTCTGTGTGTGTTTTCAGCATTTCCGGCTCCGATAGTCATAGCTGTTGTTTCTGTAGGAGGATATAAAACACTGATTATAAACACAACGTCTGGAAAAACCACACAAATGTAAGTGGTTTTTCTCTGATGGTACAAATGCATGAATTAAAGAGGACCTGTTCTGCTTTTTTCATGTTAATCTTTCTTTAGTGCATAATGTTGCTGTTTGAGCATGAAAAAACTCTGAAAAGTTCCAAAGTCCTTCCAGTGGGAGTTCTTCTCTATATCAGTGTCACTGTTTCTGAACTCCCTGAAACGCCTCCATTGTAGTCTGGAGATTTCTTAAAGTTTCATATCAGCATTGTCTGTTCTCTTCTAATTATAGGTGCTGGATTACAGATCCTTTAATTCACTACATAGTGAACATTGGCTACTACGCTTTAGTCTTCATCTTCACGGCAGGAATCTTCATCATGATCATCACTAAGATTGTCCAAGCCCGACACATAAGAGCTCCTGATGGCAAGAGAAAGACGTTCAGAAAGCAGCTCATGATGGTGTTGAGTTTGTTCCTGCTCTTCGGCCTGACGTGGGCTGTGGCGTTCTTCAGTTATGGAGCGATGCTCATTCCCTCATATTACATCTTCACTGTGCTGAACTCATTTCAGGGTGAGAAACAATCACACGGGTCCTACATGGATGATTGTGTGCGATGAAAACATTTGGTTATGTTTTTCCAACAGATTTTAGCCAATTTTTGGAATTAATTAGTGAGTAAATTTTTTAATTATATATATATATATATATTATACAAATGACTTTAATGGTATCTTGAATGTATTTGAATTAGATTAAATATGTTCCTCTTACCTTTGTTTGTTTGTTTGTTTTTTCCAGGGTTTTTCCTCTTCCTGTATTACTATCACATTCACAATGATGTAGCAGGAAGTTTCTCTGATGATCCAGAAAGCTCCAGCTTCACCACAACCATCATTCAATCCAGTTTTACAGCTTGTTAAAATGACTTAGAAACAATTTCTGAAACTATGGCTCCTTTTCTCTAAACTCTACACACAGAACACACTAAACACACACACAACATGCAAAACATCACATCTCTGGCAAAAGCACTTGATTCAAAACTGTTTTAACTCTTCTATAAATGGTGTTTTTGTATAGTAACTCTACTCACAAACCATCTAATGATTAGCCATGAAGATGCCAAACTACTCACAGAAGTGAAACATGTAAAACACTTCTGTCAGGACCACTATCGTCAAATATAATTGATAATTGCATAGAGTTTGTATTGGCGGTATGGTTCTGTTCTGGGCAAGAACTCCCTGCGCATCCATGCAGCCTAGCATGGAAAAAGAGCAGGGAGAGCAGCAATAACCCCCCTAGGGTAAACAGAACAGAACCAACATATGCAGATATAATTAATGTCAATAATTTAACATGTACACATATTTCAAGAATTAGTCTGATTCAGGGGAATCATAAGGCCAATCCTGACTGAAGAGAGGAGGAGCTGGGGATGGAGGAGGGTAATTTGCCGAGAAATGCAATAGCTGCTGATAATACTGAGAAGCTTATATATGGATGCTGTGATAGGCGTCGTATTCCTATAGGTAGACGTGAGTCACCTGGGAGTCAGCTGATGCGAGCTTGACTGACGTGACCTGCCAGAACTGACGCTAACGCTGGATTATCTTGTGTCTTTTGCTTGTTCAGTGTCTATGTGCACAAATACACTACAGTATGTACGCACAACTGTTGAACAGTTTATGAACTTTACAGTTATTGAACTGAACTAACTTGAGCTGAATAAACTCTATAGTATAAAGCATTGTAGAAACCCGGTAATTTATTTCTTTTTTTCGAAACATAAGAGTTTTGATTGAACAAATAAGGTATCAGTGTTTTCGCACATGACCGTTGGGTGTAGGTAATCAGGAAATGATTGTGGCATTTAAATGGCAGTTTATCACAAGAGCTGTTAGTTCTGAGTGATGTGTCTAATGTAGAGAACTGTGTTTAACATTTTGCAAAAACTTTGTTTTACAATTGCGACCGAGTGTAAAGCAGTGAATGGTTTCACTGAGTACCACTTTTAGTGTGTAAGCAATTTAAAAAACTGTAATTCTGTGGAAAATATTTATAATCTAAGCATAATTAAGACAGAATGGTTCCTTTGACTTTCTAAGACTGATTTGAACAGTTGTTGTTTAAAGGGAAACTGTAAATCAATTTTTCACCAAAACCAAATGTCACTTCTGAATGAGAGAGAACTGTTTAAAATGATTTCAGTCATGACAACTCTCGGAGTGGATTACATTCAACAGCATTTATTGGCATGGGGCATGAAGTATACATGGCTTGATTTTGGCGTACGAGATCTGCTACTCTGCTGCAGCTACTGCTGCTGAGCAAATACAAATTTGTTCAGCTTAGTCAAATAAAACAACAAAGAAAAGGCTGCTGCAAGAAAGAAAGGTAGAACCCCCTCAAAGCAGTGGAGCGCGTGGTCCATGCTACCCAAGTTAAGCAAGCGGCCGAGTTAGCTTCGGCCTGATACCCCCCACCCAGCAGATCTGAACGCTGAAATATGTGTACTGCTGCTGCTCCGTAGAGCTATAGGCTCGTGTATGACTATCTATGTGTGCCTGGGCCTACATTCGTCCCCGGTCCCCTGCATCAAACTTGAATCTCGCAGCCGAGATCCTCCCCTCCACTAGCCGAGGATTCGGCTACTGTAAATTGCCGCATACACGTCGTTGTTAACCTCCGCAAATGATCGAATTGAAATAATCGTATCTGAATTTAATAATTAATATACCCGGATGCCCAGCGTCACCTGCCCATCACATTCACCACGCTTTCCTACGTAAACGCAGTAGCTGGGACTGGAGTATGCATTGCTGCAGTATTTATGCCACAATCTGCATTATATTCTTTCATATGGACAATTCTGTGTCTCTGCTGACTGAGCCAAATGGTACAAGATGATTCAATGTATAATGGATTGCACTTTATGGACTTAATTGCACTTTTGCATTGTAGGATTCTCTAATTTTATCTCGTTATTTATAAACAATGACAAGAACTTGGATTAAAAAAACAACAAAAAAAAAACATAATATTAAAATATGTTTTGCACTTAAGAATTTCTTTCACGAGTCACAACCGGTTATCAAATCACTATTACATTTATTTTTTTTAGTACATGAGTATAGGAAAGTTCAAAATTGCGTGTATCAAACACACAGTGTTTATCAAACACAATAGAGCTTGGCGCTCATCATAGGAGCATAACTTATTTACATATAGCCGCGAGATCGTGCAAAACCACTCGCTTGTCTTGGCACGTAGGAGTGCCGCTACATCGAAGGAATGTCCGCACTGCAATGAATCTGCTAGGCCTATACTCTCCTGTTGTTAAACAAATACTTGATTAGAGCAATTATTGATTCTGACTGATAATAAACACCTCTGAAGCCACACTCAGGATGAACAAACATGTCCGTGATCATCAGCACACAGCCCAGCAAAGCGCCGCAAAACGGAACACCCGACACTCTCCACGCGACCCATAAAGCTTTGCCAGATAAAAGGCCTAATTACGGCGTGAACCGTTATTTGTTTCGTTGAAAATACTGGAACTACCTTGCACACTTTAGGTAAGTTGAATGAATACCTTTCTGAAGGACAGCAGTGAAATCTGATAACTGGAATTTTGTATCCGACATGAGTGTAACTCTCTGTTCATCCCGTATGAAGTAGTGTATATTATCCCAAAAGAATGTATGTCACGTACTTAGTATGCTAAGTGAATATATGTTGCATTTTAATCAAGAGTAATTGACCCGTGGTTAGCAGATAATTGAACTATGTTACTCGATAGCGAAACACGCATTTACTTCTGCTAACGTTCTATATGCTGTTGATATTCGCTAATATGGTCATTTGTGTTAGCATGCTGCTGCTGCTTAAATATTAGGAATTGCTGTAGCTCTATTTCATGCGAAAACAGAGTGAAGCCCATTTCACTTTAGAGTTTTGCAAACTATTTTTCTGTATCCTTGCAACATATCTGCTTGCTGCTCCAAATGCGATGCATGTACGCTAGCTGCTAAAATGCATAGTGATCACGGTAGGTTGGGAAGTTGACATGATATTCAAGCCTCGTGTATGACACTTGAAGGAATTGAAAGCAGACTACACAAAAGCATTGTGCAATATCATAAGAAAACCTGTTTACTTATCTTAGATGTTGACTTTTGGAGGATTTCTGAAAGCATTCTGTTCATAACAGAGCTTTGACATTTCGCAGCTTGTCGATCGCAGGCTAGGGTACGATATAAATGGTTGCGTGGATTTTAAAATACTTCTGAGTGGCTGGTGCCACGGCATAGAAAGAACTAATCAGCGCTCGGTTAGAGTTTCATGCCTGAACTCTGTATGTATGTACATTAAATTATGACCTTAAAAGGGGACAACTTTACTGAAATCACTCAAAACAAATGACAAATATCTCGTTACTGAAACCGTCTGTTATATTGTGGGAGGACTGAATTGTGCTGAATATTAGTAATGTTAGATTTATTAAGTGTTATAATCATCCTGCTGTCCTGTATGTTTGAGCGTATGGATGTCAGACAGACACAAAATGAACCTCTTTTAGAAAACAAATTTGCATCTTCAGGATGAAACTAAAGCCACACGCCAGTGGGTTCAGATATTTCCTTGATCACACACAGATACTGATGTGGAATATATTTGGTTACTGAAAATGCAAGACACTGAAAATACTGAAATTCAGGTTTTTTGAGGCCCAAATAACATGATTTGCATGTCTACAAACAAACCGTATGTCATTGTTTCAGTGTCTGTGAGCTGTGGATCATAATCGTACGGCTTTATATGTGAACGGATCAAACTCTCTCTCTCCTCTTGGACTGTGGACTTTTCATCTCAAGACTGTAATAAGAAAATTCTTTAAAATTCTGTAGTAAAGAAAATTCAACACTTGCATCTTTATCAGGCTGTTTTTGGGAATTATGTCTCGACAAAAGCAGAATTTGCTGTGGCTGATGATCGTCTGTTGTGCTTCACACCAGATAAGTATGTTGCTTTCAACTATAAATTACATTTATCAACTTCAAAAGAAAGTTTATAATGCAGATGAATATGTTGTTTGGTGAGCGAAAACAAATACAAATTTTGATAAATTAAAAAAATTAAAAAAAAAAAAAAAAAAAACAATCACATTCAATGATTTAGTAAAAAAAATTATGACTGTAAATGTGCGCATCTAAATTTTGGCATCTAAAATAGGGTTTTATAACATTATGTCATACATCACGTTCAGTTTAATTTTCATGGACTAGTGGATTTCATGGATTAGTTTTATTTCCTTGGTTTCTAAGTATGTTCTTATTCGTTGTCATTGTAAATTATTAGACAATTCAGAGGCTGCATCCTTCGAAGGTCACGAAGGTCAGACTGAGCGTTGTTAAACTAAAACAGGGTTCAAAACCTGTCTAAATATGTTCACCTTGGTGCATTTATCTACATAATAAAGAGAGTATAAACTATATAAAATCTTAGTTTAGATATATGTCAACATTTTTACAAATATTTTTACATTTGTGATATTAGATACATTAGCTTATTCGAGTAAGTTGAAAAACCATACTTGCATTTAAAAGTGTAAACTGGCATTTTCTCAAAAAAAAATAAAAAATCACCACCAAATGAATTCTGGGGTAGAGTAGGACATGAAGGATTTATCTGTTATATCCTTCATTGCCTGTGAAACGAAGGACACATTTGTAGACGTATTTGAAGGAGCCTTCAAACTGGGACAGTCTTCGCTGCGCTGTGGTGACTAGGGTTGCAAAATTCCGGGAATTTTCAAAGCTGGAGACTTTCCATGGGAATTAATGGGAATATATGGGAATTAACAGGAATTAATGGGAATAAACAGGGAATTTGCAAAATTGCAGGTTAGCCTATAACAGGGTACTTAAATGTAGTTGGAAAAAAAAAACATCTTGCAGCATAATTTTGGTTAAAACAACCATATTTAATGCAATTTTAGTTGAATTTTTACCCTGCACATTTCTCAATCACATTCACACAGCACACTACTTACTGCAGGGCTATTGAGGCCACACCCCCTGCATGCACTGTGCATTCCCCCAGTCCATAACATGCACATTTGATCAAAATACAGGAAAAAAAAAAAACAGTAATATTGTGAAACATAACTACAATTTAAAATAATGGTTTTCTATTTTGATATACATAAAAATATAATTTATTCCTGTGATGCAAAGTTGAATTTTCAGCATCATTTCTCCAGTCTTCAGTGTCACATGATCCTTCAGAAATCATTCTAACATGCTAATTTGATACTCAATTGTCAATGTTGGAAACAGTTGTGCTGCTTAATATTTTTATAACCTATGATACTTTTTTCAGGATTCTTTGATGAATAAAAATTTAAAGAACAGCATTTATTTAAAATAGAAATCTTTTGTAACAATATACACTACCATTCAAAAATTTTTTCTTTCTTTTTTTGAAAGAAATAAATACTTTTATTCAGCACGGATGTGTGAAATTGATAAAAAAGTGATATTAAAGTGATATTGTTAGAAAAGATATTTGAATAAATTCTGTTCTTTTTAACTTTTTTTTTAATCAGTGAATCCTGAAAATAGTATTACAGGTTCCAAAAAAATATTGAGCAGCACAACTGTTTCCAACAATGACAATAACTGAGTATCAAATCAGCATATTAGAATGATTTCTAAAGGATCATGTGACACTAAAATAAATAACACATAACACATAACAATTGCTGCAATAAAAATATATTTATTTTACATATTTTTGATTAAAGAATACAGCTGCATTCAGATCCGCTTGCATCATCTCATCTTCCTTGCCTGACCTGAACATTACAATCATTACATAATAACTTTTTAATGTTATCTTTGTGCAGGCTGCTCAAAAATAATACTAGTTGGTGACAATTTGTTAAAAACTCATATTGATTTCTTATTTATTCCAGATATTAATCTGACATGTCCATCAGCTTGTGATACAGAAATAATGAATGTTTGCACAATGAATGTCAAAATAAACACATCTTCTCTAGGTAAAAACTTGTATTTTTATTTATTTTATACATTTAAATTTATTTGAACTGTTCTTGAGATCTAAACTCTTTAGAAAGTATGTTGTTTCAACAATTTTAAACTGTTCTCTCTGGTTTCCAGGACACTGTGAAACAGACAGTTTCAACATAACAAATTATGGGGGGAAATATGAAGTAAGAATGAATGAGACGGCTGAAGGCATAGAGCTGTGGTTTTTGTCAAATAAATCAAAATGTGTGCAAGTCACAAATCCAGGTACGTCTTGTCTTAAATTTAATAAACTTTTAACACATACACACAACTCATAAGTACAAAGGTATTTTTAGTGTTTATGATTGATCACTGCTGTCAGTGATGATGATGTTACCACTGTTGGTCAATCAATGCAAACCAAAATCAGATCCTAACACACCTTAAGACAAACCTAAATGTCTTATAAGCACTGCAATGTGTTTGAGTTTGGAAGAGCAGATTATGGTAAAATTACAGACTATTTTAGACTAGTAATATTTAGTGAGTGTTGTAATAATTAACTTTCCTTCTGCTGGATTATTAGTATGCACTGTGACTAGCAACAGTAACACCACAACCCTCGTCCACACCCTCGTCTGCACCCTAAATGGAAACTCACATCCAGGTAAGATTTTGTCAATAAGATTTTGTAAGATTTAATTTCAGTTTATCTCTTCAATTAGAGCGGGACAGTTGGTTATTTAACAGGACAGGTGTAACTGGCCAGTATGGGAATGAGTATTAGCGATATCTGATATCTATATTTAATGTTTTTATATGCATTATTTCATTTCTATCATTTGAAAGTAGTAGTAGTGAGAAGAAGTTTGACCTGTCTGAGATCACAGTGTGTCATTATGACGTGTCAGTTTGGTCTGTGCAGATCTCATAAGTCAAACACACACATACAGACTGTTATTCAAAGCAGTTTTCCTGACACTATTCAATGCAGAAATGTTTTTAACTCATACGCTATGGTATGATTTGATAATTATGCTGAATTATGTGTTGTCATGTTGTCTTGAGGTTGTCTGAATTTCCCTTCTGTTGATCCAAAGAAGACATGTAAAGAAGTGTCAATAATGAATACGTGTATGTGAACTATTAGGGGTGGGAATCTTTTGGAATCTCACAATTCGATTCATATCTATTCTTGGGGTTATGATTTGATTCAAAATTCAATTCTTGTTCCCCGCCCCTTGCCCCACCCCATGTATAAGAAATCCTGTGCCATCGATTGATATTAAATCACAGGTGTAATAAAACTTTAAAGTTTTGTTGAATTATTATTTTTCAATCTCATCCTCAATCAGTTTATAATATGTAAACATCTTATATTGAACTGTTATATTCATAATAAAAAAAAACATTTCCTGCCTTTTAACTTTACTAGTTATATTGTTTATATTCGTTCCCCTGGTAGTTTTGCTATATTACGTCTTAAGGGACTTTTTAAGGGTTTTTTGTGATATCTGGCAACCCTTCACCTGTCACTTTAATGAAGGTTAGAGTTTCAAGAAGAGTGCAGAAGAGCAATAGCTACCGTTAGTGCCAATCAGTCAAGACTTATTTAATTAAGTAATTTAAATTATACACACTTTGTAGGCGCATTATTTTACTCTATCCCGCTGCCGCGCGTGTGTGCATCTTTTGCATCGTTAACCTTTTAAGACTATGCCAGTGCTCCCGTTTGCGGGTCTCTGTTTAAGAGCCAATATAAACTGAACCCATATCCATAGCACAATAATTCTTTTTGCATACAAAATTAGAGACTTCAGATCTAGCCTCCAACATGCTCCTGTTGTGTTGTGTTCACCCTCTAATGAGTCTGAGTAATATGCGTTTATAACAAAAACAGTGCACAGCCGCTAACTGAATACAAATATGTAGATTTCACATGCGTGAAACAACTTAATGAAACATGCAGAGATCATAGAAAATGGCATGTCATTATTTAAAGCAGATTCTAAGGATTAAAATGAGCCCAAAATCAACAATCCATTGCACTGATCATGAGATATTCCTCGTGGAGGAACAATTCTAAAAATGCCTATTAGGTGGCGTAACAAAAAGGCAACCTTGGTTCCAAATGCTGTAACTTTTGATTACTTTATGTCATCACCACAAAATTTGATCCAGATGCAGCTTACATGTAGGAGAGCTTCACCAAAAAAGATTTTTTCTTTTATCTTATTTAATTCCTGAGTTATTGCATGGCAAATAGAAAAGTGAAATAATGTGAAAAAATAATATTATATATATATATATTCTTTTATCAGCAGTTTCTCAGCATGAAAATGTCTAAATGTAATGTAATTTATATTTTCAAAAAATGTAAAAAGTTTTCTATCAAACGATACCTACCTTTTGACTCTCCTTGCTATAGTTTTGGAGTTATGAATCTTTACTTTTGTGTATGTAAAAAATGCTGCAACATGTTTTCATAATTGTTTGATGCCAAAATCAAAACTGAAGATAAAATTCTATTAATTACACAGCCCTAGACATTAAATCATCTTTGAAAGCAAGGGTGGCCCCTGGTGGTTAGGGAGGACCGGCACTGATGAACATCAATGCTGACTTTTTAATACAATGCATGTATAGGTTTATAAATAAACAACAATATATTGGACCAATTTAATCTTTGAGATTCAAATCTACAGATACATATAAAATCCATCTCTTATTTGTGTTGAAGGGAAAGGAAGCAATTATGTTCTTCATTTTAATGGGAGTGAATGGATGTGTGTCAAATCTGTTGATAAAAGATCATCCACTGTTACACCACTGTCACACACCACCACTAACAATCCAACTACCAGTTTCACAGCACCAGAGATAACTTACAATCCAACTATTAGTTTCAAATCACCGGTGACAATCCAACTACCAACTACCATTCTCCAAACATCTGAGATAATTTACAATCTAACTACAGATGATCTAAAAGACAAGGATGGATTTATTAATCCCTCAAAAGCATCGTAAGTGTTTGGTTACCAGTGACTTTTAAAATGATATCTCTATTACTGAATACAGAGTGATTAAATCAATTTTGCAGAGACACCTTGGACAATCTGGAGTCTATAATGGAGGAGATGGAAGAAAACAATAGAAGCAACACACAGATTGTCATTGGGGATGTTATTGGTCTTCTTCACACACAAGACGAGAACACAGAAACCAGAGACATGTGTTACTCTTCAGATCCGAACAGCATAGACGTAAGACTTGAGAAACTTTAAAACATGGTATGATTCCTCATTTATTATGATAATTCTTTTTTCACAGGTTGTTGACTGTCAAAGTGACCTGAAGACAGACATTCTCTGGTCTGTAAAGATTCCCAGTGAGGCCTTTAATAAATCACGTCTGGAAAACCACGGATGTGCGTTACTTGGAGTTCTACGGTTCAAAAACATGGGAAAGGTACTCACAATTAAAAATGTAAAAATCCCATGTTTGCAGATTTTAAGGAATGTTTATGGGATAGTTCACCCAAATATTTTCTCATTACACAAATTTCTTTTCCATCATGACACAAATCTCTTGACCTCAGAAGAGCTGGACATTAGTACACTGTCATATTCACTACTATTATGATGCTTGTATGGTGTTTTTATCCTCTTTGCAACTATGAATTGGTGTTTGAAAAAAGTTAAAAATTCTACTTTTGTGTTCCAGTGAAAATATAACAGCATAAGAGACATTTTTGGGTGAACTTTTCTTTTAACAAATGTTTCCTGATCTATTGTATTAACATGTTTATATTTGATTTGCTCTATTTCTTATTTAGGATGAAACTAAAAATTACACTGTTTTGAACAATGAGGTTTATGGAATAACGATGGGCGCCAACATCTCCAACCTTACCGACAATATAGAAATGTTCTTTAAACAGAAAGATCTGGTAATGAAGGTTTTGTTGTGAAACGTATTTTGTTATAATAATCAGACACTGTGAAAGCAAAAAAAAAAAGAAAATTTCAAACATGTTCTTACAGGTCGGTGAGGCGTCCTGCAGTTCTTGGGATGGCAAAGGTACATTTATTTATGGCTGTTTTGATCAGTTCCTATCAACAATCCCAATTTATTTTATATAATTAATTTTATTCTCACACTCTTTTCTTCAAAGGAAATCTTACATGGACGACGTCCGGCTGTGAGACAGTAAAAATCGACAGTAACACCATAAAGTGCTCGTGTTCACATCTGACGTTCTTTGCAGTGCTGATGGTGAGAAGCTTTTCAGAGTTTCATTTAAAGACCCCATGAAATCAATATCACGGTCTTTTAGCTAGTGAACTTGTACAAGACGACTAAAGAAGTCATACAAATATATGCATAATGTTAACAACGCATTATCTAACTAAAGAGATAGATAATGCTTTGTTACTAACCATAAATAGTTTTCACTTTACTTTAGGTCACAGAATATCAGAAAATATCATTAATTGAGTGCTTTAAAACAACTTTTATTGGACATTAATAACATTCATTTTCAGTGTTTCTTAAAATGTTTACAAATGCATTAAGTGTGCGCACACACAGGCACACACAGACACAGACACACACACACACACACAGGCACACACAGACTTTGGGTTTCCATGTTTTATGGCAGGGGTGTCAAATTCAAACTCAGCAAGGGCCATGCCGAGGGTTGTGAATAAAATCAGGGGCCGGACATATATTTAGAGGATTTTTTTCATTTATTGAAGAAATATAAGTGTATTAATAACTATATATATATATATATATATATATATACAGTGGGTACGGAAAGTATTCAGACCCCCTTCAATTTTTCACTCTTTGTTATATTGCAGCCATTTGCTAAAATCATTTAAGTTCATTTTTTTTCCTCATTAATGTACACACAGCACCCCATATTGACAGAAAAACACAGAATTGTTGACATTTTTGCAGATTTATTAAAAAGAAAAACTGAAATATCACATGGTCCTAAGTATTCAGATCCTTTGCTGTGGCACTCATATATTTAACTCAGGTGCTGTCCATTTCTTCTGATCATCCTTGAGATGGTTCTACACCTTCATTTGAGTCCAGCTGTGTTTGATTATACTGATTAGGAAAGCCACACACCTGTCTATATAAGACCTTACAGCTCACAGTGCATGTCAGAGCAAATGAGAATCATGAGGTCAAAGGAACTGCCTGAAGAGCTCAGAGACAGAATTGTGGCAAGGCACAGATCTGGCCGAGGTTACAAAAAAATTTCTGCTGCACTTAAGGTTCCTAAGAGCACAGTGGCCTCCATAATCCTTAAATGGAAGACGTTTGGGACGACCAGAACCCTTCCTAGAGCTGGCCGTCCGGCCAAACTGAGCTATCGGGGGAGAAGATCCTTGGTGAGAGAGGTAAAGAAGAACCCAAAGATCACTGTGGCTGAGCTCCAGAGATGCAGTCGGGAGATGGGAGAAAGTTGTAGAAAGTCAACCATCACTGCAGCCCTCCACCAGTCGGGGCTTTATGGCAGAGTGGCCTGACGGAAGCCTCTCCTCACTGCAAGACACATGAAAGCCCGCATGGAGTTTGCTAAAGATGGTGAGAAATAAGATTCTCTGGTCTGATGAGACCAAGATAGAACTTTTTGGCCTTAATTCTAAGCGGTATGTGTGGAGAAAACCAGGCACTGCTCATCACCTGTCCAATACAGTCCCAACAGTGAAGCATGGTGGTGGCAGCATCATGCTGTGCGGGTGTTTTTCAGCTGCAGGGACAGGACGACTGGTTGCAATCGAGGGAAAGATGAATTCGGCCAAGTACAGGGATGATATCCTGGACGAAAACCTTCTCCAGAGTGCTCAGGACCTCAGACTGGGCCGAAGGTTTACCTTCCAACAAGACAATGACCCTAAGCACACAGCTAAAATAACGAAGGAGTGGCTTCACAACAACTCCGTGACTGTTCTTGAATGGCCCAGCCAGAGCCCTGACTTAAACCCAATTGAGCATCTCTGGAGAGACCTAAAAATGGCTGTCCACCAACGTTTAATTCAATTCAATTCACATTTATTTGTATAGCGCTTTTCACGATACATATCGTTTCAAAGCAGCTTTACAGAGAAAGCATATCAACATTACAATTTGGAGACTGCAGTTAGCTAATAATGTAATAATTTAGGCGATTAACATACAATCACTGTTAGCAATTTAATTGGAGGTAGAAGCAAAGAGCTCCTGGAAAAATGAATTACATATTAACAATAATTAGGATTTATAGAATGTGAATGTGCGTGTTGATCCAGATGTTGCATCTTCTGAAGTCATCGCAGGAGTTGGCGCCGTCTCTTCCAAAGTTTTAGTCATCTGAGGTCTTCTTAAGAGGCTGGATCCAAACTGAAACTGATGTACTCTCTAGTCACCTCGGGACGGGCGTCCCGAGGTAAAACAGAAAAGCAAATGGAGAATAATTTGCATAGCTGCTGTTCATAACATTAAGCAAAGATAGTCATGTGCAATTGATCTGATATGAGATGGATTATGTGAATGCTTGGCTAAAGAGATGTGTCTTTAATCTAGATTTAAACTGGGTGAGCGAGTCTGAGCCCCGAACATTATCAGGAAGGCTATTCCAGAGTTTAGGAGCCAAATGTGAAAACGCTCTCCCTCCTTTAGAGGACTTAGCTATCCTAGGTACAACCAGAAGTCCAGAGTTTTGTGATCTTAAAGAGCGTGAAGGATTGTAGGGCGATAGAAGATTGGTTAAGTACACAGGAGCTAAACCATTTAGAGCCTTATAGGTCATTAGCAGTACTTTATAATCGATACGGAACTTAATAGGTAACCAGTGAAGAGATGATAAAATTGGTGTTATATGATCATATTTTCTTGACCTGGTAAGAACTCTAGCAGCTGCATTTTGTACCAATTGTAGCTTGTTTATTGAGGAAGCAGGACAACCAGCTAGTAATGCATTACAGTAATCTAGTCTAGACGTCATGAAAGCATGAACTAACTTTTCTGCATCTGAAACAGATAACATATTCCGTATCTTAGCAATGTTTCTGAGGTGGAAGAAGGCTGTTTTTGTAACATATGAAATATGATTTTCAAAGGACAAGTTGCTGTCTAATATAACACCCAGGTCTTTAACTGTCGAGGATGGAGTAACAGTACATCCTTCTAAATGCAAATTGTAGTCTGAGAGATTCTGTGTACAGGTTTTTGGCCCAATAAGTAATACTTCAGTCTTATCTGAATTTAATAGAAGAAAATTACTAGTCATCCAATGTTTTACTTCTTTAACACACTCTGTCAGATTGGATAATTTAGAGTTTTCATCTGGTTGTGTTGAAATATATAATTGAGTATCATCGGCATAGCAGTGGAAACTAATTCCATGTCTTCTTATAATATCACCAAGTGGCAGCATGTATATTGAAAATAGCAGAGGGCCTAACACAGATCCTTGAGGCACTCCATAATTTACTATCGTTATCTTAGATTTTTCCCCGTTTAAATAAACAAAATTGTGACGGTCTGATAGATACGACCTAAACCACCGTAATGCCTGTTCCTGGATACCAATGTAATTCTGTAGTCGATCTAGGAGTATTTTATGATCTATAGTGTCGAACGCAGCACTGAGATTGTAACTAGTACAACACTAGTATTGAGATACAGCCTTGGTCAGAAGCTAGAAGTAAGTCATTTGTAATTTTAACGAGCGCAGTTTCTGTGCTATGATGAGACCTGAATCCTGACTGAAATTTTTCATAGATAGCATTTTTTTGCAGGAAGGAGCACAATTGGACCGACACCACTTTTTCTAATATTTTCGATATAAATGGAAGATTTGAAATGGGTCTGTAATTTGCCAATACATTTGGATCTAATTGTGGTTTCTTAATGAGAGGCTTAATAACTGCTAACTTGAACGGTCTTGGAACGTGACCTAGAGATAAAGACGAGTTAATAATATTGAGAAGAGGCTCTTCTGCTACAGGTAACAATTCTGTCAGTAGTTTAGTGGGTATTGGATCTAATAAACATGTTGTTGGTTTAGACGCTGTGATAAGTTTATTTAGCTCTTCCTGTCCTATAGTTGTAAAGCACTGCAACTGTTCTTGAGGGACGATAATTGAGGCTGAATCATAAAACTCTGTCAAGGGTTGTACATTTACAACCGTATTTCTGATGCTTTCGATTTTTTCAGTAAAGAAATTCATAAAGTCATCGCTACTAAACTGTAATGAAATGTTTTGTTCTGGTGATGTCTGTTTATTTGTTAATCTAGCCACTGTACTAAATAAGAACCTTGGATTGTTTTGGTTATTTTCTATGAGTTTGCGGAGATGCTCGGCCCTGGCTGCTTTTAGAGTCTTTCTATAACGGGACGAGCTGTCTTTCCACGCGATTCTGAAGACCTCTAAACGAGTTTGTCTCCATTTGCGTTCTAGATTACGAGTTTCTCTTTTGATAGCGTGAGTAATATTGTTGTACCATGGTACAGTATTTTTCTCTCTAACCTTTTTTTAATCTCATCGGTGCAACAGTATCTAATGTACTAGTGAAAGTGGTGCACATACTGCTAGTAATTTTCTCAAGATCATTTGTGTGTTTGGGTACAATGAGCAGGTGAGACAGATCAGGCAGTTTATTTGTGAATTTATCTTTAGTTGTCGGAAGAATTGTTCTACCTAGTCGATATCGTGGCGCAATTTGACAAATATCCGCAGTATGCAGTACGCATGTTACAAGGTAATGATCAGTGATATCATCACTTTGCGGTAGAATTTCTATATCAGTAGGATTGATTCCATGTGATATAATTAAATCTAGTGTATGATTAAGACGGTGAGTGGGTCCAGTGACGTTTTGTTTGACCCCAAACGAGTTTAGTAAATCTGTAAACGCAGCCCCTAACGCATCATTTGTATTATCTACATGAATGTTAAAATCTCCAACAATCAGCGCTTTATCAACGTTGACCAATAGGTCTGAGAGAAAGTCTGCAAACTCTTTTAGGAAATCAACATAAGGCCCTGGAGGTCTATAAACAGTAGCCAAAGCAAGAGATAGTAGCGACTTTTTATTTATATCTGAGAGTGTAACGTTTAGCACGAGAATTTCAAATGAGTTAAACCTGTAGTTTGTTTTCTGGGTAACGTTAAGAATCTCTCTATAGATTGTTGCAACACCACCGCCACGGCCAACCGGACGGCATTTATTTTTATAACAGTAGCCAGGTGGACAAGACTCATTAAGACCGAAATAATCATTTGGTTTAAGCCATGTTTCAGTAAGGCAAATTACATCAAGACTATTATCTGTGATCATTTCATTTATAATAACCGCCTTAGGTGTCAGCGATCTAATGTTTAGTAGCCCTAGCTTTAGAAATTGTTTTTGTTCGGTAATTTTGCGAATTTCTGGTTTGATCACGATCAGATTTTTTCTAGATCCTTTATTTTTATAGTTGAACCTCACTATTCGGGGAATAGACACAGTTTCTATAGACTGTATTACACTCACATTTCTATCAATTAAGTGGGTAGAACACAGACTGTGATTTGAGGTTTGACTTACTAGTCATACGGTGCGAAGCGTCTTGGAGATGTTCTCCGACAGAAGATCAGCTCCGATTTTGCTGGGGTGCAGGCCATCAGCACGGAAGAGCCTAGGTCGCTCCCAGAAAAGATTCCAATTATTTATAAAGAGCAGCTTCTGTTCAGTACACCAAGACATTAACCATTCATTTAAAGCAAATAATCTACTGAACCTTTCATGTCCACGTCGGTACGTCGGAAGCGGTCCGGACACGATGATCCTCGTCGCGGGCGATGTGGCTCGTACCGTCTCGATCAGGCTCCTGAAGTCCTGCTTCAGCACCTCCGTCTGCCGCAGCCTGGTGTCGTTCACCCCCACGTGCAGAACAACAGCTCCGATGCTCTCAGCGCCATTCAGGATCGCGGGAACCTGCGCAGAGACATCGAGGACACGAGCACCAGGAAAACAGTGACTGTGCACCTTACCTTTGGTTGTGGTAGCGTGGACGTGACGGACGATGGAGTCTCCGATGACCACGGCGTCTCGTTCTGCCTCGCGAAGAGGGGAGAAGCGGTTCCTCGTCGAGACCTCGAAGACCGGGGGCGGCGGAGGGGGAGAGGTCCTGGTCCGAGGCCTGGCTCGCGCCCTTCCGTTGCTGAAGAACCCAAGGTCCCTGGTGTGACAGCGCCGGAGTGAACGAGGGCTGGGATGAACGCGTTCTGGGTTCTCGGGCCCTGTGCAGAGAAGTACACGGCGTAGAGGAAGCAGGAATGTTAATATCGCACTGCAAACTTACCGAGGATTGGTGAGCGTCAGCACGGGATGTTTCCAGCGCTGTTCGCCGCTCCCGTAGCTCGGCCTGTTTCTCCAGAAGGGTCCGGATCTGTCGTTCCACGGCCTCCAGCTCCAACTGCACCGCATGCAGCTCGAACGTGTCCTCACCTGCACTCAAAGATAGAGACACATTCGGTACGCCCGCCATTAGTATAGATGAACAATAATATTGTGAGTGAGAAGAGTACAAACGCTAGTGTGACCACGCCGCTATTGCTAACGGGCTAAAGCTAGTAGCGAATGTTCGAGAAGTCGGATAAAACTAGCGATATCAAGGCAATCCGAGTGTTTTTTATATAAAATAGTGTCGGGGATGTGTTCCCCCGCCGTAAAAGAGAGAATGGTAGGTTATAAATTTGATTTTAAGAAAAAAACAAGCAATTAGGAATCAACTCGACGGAGCTCTAACTCAAACAGCGCGGCAGCAACAAACAGTTCTGTCAGGTTTACCATCCAACCTGACAGAACTGGAGAGGATCTGCAAGGAGGAATGGCAGAGGATCCCCAAATCCAGGTGTGAAAAACTTCTTGCATCTTTCCCAAAAAGACTCATGGCTGTATTAGATCAAAAGGGTGCTTCTACTAAATAGTGAGCAAAGGGTCTGAATATTTAGGACCATGTGATATTTCAGTTTTTCTTTTTTAATAAATCTGCAAAGATGTCAACAATTCTGTGTTTTTCTGTCAATATGGGGTGCTGTGTGTACATTAATGAGGAAAAAAAATGAACTTAAATGATTTTAGCAAATGGCTGCAATATAACAAAGAGTGAAAAATTTAAGGGGGTCTGAATACTTTCCGTACCCACTGTATATATATTATATATGTATATATATAAAAAAAACCTCACAAAATTATCCAAACAATGAGGTTTTAATTTAATTAAATGTTTTAATTTTAATTTTGAGTTGTAACACATTTCTGTCACAGCAGAAATAACTCTGACCAGCATAACTACATGAAACAGTACTTTAAAAACAGCAATTTCGATTTCAAAAAATAATTTTGACAAAGCAAAATAGTCAACAAATTATAGATATAAATACCACATGGTATATAGACAACAAATGGTATCTGATATTGTATTATTGGGCTTATTTTGGTAGCTCTTACTTTTAAAAGACAACTTGAACTTTAAAGGACTCAAGAACCAGGCTGATGCCTAAACAAATTAGGATTTTTTTTTAAACCTTTACCAGACACTCTGCACTTTTCTTTTTTTAGCCATTATGCTAGCCACATTTAAAGTCAGATAGCATTTACGTTGTTTACAGTTATTGCCGTATTCTCTGATAAAATTAGCAAGTTGAGTGAAGCGCGACAGCACCACCTGCGTCTCAATGTTGTAATGTCACAGATGTTTATTTAAAGCTGCGGTATCTTTTTTTTGTTCAAAATGTACTAAAATTATATAATGAGCGAGTACATCATGAATCCATTTTTCCAAACAGTGCTTTTGTCTAATCCTGAATCACTACGGTACACCTATAATAAGTGTATATTCAGACTATTTTAGACTGTTCATGTCGTACCGCTGCGGAGTAGCACAGTACCTGCGTGACTCTTCATAGACATAAACAGAGAGAAGTAGCTCCGGCTACAATGTTCCTCCGCAAGACGCATGCAGTTTATTAATCGCTAGAGTGCCAAACATACTAGAATTTGTTTGCGGGCCTGATTAAAAGTTGTGGCGGGCCGTGTTTGGCCCGCAGGCCTTGTATTTGACACGTGTTTTATGAGAACTTTCCAGAGAAATAATGATTTTTATACTGTACAAACTATATATTCTGTCCCCTAAGCCTACCACTAACACTGATGTATTTTAACAACATGATCTAATGAGTATTTGTATGTATTTCATATTGACAGCATTGTGTTATTTTTTATTTAAGTGGTTATGTTTAGCTTTGGAGACAAGCTTAATGTATTTGTAAACATTTTAAGGAACTCTTAATACTAATGCAATTAATGTCCGATAAAGATTGGTTTAAAGCATTTAATTAACGAACTTTCTGATATTCCGTGACCTAATCTAAAGTGAGAACTATTTATGGTCAATAAGTTGTTAAAGCATTATCTAACTCTTTTTATATGAGCTAATTAAACAATAATAATAGTGTTAATTACAGTGACAATGAATAAAGAACTCACTGTTTGTATATAGTCTATTAATGTATTAACTACAGTTTATAAACTTAATTAACTATAACAGTTTTCAAATGATTTGTAAATACTTTATTACCGTATACTTATTATAAGGTGTTACCAAAATGTAAAGATGATTCTTGCTAACAAACTTTTTTTTTTTAAAAAGCGTTGTTTCTGTTGTGTTTCTCTGATCTCTCAGTCTCCTCCAGATGTAAATGGAAACATCACAGCACCGTATGTGGAATCATTGAGCTTCATCACTTCTATTGGCTGTGGCATCTCCATGTTTTTTCTGTCTGTCGCTCTGTTCATGCATTTCCTGTTACGGTAGAGTATCTTAAAAAATAACATAGTTACTCTAATTAGTAACATTAAAAGTTCTTTGGCCAATTGCTTTTGTTCCTTTTTTGGATTAAAGCATCTGCTAAATGTTACAAATACAGGTTGTTTTTATATTTGAACAGGAAAGCCAAATCAAATCAGGCCACAAAGATCTTGATCAACATGTTTGTGGCTTTGTTTCTCCTGAATTTATCCTTTTTGTCGAACGAGAGCATCGCCAACACAGAAGTCAAGGCTGCGTGTGTCTTCATAGCGCTGCTCATGCATTACTCCATGCTGACTACATTCACCTGGTTCTTCATTCAAGCTCTTCATATGTACTTATGGCTCATCAGACAGAACGTCACCATCACAAACTACGTGAGGAAGATCACCGTGTTCGGTTGGAGTGAGTTACATGAACAAAACACCTGTTATAATGTAGTCTTAAGAAAATATGTACGCACAAATCTTTTATAGTGTTTTTCTTGAGCTGTTCCATTCGATAAGGGCATCTGAACACTCAATTTTATTTAGTTTTTATTAATATTTTATATATATTAATATTTTATTTTTCTGTTTTCTGTTTCATTTTAAAATGTAAAGTTTTAGTAATTTGTTCAGTAAGTTTTAGTATTTTTACATAAAGGTTTTGTTGTTTTTAGTTATTTTAGCACATTAAGTTAAAATAACTTTCTTTTTTTACATACTTTATTTTCAGTTAAAGTTTATTTATTTTCAATAATAATTTATGGTTTTGGTGAATGTCTCAGGTTATGCATGTAACCCTGTTGCCTGAGAAGGGAACGAGATGCTGCGTCATGGTATTGACACTATGGAAATGCTTCCGTGGGTGTATACACACGTCAATTGAATTGGCTGAGCATATGATGTGATGACTTGGCACTGTCATAAACTGCTTGAACTGCAAAGGCTGAGGATCCAAACACAGTAGTTTGTTAAGGGTAATCCAAAATCTCTCATTAATTGAGTTCTCTGATGGATATCAAGGGCACTCCAGCTGGTAATCCTGACAAGCACAGCACATCACAGAGACCATAAACAGACGCCTGATATACACGTTATCAGATTCTAATTGTTTGAAGGACACGCACAGGCATGACCAAGGCATGGCACAATCACAAACTAATCCTCGGATTAAATTTCTAACACAATCAGTTTTAATGTTAGCATCCTGAACCTGATTGTCCACAGAGTACGTTTCAGACCATGCAGATCTAAAATTGGACTATAAAGTAGTGGCTGTAAAAACCTGCCTCTCTCTCAGAAAGAGGTATATTTTCTATGACCCTTTTGCCAAGAGAGACTGTAGTTCTTGTTTTAGAAATATCAATTGATCTTGGTTCACCACTGCTGCCACAGTTTCATAATGAACCAAAAATATTTTAAAACTTCTCATAATTACATAATGTCTCTAACATTGTTTTGCGGCATTGCTTTGGCAAAGTATCTGTCAAATGAACTAAAATTGAAAGCGTGAAAAGGCTTTGCACCCTTATCAAATCACATAAGACTGTGAAAGCATATAGTCGGTTTCAAATCGAAGTTCGCACTTTTGTTTCCGCATCTCAGAACGGCTCCGTTTAAAGTGAATGAATGCAGTGATATCCATCTCTGTATGTACTGTGAGTTTAGCGTGCATTTGGGAATGTAGCTGGCACCAGATGCAGGTTATTTTCACATCTGCATATTTTCAAAAATTTTGTGGGCATACATTTCATTTCATCTGTAATGAGACGTGATTGTAAACCTGTGTAAGCCAACTAGATTTCGGCTAAGCCCCAAATGTTTACAATGTCTGGCTCCACGCCTACTGCCATAATGGGGATAATTTTTCTGATAGAATCGACCGGTGTGATAGAATTGACCCTGAATCAGAGGACTGGCAGGGAACAACAAAAAAAAAGCCCTAAAGAGAGATTGCCCATGAGCAAATGGGGCAGATAAACCACCAGTTATCTCTGCTACCCAAATCACCAATGGTCATCACACCATATGCTCAGCCAAATGAATTGGCATGTGTAAACGCCAATTCAGACACCGGTTCACTCAGAAGAGTTTCAATAGTGTCAACGCCATGACGCAGCATCAAAGATCCTTTTCAAAAGTGAACTATGATAACCCTGGTGTCTGTGTGTTCTCAGCATTTTCAGCTCCAATAATCATAGTTGTAGTTTCATTTGGAGGATATAAAGCAGTTATTATAAACACAACATCTGGAAAAAACACACAAATGTAAGTTGTTCTGATGTCACAAATGCATGAATTATTGAGGCTTTTAACAATTTTCAACATTGTATTTTCACTTTAATTATAGGTGCTGGATTACAGATCCTTTAATTCACTACATAGTGAACATTGGCTACTACGCTTTAGTTTTCATCTTCACGACAGGAATCTTCATCATGATCGTCACTAAGATTGTCCAAGCCCGACACATAAGAGCGCCTGACGGCAAGAGAAAGACGTTCAGAAAGCAGCTCATGATGGTGTTGAGTTTGTTCCTGCTCTTCGGTCTGACGTGGGCTGTGGCGTTCTTCAGTTATGGAGCGATGCTCATTCCCTCATATTACATCTTCACTGTGCTGAACTCGTTTCAGGGTGAGAAACAATTAGGGATGCATTCCCCACACTCTCGTTACAACCCATTTTTATAGCATCAAATAACTTAAACCAAACTTATTGGGAAAATGAACACTTGAACATACGTCTGCGTAACTTCCTAAAATGACAGAAATCATCTTTAGAGAACAATTATTTGAAGTGTAATTGGATTTTCTAGTAAGGCTCGCATCCCATTTGATTACATGGAGAGGGTGGGGTTTAAGCGATCGAAATGCTTTGGCTTCACTTTCAAATTAGCAAAGCGACATGTAGCCAAGTATGGTGTCGCATACTCTCAAATTGTGCTCTGCATTTCACTCGTCCAAGTGCACACACACACACACAGTGAGCACACACCTGGAGCAGTGGGCAGCCGTTTTTGCTGTGGCGCCTAGGGAGTGATTGGGGGTTCGGTGCCTTGTTCAATAGCAGATGTGGGTAATGAGAGTAGAAGACAGCACTGTTCATTCACTCCTGTCAGTACTGAGACTCGAACCCATGACCTTTGGGTTACAAGTCTGACTCTAACCATTAGGCCACAACTGCCCTTTTCACAACTTGTGCAGCACACTTTGTGCCACTCTGTATTGGAGCCTTGCATATTATGACAGTTTTGCACACTGTCGTATCCATCTTCTTGTCCCATTAAAAATCTGCAATGAATTTTTTTTCAAAGCAGCTTTACAGTGATAACAGGAAATTAGGAGGGCGAACCCTCTTTTAGTAGTGTCTAATCATACTTCCTCTGGATTTTATAAAATGTGTAAAATAAAATAAAAAAAATAATATAAATATAATTAAAAATTAAAATAAAATGAAAGGTTTAAAATCTAGTCAAGGTTGGCTAAACGTAAACCTCACATAGTTTTTTATTAAATTACATTATGTTTGTCCCAAATCATTGTTACAGCACAAATAAAGTCTGTGCTGGTCTATGAAATACAATAATACAGATCACCATTTCCCTTTCTCGTTGTGCTATTTTTCCAAACTCCAAACTTCAAATAAAGTCACCACAGTATCTATTCTTGAAGTGAACCTTTGGCTCTATGGTGATAAGATAGACTGTTCAGACTGTCTTGAACTTGAGCATGTGAATACAGAATGACACATATGGTGTAGCGCATTCAGCAGCCTCTATATTTTACTACACTTTACGACCAGTGTATTTTACTCTCAGTAAGAAGTTTAAGATGCAATGGAAAAACAAAATCACAGAAAAAATATTGACTGATATTTTGATTTTTGGGGGGGCTAAAGCCTCTGTAAAATAGATCTAGTGATGTACCTGGTATTTAGTGGATTGTGTTTAACATAAAATAATGATCATCAGTTTCACAGACACAGAGGTATAGATATACTACACTAATCAAGAAAAACCAGCACTGGTATCAGATCGAGATCAGTATCGGCCGATATTCAGTATTTTGGGTATCGTAATCAGATCGGTTTTGAAAAAATCAGCGCATCCCTAGAAACAATGACAGTCCTACATGAACGATCGTGTGTGTTATGCAAACAACTTTAATTATATATGAAATGTATTTGAATTAGATTAAATATGTATATCTTTTTTCCCAGGGTTTTTCCTCTTCCTGTATTACTACCACATTCACAATGATGTTGGGGGATATTTCTCTGATGATCCAGAAAGCTCTGGCTCCACCACAACCATCACTCAATCCTGAATTCATGCTGTGGAAAATACTTATAATTAGCAGAATTAAGACAGAATGCTTCTTTGACTTTCTAAGACTGATTTGTACAGTCGTTGTTTAAGGGAAATCTGTGATTTTCACCAAAATCAGACCCATAAACAACAAATGTCACTTCTGAATGAGTGAGAACTGTTTAAAATGATGTACATAAAATTATGATCTTAAAAAGGGCCTACTTTACTGAAATCATTGAAAATAAAAGACAAATATCTGTGATGATCTTTACTGAAACCGTCTGTTATTGTGGGAGGATTGAATTGTGCTGAATATTAGTGATTTTAGATGTATTGAGTCCCATTTGTAAGTCGCTTTGGAGAAAAGCATCTGCTAAATGACTAAATGTAAATGTATTATCTGAATGTTCTTGTGACGACTGACAGATCAAGTTTCAAACTCAATTTTTGCACAGTGAATGTCAGAATAAACACCAAATGTTTTCTAGGTAAAAACGTGTTTATTTGCGCATGTTCTCGAGTTCAAAAATCTTCAGAAAGTATTTCAATAATTATCAAAAATTCTCTCTGGTTTTCAGGACAGTTCAAAGCATCTGGAAAAACACACAGTTTCAGCATAACAAATTATGGACGGAAATATGAAGTAAGAATTCACATTCTATAAATCCTAATTATTGTTAATATGTAATTCATTTTTCCAGGAGCTCTTTGCTTCTACCTCCAATTAAATTGCTAACAGTGATTGTATGTTAATCGCCTAAATTATTACATTATTAGCTAACTGCAGTCTCCAAATTGTAATGTTGATATGCATTCTCTGTAAAGCTGCTTTGAAACGATATGTATCGTGAAAAGCGCTATACAAATAAATGTGAATTGAATTGAATTGAATTGAATGACGTGTAAAGACAAGCTAGAGCTGTGGTTTTTGCCAGATGCTATCAGCTTCAAAACCAGGTGCGTCTTGTCCTAAATTTAATGAAATTTTAACACACACAAATCATAAGTACAAATGTATTTTCCACAAATTAGTGTTGTCAGGGATGATGATGTTACCACTGTTGGACAATCAATGCAAACCAAAAACTGATCCTAACACACACTTAATTCAAACAGTTTGTCTTAGGTGTGTTAATTGTCTTCTAAGAACTGTAATGTGTTAATGTGAGTATTATGTGATGTGAGTAATGTAAGTTTGGAAGAGCAGTTTATGGTAAAACCGCAGACTATTTTAGACTAGTTATATTTAGTGAGTGTTGTAATAATTACCTTTCCTTCTGCTGGATTATTAGTACACCCTGTGACTTGCAAGTGTAACAAAGACGACTGCACCAAAATCTGCACGGCAGTGGGAATGAGCTGATATATATAGTATATATCTGCACAGGCTCTTTCCCACTGCCCTGTTAAACCTGTCTTGTTAGACCACTGTCCTGCCCAATCTAGTGCTTTTATGTGCATTATTTCATTTATATAATTTTCCTGTATTGGATTTGTCTATTGAAAGCAGGTGTCTATCAGCGGATCCCTAATATATCCGCTGACAGACACCTGCTTTCAATAGACCAGTGGTTCCCAAACTGGGGTACGCGATGTGATTTATTTTATTTATTTATTTATTTATTACAGGGACAATGCATATTAATAAACATTTCTGTCAATATGCCAGAGTTAGCCAGAAGGCTATTTTTCACCTGTAGTCCCTAGACAGATGGTAATAGTCACCCTAAAAGAGAATAAAATTACATATTACATATTTACATAATAAAACAATACATTTACAATACATTTAGTAAAAAGTACTATTAAGCTATGATGTACATTAGAAACACAACAAACCAACAATCAGACAAACATCAGACAAATACATGAACACATACACACACACTAAGCAATTCTTCCCCATCTTAAAATAACATTAAAACTGAGCATTTATTTCATGGCACAATGCCGAAAATACATGACATCCAATCAAAATACCACATCTTTCGCGGTCAAACTGACTAAATCCATTTCCACATAAGCAGCGTACATATGGGAGCTTATAGGTTACATCAGAGTCTGCTGCCTTAACAGATCGCGCTATACTGTATTTAAATGAATCACGCAACACGATTTACTAATTTTTGTGCTCGTCAATTTACTGGTATTTGCACCATTATTTACCACCCAAAAAGCATGTCTTAACCAATTTTGCGACATAACTGCAACTGTTGCTACTAGGAGGAGATACCACAGAGAACAGAGAGCGTGTGGTAGAAGGGAGAAAATATTTTCCACTTGTATTAATTTCTTTAGAATGCCAGAGGAAGACGTATATCCGTATATTACAGGTAACAAGTTGCGCCTGTGTCGGCCCACACCTAATGAGCATCAGCTCTGCTTATTTGCGACCCAACGCTAATTTGCACTGCTCTTGGTAGATTGCGTTGGTCATTATGTAAATGATTTGACTACGTCTGTGTTCTTTAATTTAGCTCACGCGCAAATCTTGCCACTCCCATCTCCTCCAGGTGAAAATGGAAACATCACAGCACAGTATGTGGATTCATTGAGCTTTATCACTTCTATTGGCTGCGGCATCTCCATGTTTTTTCTGTCCGTCGCTCTGTTCATGCATTTCCTGTTACGGTAGAGTATCTTGAAGTTTAACATATAGTTAGTGCTGTTAGTACTTCAGGTATTAATGTTTAAAGTTCTTTGTTCCTCTTTTGGATAAAAGCGTCTGCATGCGTGTTACAAATACAGGCTGTTTTTATATTTGAACAGGAAAGCCAAATCAAATCAGGCCACAAAGATCTTGATCAACATGTTTGTGGCTTTGTTTCTCCTGAATTTATCCTTTTTGTCAAACGAGAGCGTCGCCAACACAGAAGTCAAGGCTGCGTGTGTCCTCATAGCGCTGCTCATGCATTACTCCATGCTGACTACATTCACCTGGTTCTTCATTCAAGCTCTTCATATGTACTTATGGCTCATCAGACAGAACATCACCATCACAAACTACATGAGGAAGATCACCGTGTTCGGCTGGACAAAACACCTGTTGTAGAGTTGCCTTAAGAAATAAAACTTTTTTAAACATAAACGAAGTTAGACTGTAAACTAAAGTTCACCCGAAAATATATTGCGCACAAGTCTTATGAACTACTGTCATGACACTTTTATGATGTTTTTGACATTTACTTGAGCAGTGTCATGGTTATGTTCTATTTTACCTGTTTCTGTTTGCAGTATGTTTGAAATTCTCATAGTCTTGGTTTATGTTTTATGGTTTTGGATCTTCACTATTGTAAATAAACTGCACTTAGGTTATCTTCACCAGTGTCTTTGTCTGCTCCATTTCAGCTACATTACAGAACATTACAGTTTTCATCGAGACTTGTGTTTTAAGCCATATTTCTGACAGCTAAACAAAAGTGCATTGTTTCTTTTATGCAGTGCATTAATATGATCATTTTTACTATTGCTCTCATAACGGCATGAATTCGCGCATTATATTCAATATTTTGATTTAGTCTTTCTACATATAAATATATCAGTGGTAGAATACTTTATCTTATTGCAGGTTTGTTTGCAGTAGTTTTTTATTTGATATGCATTTATGATAGAGTGATATATGCTTGTGTAACACTAGAGGGCGCTGTGAGATTTATGAGTTACACTGAACAGAGTCTGAAGCTGGAGTTGGAGATGTGAATGAGGTAATCGAACACATGTAGTTGCAATTACAACCATCTATTGACTCAATACTTGTGATTCATGTTGGTATGTTTTATCAATCATATAAGAAAACCATTGTTGCATTCAGTCACTTAACAGCCAACATTTGAAGACATTGGATGTGAGCATCGCATAAAAAGCAAATAGATACCAGGAGGGTCGTAGCTAGTGTATCCAGGTCCCTGATGCAGGTTGCTCCTGTGGGCCCTCCTTGAAAATCTTGTTCTTCACCCTCGATGGAAATCTTGTTTCGTTTGGACCCTCGATTTAAATCGCTTTCCAGGGTAACATGGAGGAATTTAAATCCCTGAGTCCCCGAGAATAGTCAACATCCTTCTCCCCTCTGGCAACGGCACTGTGTATGTACATAAAATTATGATCCTAAAAAGTGCCAACTTTACTGAAATCACTCTAAACAAATGTCAAATATCTGTGATGATCATAACTATAAAGCGTCTGTAATTGTGGTAGGATTAAATTGTGTAAAATATTAGTAATGTGAGTTTATTGAGCGTTATAGTCAGTGTTTGAGCATATGCGTGTCAGAGACTCAAACTATACTGAACCTGTTTTAGAAAACAAATTTGCATCTTCAGGATGAAAATAAAGTCACACGCCTGTGGATTCAGATATTTGCTTGATCACACACAATGATGTGAAACATATTAAGTTACTGAAAATGCAAAACACAAAAACATGATGTCAAAATCAGATAATGACTTCTGCATTATTGAACAAGACTAGTGTGTTTTATCTCTGAGAGCCTCTCATGTGATTGTAATGAAGCTGATAAAATGTCTTAATGACGACAGACTTTCAGTGGCTCCAAACACATTCAAATTAGTCAAACTTGTAAATATGTGAATATCATTGATTAGGTGACAAAATATCACAGAAAGTGCCATTTATTGAAAGGAAAGAAAGACCAATTTTATAAACATATCAGATTTAGTTTTTTTCTATGAATAGTTTTAAAACCTGACATTTTCTGTATGGGAATTTAATCTGTAAATATTGTCTAATAACCACTAATAAAGGTTATGCTTTCATTGCAATCTTGTCGCTACTATTATTAAATATAATCGTACACTTACATTGTTCTCTGTGAATGAAAGTGACTTGATAAACTGGACCTGAATACTGAAATTCACAGTTAAAGCCCAAATAAACATGATTTTCATGTCTGCAAATAAACCGTATATCAGTGTTTCAGTGTCTCTGAGCTGCGGATCATAATCGTACGCCTTCATATGTGATCAGATGAAACTCTCTCTCTCCTCTTGTACTGTGGACTTTCATCTCAACAATGTGATAAGAAAACGATTTAAAATTCAAGATTTATTAACAATATCTGTAGAAAACAAAATCAAACTCTTGTGTCTCTATCAGGCTGTTTTTGGGAATTATGTCTCTGCAAAATCAGAATTTGCTGTGGCTGATGATCGTCTGTTGTGCTTCACACCAACACACAAGTGAAAAAAATGGATTTATCAACATTAGAAAAAAATCTAAATGTAAATAAAAACCAAATCACATTCTATGATTTTAAAACAACATGATGACTGTAAATGTGTGAGTTTTAATATTGGCATCTAAAATATATCATTTATATCATTATGTCATACATTACATAATAGCTTTTTAATGCTGTCTTTGTGCAGGCTGCTCAAAAAGAGTAATAGTTGGCAATGATTTCCAAAATACATGTTTCAGGGACTCGAGTAACACAGGTAGATGTGAAATATACACTGCTAACATGACTGTAGGAACACTGTATATTTATTATCTGAATGTTCTTGTGACGACTGACCAAGATCCAAACTCATTGAGTTCTTTTTATTCCAGATATTAAACTGACATGTCCATCAGCTTGTGATACAGAAATAAAGAATGTTTGCACAATGAATGTCAGAATAAACACATCTTCTCTAGGTAAAACATGTATATTTTATCTATTAACTGTTCTTGAGTTCAAAACTCTTTAGAAAGTATCTTTTCAATAATTCTAAAATATTCTCTCTGGTTTCCAGGACAGTGCAAAACATTATCTGGCAAAACATGCAATTTCAGCATAACAAATGATGGGGGGAAATATGAAGTAAGAATGAATGAGACATGTAAAGAAATAGAGCTGTGGTTTTTGCCAGATGGAATGACATGTCAGCAAGTCACAAAGCCAGGTGCGTGTTGTCCTAAATTAAATGAAATTTTAACACAAACAAATCACAAGTACAATATGTATTTTTCACAATTCAGTGTTGTCATGATTGATCATTGCTGTCAGTGATGATGATGATGATGTTACCACTGTTGGTCAATTGATGCAAAGCAAAAACAGATCCTATCACACCTAAGACAAGCACTGTAGTGTGTCCAAACACTGTGTGTGTTCAAGTTTGGAAGAGCAGGTTATAGTAAAACCACAGACTATTTTTTTTTTTTTTAATAATTAAATTTCCTTCTGCTGTATTATTAATAGACACTGTGACTTGCACCTGTAACAACCAAGTCTGCAACTCCATCTGCAAACTAAAAGGAAACCCACAGACAGGTAAGATTTTGTCCACTTTTAAAATGTTTTTTAATTTCAGTTTATGTCTTCAGTTTGGGCAGAACAGTGATTATTTAACAAGCCTGGGGGAATGAGCCTCTGATGATATATACTTTATCTAATGCTTTTATGTGCATTATTTCATTTTTATTTTATTATATAATTTTCCTGTATTGCATTCTCCTGGCAATAAATATGAAAAAAGAAGTGAGCAGGTTAACCTGTCCCACGCTACTGTAATGCAAGGCAAAGCCAGAAACTAGGCAGAGTAGGATCTAATTAATTGCAGACAATTTAATAAAGTAACAATAATGACAACAAAAACACAAAACAACTTAAATATAAAGCAGAAAACTGAGCTGAGTACACCAACACGCACCATCCACAACAGAAGATCTTCCACTGAACATGGGAAACACAAGAGCTTAGTTTAATACACAAGGGATAACACCGTGTGTACACCAGCTGGAAACTGCATTCTGCCAGCGACCTTGTATGTCACTCACTAGTGGGTGTTCCCACCACTGGTTTCCTTAGTAACGTTTATGAATGACAGTTACAGATGTTATTCCATGTTGTAGACACCAAATCAGTTTTCTTGCTGTTAAAAACAAATTCCATTTAGGAGGGAAAAGACTAAATATAAATGGAATCAGTACATAAAATGTTTCAAATTTTAAAGAGATTAAAGATGAATGAGAAACAGCAAGTGCTTTTTGCCATTGTGGCTATTTATCTGCGGCGAAAGCACAAGCGACCATTTACAGTGGGTATGGAAAGTATTCAGACCCCCTTAAATTTTTCATTTTTTGCTATATTGCAGCCATTTGTTAAAATCATTTAAGTTCATTTTTTTTCCTCATTAATGTACACACAGCACCCCATATTGACAGAAAAACACAGAATTGTTGACATTTTTGCAGATTTATTAAAAAAGAAAAACTGAAATATCACATGGTCCTAAGTATTCAGACCCTTTGCTGTGACACTCATATTTAACTCAGGTGCTGTCCATTTCTTCTGATCATCCTTGAGATGGTTCTACACCTTCATTTGAGTCCAGCTGTGTTTGATTATACTGATTGGACTTGATTAGGAAAGCCACACACCTGTCTATATAAGACCTTACAGCTCACAGTGCATGTCAGAGCAAATGAGAATCATGAGGTCAAAGGAACTGCCTGAAGAGCTCAGAGACAGAATTGTAGCAAGGCACAGATCTGGCCAAGGTTACAAAAAAATTTCTGCTGCACTTAAGGTTCCTAAGAGCACAGTGGCCTCCATAATCCTTAAATGGAAGACGTTTGGGACGACCAGAACCCTTCCTAGAGCTGGCCGTCCGGCCAAACTGAGCTATCGGGGGAGAAGAGCCTTGGTGAGAGAGGTAAAGAAAAACCCAAAGATCACTGTGGCTGAGCTCCAGAGATGCAGTCAGGAGATGGGAGAAAGTTGTAGAAAGTCAACCATCACTGCAGCCCTCCACCAGTCGGGGCTTTATGGCAGAGTGGCCCGACGGAAGCCTCTCCTCAGTGCAAGACACATGAAAGCCCGCATGGAGTTTGCTAAAGATGGTGAGAAATAAGATTCTCTGGTCTGATGAGACCAAGATAGAACTTTTTGGCCTTAATTCTAAGCGGTACGTGTGGAGAAAACCAGGCACTGCTCATCACCTGTCCAATACAGCCCCAACAGTGAAGCATGGTGGTGGCAGCATCATGCTGTGGGGGTGTTTTTCAGCTGCAGGGACAGGACGACTGGTTGCAATCGAGGGAAAGATGAATGCAGCCAAGTACAGGGATGATATCCTGGATGAAAACCTTCTCCAGAGTGCTCAGGACCTCAGACTGGGCCGAAGGTTTACCTTCCAACAAGACAATGACCCTAAGCACACAGCTAAAATAACGTAGGAGTGGCTTCACAACAACTCCGTGACTGTTCTTGAATGGCCCAGCCAGAGCCCTGACTTAAACCCAATTGAGCATCTCTGGAGAGACCTAAAAATGGCTGTCCACCAACGTTTACCATCCAACCTGACAGAACTGGAGAGGATCTGCAAGGAGGAATGGCAGAGGATCCCCAAATCCAGGTGTGAAAAACTTGTTGCATCTTTCCCAAAAAGACTCATGGCTGTATTAGATCAAAAGGGTGCTTCTACTAAATACTGAGCAAAGGGTCTGAATACTTAGGACCATGTGATATTTCAGTTTTTCTTTTTTAATAAATCTGCAAAAATGTCAACAATTCTGTGTTTTTCTGTCAATATGGGGTGCTGTGTGTACATTAATGAGGAAAAAAAATGAACTTAAATGATTTTAGCAAATGGCTGCAATATAACAAAGAGTGAAAAATTTAAGGGGGTCTGAATACTTTCCGTACCCACTGTATATATACATAAACCCGATTCCAAAAAAGTTGGGACACTGTACAAATTGTGAATAAAAAAGGAATGCAATAATTTACAAATCTCATAAACTTTTATTTTATTCACAATAGAACATAGATAACATATCAAATGTTGAAAGTGAGACATTTTGAAATGTCATGACAAATATTGGCTCATTTTGGATTTTATGAGAGCTACACATTCCAAAAAAGTTGGGACAGGTAGCAATAAGAGGCCGGAAAAGTTAAATCTACATATAAGGAACAGCTGGAGGACAAATTTGCAACTTATTAGGTCAATTGGCAACATGATTGGGTATAAAAAGAGCCTCTCAGAGTGGCAGTGTCTCTAAGAAGTCAAGATAGGCAGAGGATCACCAATTCCCCCAATGCTGCGGCGAAAAATAGTGGAGCAATATCAGAAAGGAGTTTCTCAGAGAAAAATTGCAAAGAGTTTGAAGTTATCATCATCTACAGTGCATAATATCATCCAAAGATTCAGAGAATCTGGAACAATCTCTGTGCGTAAGGGTCAAGGCCGGAAAACCATACTGGATGCCCGTGATCTTCGGGCCCTTAGACGGCACTGCATCACATACAGGAATGCTACTGTAATGGAAATCACAACATGGGCTCAGGAATACTTCCAGAAAACATTGTCGGTGAACACAATCCACCGTGCCATTCGCCGTTGCCGGCTAAAACTCTATAGGTCAAAAAAGAAGCCATATCTAAACATGATCCAGAAGCGCAGGTGTTTTCTCTGGGCCAAGGCTCATTTAAAATGGACTGTGGCAAAGTGGAAAACTGTTCTGTGGTCAGACAAATCAAAATTTGAAGTTATTTTTGGAAAACTGGGACGCCATGTCATCCGGACTAAAGAGGACAAGGACAACCCAAGTTGTTATCAGCGCTCAGTTCAGAAGCCTGCATCTCTGATGGTATGGGGTTGCATGAGTGCGTGTGGCATGGGCAGCTTACACATCTGGAAAGGCACCATCAATGCTGAAAGGTATATCCAAGTTCTAGAACAACATATGCTCCCATCCAGACGTCGTCTCTTTCAGGGAAGACCTTGCATTTTCCAACATGACAATGCCAGACCACATACTGCATCAATTACAACATCATGGCTGCGTAGAAGAAGGATCCGGGTACTGAAATGGCCAGCCTGCAGTCCAGATCTTTCACCCATAGAAAACATTTGGCGCATCATAAAGAGGAAGATGCGATGACGAAGACCTAAGACAGTTGAGCAACTAGAAGCCTGTATTAGACAAGAATGGGACAACATTCCTATTCCTAAACTTGAGCAACTTGTCTCCTCAGTCCCCAGACGTTTGCAGACTGTTATAAAAAGAAGAGGGGATGCCACACAGTGGTAAACATGGCCTTGTCCCAACTTTTTTGAGATGTGTTGATGCCATGAAATTTAAAATCAACTTATTTTTCCCTTAAAATGATACATTTTCTCAGTTTAAACATTGGATATGTCATCTATGTTGTATTCTGAATAAAATATTGAAATTTGAAACTTCCACATCATTGCATTCCTTTTTTATTCACAATTTGTCCCAACTTTTTTGGAATCGGGTTTGTATGTATGTATGTGTGTATATATATATATATATATATATATATATATATATATAAAAATTATTATTATTAATTATACGGGGTTATAATGGTAGCTATTATACTAATTATTTGACCAAATGCATTTGGCCTAAAGATTTTACATTTTTAAAAAAACTATACAAGTGATTTTAATGATATATTTAATGTATTTGAATAAGATGAAATATGTTCCCTTTTTTCCAGGGTTTTTCCTCTTCCTGTATTTCTATCACATTCACAATGATGTAGCAGGAAGTTTCTCTGATGATCCAGAAAGCTCCAGCTTCACCACAACCATCATTCAATCCAGTTTTACAGCTTGTTAAAATGACTTAGAAACAATTTCTGAAACTATGGCTCATCATCTCTAAACTCTACACATAAAACACTCGCAAAACATCAAACATCTCTGGCAAAAGCAAACACTTCATTCAAAACTATTTTAACTCTTCTATAAATGGTGTTTTTGTATAGTAACTCTACTCACAAACCATCTAATGATTAGCCATGAAGACGACAAACTACACACAGATGTGAAACATGTAAAACACCACTATCTTGTGTCTGTATAGTATAAATCACTTTAAAAAAAAAAAATATTGTTTAATTTCAAATTAGGTATATTTATACTTTATATAGTATAATAAAGTATAAATAATGTAAAATAAAAGTATAATAAAGTCTAATGTGTTTAGCATTTTGCAAAAACTTTTTTTTCCATGCTTTACAATTGCGAACTGAGTGTAAAGCAGTGAATGGTTTCACTGAGTACCACTTTTAGTGTGTAAGCAATTAAAAAAAAAAAAAAGCTTTAATGCTGTGGAAAATATTTATAATCTAAGCATAATTAAGACAGAATGGTTCCTTTGACTTTCTAAGACTGATTTGAACAGTTGTTGTTTAAAGGGAAACTGTAAATCAAATTTTTACCAAAATCAAATGTCACTTCTGAATGAGTGAGAACTGTTTAAAATGATGTATGTACATTAAAATATGACCTTAAAAAGAGCCAACTTTACTGAAATCACTCAAAACAAATGACAAATATCTGTGATGATCATTACTGAAACCGTCTGTTATTGTGGGAGGACTGAATTGTGCTGAATATTAGTGATGTTAGATTTATTAAGTGTTATAATCATCCTGCTGTCCTGTATGTTTGAGCGTATGGATGTCAGAGACACAAACTATACTGAGACTCGTTTAGAAAACAAATTTACATCTACAGGATGAAATTAAAGTCACACGCCTGTGGATTCAGATATTTGCTTGATCACGCACGGATACTGATGTGGAATATATTTGGTTACTAAAAATGCAAGACACTGAAAATACTGAAATTCTATTGAGGTCCAAATAACATGATTTGCATATCTGCAAATGAACCGTATGTCATTGTTTCAGTGTCTGTGAGCTGTGGATCATAATCGTACGGCTTCATATGTGAACGGACGAAACTCTCTCTGTCCTCTTGGACTGTGGACTTTTCATCTCTAGAATGTAATAAGAAAATGCTTTAAAATTCAAGATTTATTATCAACAACTGTAGAAAAGAAAATTCAACACTTGCATCTTTATCAGGCTGTTTTTGGGAATTATGTCTCGACAAAAGCAGAATTTGCTGTGGCTGATGATCGTCTGTTGTGCTTCACACCAGATAAGTATGTTGCTTTAAACAATAAATTACATTTATCAACTTCAAAAGAAAGTCTATAATGCAGATGAATATGTTGTTCGGTGAGCAAAAACAAATGTGACTGGGGATTAAATTCACCACCAGGAACACATTGAGGGGTTCTACTTTGTTGTTTATTCATTTACTGTTTTCGAGAAAATGATTCACTATCAAAAATGACCTCTCAACTTAATTGAGAAGAAAGTTCACAAAAAGATCAGTAAAAGCGAAACAAAATTTAGATAAACAAAATGAGCGCTTTCACAGAGCTGACGACACAAATTAAACATTCATAGCTCTACAGTGTCATTTCCAAAATGCAAGAGAATAGGAAAATTACAAAAATCTCAGTGCAAAATAATAGAAAATAAAACCCTTATGAGTAATGCAACACAATATCAAAACACAATACGGCAGTGGGAATACTGTACAAAGAGAACAAAACGACATAAGTACATTTTTATATTACACCATTTGAGTGAAATGAGAGAAAATAACACTCACATCATGATGCGCTCCTACATAACACCACGTACACTTTACTAGAGATTGACCGATATGGGTTTTTCTATAACCGATGCCGATGCCGATGTTTAGAGGTCAGGGTCAGCCGATGGCCGATATGTGCTGCTGATTTTTAGGGCCGATATCTTGAAGTTTTCCCCTTCATTTGCATGCTAAAATGTCACACTAATAATTAGTGGATGCACAATACTTCTAAACTTAACACTGACTTGATTTACATAAAAGTTTTAGAGCATTTATCAAGCTGAATTTTTCAAGTTTGTTGGAACATAAATGTAAACTTAAATATACATTTAAATAAAATAAATACAACTTTATAAATAAAAATCAATTAAAAACTTTGTCATGTTGCACAGCCTTGTATGCAAGGACAGTGCTAAACTCTTAGTGATTTCTGACATTCTTTACGGTTAACGTTAGACAGGTTTAATGAGGATAATAACTGTGCGACATATATATATATATATAGTCATTGGTCGGAACACATCACTTTATTAGGCTGATGTCCATTTCGCATTACACAGTTAATGGAAACACACGCAGATGCGCATATTCTTGAGCTGAATTTTCATTAATGCAAAGTTGGATGGAAACCCGGCTATTGTCTGCATCAACCAAGAAGGGGAGCCAATGGATATCACACAAGAAGAAACGTGCAAACTTTGCGGAAAAGTTATGCTTAACCTCGGTCAGTATTCAAAGTGAAAGTAAAAGTGACGGAGCTGCCTGACGCTGCATTAACAGAGCATTTTCTCTCAGAGACGAATTTCAACATAATATGCTGATAACGGTATATAACTGTCTTAATTTATTCCATTATTTCTCTTGTGGCCCGTACATATAGTGAAACAAATGAGAAGAATAGTATTTCGTGTTAAACAGCTTGTTTTTTTTGTTTTTTTAAAGTTGGTGCTTGAAGTAGCCTAAAGCTGCTCTTAATTTTCATTTATGACTGCAGTGTTAGGAAATATTATAGACTGTTAATAATTTTAATTATAGGTCTAATTCATTGTATAATAGACCTAAAAAATGTTTAAAACATTTTCAAAGAGGAGCTGATAGCCTAATCTTTTATTATCCTCACAGCACGTCAGTTATGCGGTGATGCGCTGTGAAATTATTGCGGGGCAAATTTATTATAATATTAATTTAATAATAAAAGTAGCTTATCTAATAGTAATAATAATAGACTAGAAGAATGTAACAGGCTTACATTAATTGGAAAAGCCAAATCCTCTTAATATTGCCAATATTTGTCGGAGTAACGTAGCATCAATCACGCTTCAGTGTTTGTGAGAGCTGCCGCCTTCTCCACCCCAAGCACAGAGTGAAATTCTCCGACTCCGATACAGGAAAAATAAAACAGAACTTATAACATTGGGGCTAATATGTTAGCAAGCAAGCTGCTGGTAGTTTTGGACTACAGTCCTTAAAGTTAACTACAAGTAAGCGAACCTTCAACCAGCTGTAGCATTATGCCAGTTCTGACGGTTCTATGCTATCCGTTGTTTCTTTCACTAAGTGAAGCAACACTTCATAGTTTACTAGTAATATATAGTAAATATATGGCCATAGGACTTTGAAATATCAGAATTTAAGCCTTAGGCTACCTTTATCTCCCAGTACTGTTGTTGAATCTTCCAAAAGTTTCAATTCACATGCGGCAGCGGCACATTCCACCGCACCAATAACACAAGGCTGCCCGCGGACGTGCCTGGCTTTAAATCGGCGCTACTAAACACGGATATCGGCCGATGCCGATATATTAAAAAAAGACAAATATCGGCCCGATATATCGGTCGACCTCTACACTTTACAAAGGCCGAAATCCCCAACATATGTTGTACACTGTGTAAAGAATCACATTAAATACACATTACATGAAAAGCACAACAACATTGGAAAAATGAAGCGTGTAACATTTTCTTAATGTTAAATGAACCGGGCTAAACCGCATAGTATGACGTCATATCATCACGGACATTATACACGACATACTGTTTCAAATATGTTTCAAACAGTTTTTCAAATCAACATAACAAAATATACATCCAAAATGGGTATTTAACCAAAATATAATCACAAAACCCGTGTATTTACCCGTGGATGATCACAAAAACTTCATTTCCAGAGAACGCGTCGCTCGCACTGCTCGCAAACTCAACAGATATCCCAGAGTGAAAGCGCATGCGCACTGTCTCATACGCAACACACACAGTGCCACCTGCTGACCACTCCAGGAAAATACAGGTAACCACTATTTATCATAACTTAATACACTGAACATAATGAGAATAATAAAATAATAGATTTTTAACATGCAAGGAGAGATATAGATTTCAAGGTTAATTACCACCCAGTTACACAAATAAAAATTTTGAAAATTAAAAAAAAAAAAAATTACATTCTATGATTTAGTAAAAAACACATTATGACTGTAAATGTGCGCATCTAAATTTTGGCATCTAAACTAGTTTTATAACATTATGTCATACATCATCACGTTCAGTTTAATTTTCATGGACTAGTGGATTTCATGGATTAGTTTTATTTCCTTGGTTTCTAAGTATGTTCTTATTCGTTGTCATTGTAAATTATTAGCCAATTCAGAGGCTGCATCCTTCGAAGGTCACGAAGGTCAGACTGAGCGTTGTTAAACTCTGACAGCTGCCGTTGACGAGCGTCAGTGACGTTTGAGCTGGACTTTATATATTCAACTGCCTAAAAACAAAACAGGGTTCAAAACCTGTCTAAATATGTTCACCTTGGTGCATTTATCTACAAAAAAAAAGAAAACAAAAAGAAAAAGTTTAAAAGTAAGTATAAAAAAGTATAAATTATATATAATCGCATCTTGGTGAGACATATGTCGACATTTGAACCACTTTATATATATTTTTTATTTTTATAAGTACATTAGATTATTTGAGTTAGTTGAAAAACAATATTTACATTTAAAAGTGTAATCCGGCAATTTCTCCCAAAAATCCTGTCGTCACCACCATGCAAAGAACTCTGGGGTAGGGTAAGACGCGAAGGATCCATCTGTTGTATCCTTCATTGCCCGTGAAACGAAGGACGCATTTGAAGGAGCCTTTGAATTTGGACAGTCTTCATTGCGCCACGGTGACACAATCGGCCTTCGAAGGAAGCAGCCTCTGAATTGGGATGCAACTATTACCTGTCCCTAGTTTAGTTCTCATTATCCTGTGTATTTATCTCAGTTTGTTACATTTATTCCATATTGTTTATTCCAATAACTTTGCTTGTTTCCTGGTTTTGATTGGTTTATTAAAGAATACAGCTGCATTTAGATCTGCTTGCTTCGTCTCATCTTCCTTGCCTGACCTGAACATTACAATTATATAACTTTTTAATGTTATCTTTGTGCAGGCTGCTCAAAAATAATACTAGTTGGTGACAATTTGACAGATCCATGTTTCAGGGACTCGAGTAACACAGGTAGATGTGAAATATACACTGCTAACATGACTGAAGGAATACTGTATATTTATTATCTGAATGTTCTTGTGACGACTGACAGATCAAGTTACAAACTCATATTGATTTCTCATTTATTCCAGATATTAAACTGACATGTCCATCAGCTTGTGATACAGAAATAAAGAATGTTTGCACAATGAATGTCAAAATAAACACATCTTCTCTAGGTAAAATATGTATATTTATTTATTTTATACATTTAAATTTATTTGAACTGTTCTTGAGATCTAAACTCTTTAGAAAGTATGTTGTTTCAACAATTTTAAACTGTTCTCTCTGGTTTCCAGGACACTGTGAAAAAGACAGTTTCAACATAACAAATTATGGGGGGAAATATGAAGTAAGAATGAATGAGACGGCTGGAGGCATAGAGCTGTGGTTTTTGTCAAATGAATCAAAATGTGTGCAAGTCACAAATCCAGGTACGTCTTGTCTTAAATTTAATACATTTTTAACACATACACACAACTCATAAGTACAAAGGTATTTTTAGTGTTTATGATTGATCATTGCTGTCAGTGATGATGATGTTACCACTGTTGGTCAATCAATGCAAACCAAAATCAGATCCTAACACACCTTAAGACAAACTTAAATGTCTTATAAGCACTGCAATGTGTTTGAGTTTGGAAGAGCAGATTATGGTAAAATTACAGACTATTTTAGACTAGTAATATTTAGTGAGTGTTGTAATAATTAACTTTCCTTCTGCTGGATTATTAGTATGCACTGTGACTAGCAACAGTAACACCACAACCCCTGTCTGCACCCTAAATGGAAACTCACAACAACCAGGTAAGATTTTGTCAATAAGATTTTGTAAGATTTAATTTCAGTTTATCTCTTCAATTAGAGCGGGACAGTTGGTTATTTAACAGGACAGGTGTAACTGGCCAGTATGGGAATGAGTATGTGCCGATATCTGATGTCTATATCTAATGTTTTTATATGCAGTATTTCATTCATATCATTTGAAAGAAGTAGTGAGTAGAACTTTAGTCTGTCTGTGATCACGTTGTACAGTGTGTCATTATGACGTGTCAGTTTGGTCTGCGCAGATCTCATAAGTCAAACTCACACATACTCACACATACAGTTTTCCCGGAAAATCCTCCCATCTGTCATTTGTTGGACAAACAGGTTTCAAGCTGCTCAAACAAACAGAACAATATTTTAAAAATGTTTTAAAAGGATCAGTGTTTCACTCTTCAGGAAGTCAAACTACCAGTAACTGACTCTGAACAATAATCTGCCGTCTGTGGTCAAATGATACTACGCTACACAATCTATTGTATTTTATTCCTCTGTTGTTCTTTTATTACTTTCCTGATTGTCTCTGATGATGTTATTGCTTTTAACTCATACAGCTACAGTATGATATGATGATTATTTTGAATTATGTGTTGTCATGTTCTCTTGAGGTTGTCTGAATTTCCCTTCTGTTGATCCAAAGAAGACATGTAAAGAAGCTTCATATGACAATGATATATGCAGCGGTAAGTAGGACTCATTATTCATTCATGACTGGACTGTGTCAATAATGAATATGTGTATGTGAACTATTAGGGGTGGGAATCTTTTGGAATCTCACAATTCAATTCATATCTATTCTTGGGGTCACGATTTGATTCAAAATCGATTCCTGCCCCGCCCCCTGCCCCACCCCATGTAAAAGAAATCCTATGCCCTCAATTGATATTAAATACAACTCACAGGTGTAATTAAACTTTAAAGTTTTGTTGAATTATTATTTTTCAATCTCATCCTCAATCAGTTTATAATATGTAAACATCTTATACTGAACTGTTATATTCAAAATAAATAACATTTCCTGCCTTTTAACTTTACTAGTTATATTGTTTATATTCGTTCCCCTGGTAGTTTTGCTATATTACGCTTTAAGGGACTTTAAGGTTTTCTGTGATATCTGGCAACCCTCCACCTGTCGCTTTAATGAAGGTTAGAGTTTCAAGAAGAGTGCAGAAGAGCAATGTTAGTGCCAATCAGTCAAGACTTATTTAATAAAGAAATTTAAATTATACACACCTTGTAGGTGCATTATTTTACTCTATCCTGCTGCCACTTCATATTCGTCTCTTCGGTTTGAGTGGCGCGCACGCGTGTCTGTTGCATCATTAATATGTGAACAGTTTATGTGTTGGCAGATTGTTAACAGTTAGATATTTAGAATCAAAGTAAGTGATTATTATCAGCTGGATCCAATCAGTGGACGATTGTTTGGGGTTAGAAATATATACGCACTGTTGGATTCTCAATATTTTATTATAAAGTATTAATATACTTTAGCTTCAAATACAGGATATGTTCACTCGCTTTTATAGGCGGGTATTTGAACGTGCTTTTTGTCTGTAAAAAAGTACCTGAACATGGCAAGATCGCAAGAAAAGCTTGTAACTAAACATTAAGACTATTTTCTATTCATTAAGTTACTGATACAACCGCTGTTGTCAAGTAAGCTTCATTCATAATGCTTTCTCCGTTGCAAGTCTGTGCACTCCTCTAATCTGTCCAGCTGCTGAACTGCTCTCCTGGGTGATTTTCACCCCAACAACATTAACATTAATTAATTTTTAGAAAATTGATTTTCAAAATTTATGAATCGATTTAGACCGGCGGAAGATAGAATCGCAATTCATATGTGAATCGATTTTTTCCCCCACCCCTATGAACTATGATGATCACCAGTGCTGGTCCTAGAAGCAAAACTTTTAAGGGGTCAGTGCATTAATAAAACCCCCCAAAATGACCCCCAACCCCTTACAGGGTTAGTTCATCCAAAAATGAAATTTCTGTTATTTATTACTCACCCTCATGTCGTTCCACACCCATAAGACCTGTATTCATCTTCGGAACACAAATTAAGATATTTGATCATTAAGATAATTATACCTCTTGGATCATCAAAAATATCTTAATTTGTGAGTAATTAATGACAATTTTCATTTTTGGGTGAACTAACCCTTTAATCTGTTCTTTCAGGGCAGTTTCACTGTCAACAAACAATAGTGAGTGGAAACAAACTACAAACAAATAGAACAGGAAAAAAAATACAAAATTAACTAAACAATTTAGTATACTAAAAATAATGGCCGACAACAAAAATTGAATAAACTAACCAAAAGTAAAAAATAAAACACTGCATAGTCTTCACTGTGTGAATTAAATTTACATTGATTCTTATTATATTTATTAAAGTTATTCAGTGAAGAGCAGTGAATAATTCTCTCATTTTCTTATATTGTTTGATTAACATTAAATGACAGAAGACAGCAGGTTTATTAGGCTGCTGTCACTTTAAGACCGAATGCACAGGTCTAATATATTGACAAGCATTTGATTACCTTCCCAACTGTTTGGGAAGAAGAAGACATAACTGAATGCGTCATTGAATGTGAATGTTTAGTTGTCCGTTTAAGTGCACACACGAAGCCCAAAGTAGCCCATACTTGTCCATGTTTCACTGTCTCAGACTACACACAGAAAGCCGCCTTCGCAGCTCAATACGCTTTTAACTCTTTTTTTAGTTTAAGCAAGTCTGGCAGGAAACTGTATATTACGGCAGTCACGTTACATGATTTGACAGATTTGGACGTTATGTAGGAAGGGTAACAGTGAACTGCTTTAAAGGAAAGGAACAGAATGCTGCAACATGTTTTCATAATTGTTTGAAGCCAAAATCAAAATTGAAGGTAAAATTCTATTAATTACACAGCCCTAGACATTAAATCATCTTTGAGAGCAAGGGGGGCCCCTGGTGGATCTGGAGGCCCCTGGTGGTTAGGGAGGAACAGCACTGATGAACATGCATGCTGACTTTATAATACAATGCATGTTTGCAACATGTTTATTTATTTATAAATATATATATATTGGATCAGTTTAATCTTTGAGATCAAATCTACAGATATATAATTAAAATCTATTTCTTATTTGTGTTGAAGGGAAAGAAGGAAGCAAATATGTTCTGCATTTTAACAAGAGTGCATGGATGTGTGTCATCTGTGTTGATGAAAGTTCAACTGCTGTCACATCACCGTCACAAACCACCACTACCATTCGAATTACAAGTTTCACATCAACGTCACAAACCACCACTACCAATCCAACTACCAGTTTCACACCATCGTCACAAACCACCACTACCAGTCCAACTACCAGTTTCACACCATCGTCACAAACCACCACTACCAATCCAACTACCAGTTTCACACCACCGTCACAAACCACCACTACCAATCCAACTACCAGTTTCACACCATCGTCACAAACCACCACTACCAATCCAACTACCAGTTTCACACCATCGTCACAAACCACCACTACCAATCCAACTACCAGTTTCACACCATCGTCACAAACCACCACTACCAATCCAACTACCAGTTTCACACCATCGTCACAAACCACCACTACCAATCCAACTACAAGTTTCACACCATCGTCACAAACCACCACTACCAATCCAACTACCAGTTTCACACCATCGTCACAAACCACCACTACCAATCCAACTACCAGTTTCACACCACCGTCACAAACCACCACTACCAATCCAACTACCAGTTTCACACCACCGTCACAAACCACCACTAACCATCAAACAACTGGTAAACCACCGGTGACAATCCAACTACCAACTACCATTCTCCAAACATCTGAGATAATTTACAATCTAACTACAGTTGATCTAAGAGACAAGGATGGAGTTATTAATCCCTCAAAAGCATCGTAAGTGTTTGGTTACCAGTGACTTTTAAAATGATATCTCTATTACTGAATACAGAGTGATTAAATCAATTTTTGCAGAGACACCTTGGACAGTCTGAAGACTAAAATGGAGGAGATGGAAGAAAACAATAGAAGCAATGCACAGATCGTCATTGGGGATGTTATTGGTCTTCTTCACATACAAGACGAGAACACAGAAACCAGAGACATGTGTTACTCTTCAGATCCGAACAGCATAGACGTAAGACTTGAGAAACAATAAAACATAGTATGATTCCTCATTTATTATGATAATTCTTTTTTCACAGGTTGCTGACTGTCAAAGTGACCTGAAGACAGACATTCCCTGGTCTGTAAAGATTTCCAGCGAGGCATTTAAAAAATCACGTCTGGAAAACCATGGATATGCGTTACTTGGAGTTCTACGGTTCAAAAACATGGGAAAGGTACACACAATTAAAAATGTAAAAATCCCATGTTTGCAGATTTTAAGGAATGTTTATGGGATAGTTCACCCAAATATTTTCTCATTACACAAATTTCTTTTCCCATCATGACACAAATCTCTTGACCTCAGAAGAGCTGGACATTAGTACACTGTCATATTCACTAGTATTATGATGCTTCTATGGTGTTTTTTTTATCCTCTTTGCACCTATGAATTGTTGTTTGAAAAGAGTTAAAAATTCTACTTTTGTGTTCCAGTGAAAATATAACAGCATAAGAGACATTTTTGGGTGAACTTTTCTTTTAACAAATGTTTCCTGATCTATTGTATTAACATGTTTATATTTGATTTGCTCTATTTCTTATTTAGGATGAAACTAAAAATTACACTGTTTTGAACAATGAGGTTTATGGAATAACGATGGGCGCCAACATCTCCAACCTTACCAACAATATAGAAATGTTCTTTAAACAGAAAGATCTGGTAATGAAGGTTCCCTTTCATGGGAACATCGACGCTGCGTTGAATCGCATTGGGATCACCTCTGCGTGATTACGTCTTGAAGCACTCGTGAAATCGAACCAATAGTGTGACGGGACGTCAGAGCGGGTGACGTCACGGACCAGGAAACTATAAAGCACCCCTGAGAACAAAGAACGCCAGCTTCTGTGTCTTCAGCAGCGCTCTGTGTTTTCGTGTGTCTTATTTGGTGTTGTCTGTCCGCTATACATACAGAAAACGAATATCTCTTCGTCCGAGGACAAGAGCAGACTTTCGTTTCACCAAGCACTTATAATATAATATATATATATATAAGTTAAGACACTTATTATGGCGACAAGCAAGCAGCAGTTTGTCAAGTGTGTTCCTCCCTGCCCTCGCTTCATCACGGGCGGGGATACACACGAGATGTGCGTTGCTTGCTTGGGAGTGGAGCATGCCCAGGCAGCTCTCGAGGGAGCTGTCTGCGTGCATTGTGAGAAGCTAACGCTCCGTATACTCCGTTCACGCCGGGCGTTCTTCGACAAAGAGAAAGAAGGCGCCGCGGCGAGTGTTCCCCAGGGATCGGGTCCCGCTGCTGCTGAGGCACAGCGACGGCTTCATTCCTGGGGTTCACAGATGATCTGGTGGAGGGGTTAGAGACGGGCCCAGCCTTATCTCGGCCCTCACCTGCCAGATCCAGTGTCTCTCCCCTGGTTGTGGAAGCACGCGCTGCGGTTTCTTCCCCCAGGAGAGAGGCACCGGCGCTTCATCTATCCAGCTCTGAGGAGTTGGATGTGATGAGCGTCGAAGCTGGAGAGGAGGTCTCGCCATCCTCATCTCCAGCATATGAGGAGCTGTTGGAGGTTGTGACGCGGGCGGTGGCCAAATTAAATATCGACTGGCCAGCCGAAAGACCTGAAATGCGGCAAAAGAGCAAGTTAGATGAGCGCTTTTTGCCCGCCCGGTCACAGCCTCAGCGTCGGGGATTGCCGTTCTTCCCCGATCTCCACACCGAGGTGTCGAGATCGTGGCAGAAGCCGGCTCAATATAGAGTTTACAGCCCCCAAACATCTATATATTCTAACATCGTGGGGCTGAAACAGTATGGTTATGGGACGATGCCCCGGGTTGAAGAGACGCTCGCGGGCTATCTCTCGCCTGAGTCCGCGTCGTCCCTTAAATCCCCGACGCTGCCCACCAGGCCATTACGTACAACATCGGCCTTGGTGGGCAAAGCTTATGCCTCAGCAGGTCAGGCTGCAGCCTGCTTACACACAATGTCGATCCTGCAAGCCTACCAGGCCGACCTGCTGGGGGAAATTGACGAAAGCGGTGAGGCGAGTTTTGAGACCATCCAGGAACTGCGAAAGGCCACCGATTTAGCTCTCCGGGCCACCAAGGAGACGGCAAAAACAATCGGCCGTTCTATGGCAGCCCTGGTGGCCACGGAGAGGCACTTATGGCTAAATCTTTCTGACATTAGAGAAAGAGATAAAGGCGTGCTGCTAGATTCACCTCTGTCTCCCCTGGGCCTCTTCGGCGATTCTGTCACCTCGGCCGTCGAGAGGTTCCAGGAGGCCAAAAAACAGTCAGCGGCCTTTCAAAAGTTCCTCCCTCGCCGCTCTCTCCCTGCCGAGGCTGCTGAGCGGGAGCAGCCTCGGCCATCTACCAGCTCCTCATCTGCGCATAGAGCGCAGCAAAAACAAAGTGTCGCCACCCGTGCTCCCCCGCAAAGATCTTGGGGACCGGGGCGGGCGACGCAGTCGAAGCCTTCCAAGGGTAAGACAGATCTGCGGACTGTCATTATCTCTAGGAAGGCTTCGAAGAAGTCCTGACGCCAGGCGCACAGGACTTCTGAGGGCAGCCCCCTCCGAAGAGGGTCCTGTATTAAGATCTATAAAGTTAACCCCTCTTCGGTGCCCTCAAGGGGCCGTTCTGCCAACCCTGCCACCTTGTGTGCTTCAGGGCGCAGCGGTCCCCACCGACCCTCCGAGGAGGGTCGGCCAGCGTCTGATTCGGCTGTTCTCTGCCGGTGCGCCGCTTCAGGGCGCCGAATCAGATGCTCAAATAACACCAGAGGCCAGCCTCGAGAGGCTGGTTCCCTTAGTAGAATTTCTAGAAGAATGGAAACGTCTTCCCAATATTTCTCGATGGGTGCTGCTCACAATAGAAAAGGGTTACAAAATACAGTTCGGGTTTCGCCCGCCTCAGTTCAAAGGGGTCCTTCCTACAGTGGTGGGTCGCGAGCAGTCTCTGGTTATGGAACAAGAAGTTATGACACTCTTGCAAAAAGGAGCTATAGAAAGGGTTCCTCCTCCCAGCAAGCAGTCAGGGTTTTACAGCCGTTACTTCATCGTTCCGAAGAAGGATGGAGGGTTGCGTCCTATTCTAGATTTGCGCATGTTAAATCGTTCAGTGCAAAAGCTCAAGTTCAAGATGCTTACACTCAAACAGATCACTACACAGATCAGGTCCGAGGACTGGTTTGTGACAATAGATCTGAAAGACGCTTACTTTCATGTGTCAATCCATCCTTCGCATTGGAAGTTCCTCAGGTTTGCTTTCGGGGGCGAAGCTTACCAATACAAGGTTCTTCCGTTCGGCCTGTCTCTTTCACCCCGCACCTTCACGAAGTGCGTGGATGCAGCTCTGGCTCCCCTGAGACTCCAGGGCATCCGCGTACTAAATTATATCGACGATTGGTTGATTCTAGCTCAGTCAGAGCAACAAGCAGTTCAACATCGAGATGTAGTTCTGTCACAAATGAGAAGGTTAGGGCTGAGACTCAATGCCAAGAAGAGCGTACTTCTTCCAGCACAAACTTCCAATTATCTAGGAGTAGTCTGGGATTCCACCACGATGCAGGCACGTCTGTCTCCTGCTCGGGTGAATGCCATTCTCTCAGCCGTGAAAGGGGTGAAATTAGGCCAGTCACTCACTGTGAAACAGTTTCAGAGACTGTTGGGTCTGATGGCAGCTGCGTCCAGCGTGATACCTTTTGGCCTGCTGCACATGAGACCCCTACAGTGGTGGCTCAGGACCAAGGGGTTTTCTCCGAGGGGAAACCCTTTCCGCATGATCAAGGTCACGCGGCGATGCCTTCGTGCCTTAGTTATGTGGAAGAAGCCTTGGTTCTTGTCCCAGGGACCTGTGCTGGGAGCTCCTTGTCGTCGCGTAATGCTAACGACGGATGCGTCTCTCACGGGCTGGGGGGCGATCATGAGTGGTCGCTCGGCTCAGGGTCTTTGGGAGGACCATCATCGTTCCTGGCACATAAATCGGCTGGAAATGATGGCGGTATTTCGAGCACTCAAATACTTCCTCCCAGACCTTTGGGGCCACCATGTGTTAGTTCGCACAGACAACATGTCGGTGGTTTCCTACATCAACCATCAGGGGGGTCTGAGGTCTCGCCAGCTGTGCAAGTTATCCCATCAGATCCTCCTGTGGTCCCAGGGGAAGCTTCTCTCTTTGAGAGCAGCTTATATCCCAGGGCATCAAAATGTGGGGGCAGACATCCTGTCGAGACAGGGGCCGAGGCCCGGGGAGTGGAGACTCCACCCCGAGGTGGTGGAGCTCGTTTGGAAAAAATTCGGTCGTGCAGAAGTCGATCTGTTTGCCTCGAAAGAGACCTCTCATTGCCCGTTGTGGTATTCCCTGACCCATCCAGCCCCGCTGGGGTTGGATGCCATGGTACAGGCGTGGCCGAGGCTGCGTCTGTACGCATTTCCCCCGATTGCTCTGCTCCCAGGAGTTCTGGAGAGGGTTCGCCGGGACGGGGTCCGTCTCATATTAATAGCCCCGTTCTGGCCGACCCGGATATGGTTCTCGGATCTAGTGTCCCTATTAGAGAGCTCCCCCATGGAGATTCCAATCAGGCAGGATCTCCTGTCTCAGGCGGGCGGCACAATAATTCACCCCCGCCCGGAGTTGTGGAAACTGTGGGCTTGGCCTCTGAGGGGGCCGAGCTCATAGAATCCGGTCTCTCAACTGAGGTTGTGGAGACCATACTCCACTCCAGAGCTCCGTCCACGAGAAAACTTTATGCATATAAGTGGAAGCTGTTTGCTACTTGGTGTAGCCGATCTCAGGTGGACCCGTTCCACTCATCCATCAGTCATGTACTGCAATTTCTCCAAGAGAAATTCTCGGATGGCCTATCCCCTTCTACATTGAAGGTATATATTGCAGCTATTTCCGCCTATCATGCACCTTTGGGGGGCATTTCTGTGGGAAAGAACCCCCTAGTCATACGTTTTCTCCGTGGTACCCAGAGGCTGAGGCCTGCTGTGCGTACAAGAACTCCGTCCTGGGACTTGGCTATTGTATTGGAAGGGTTGGCTGCGGCTCCCTTTGAACCTTTAGAGGAAGTATCTGAAAAGTTCCTCACTCTGAAAACTATATTTCTGTTGGCTATATCATCTCTCAAAAGAATTGGAGATCTACAAGCACTTTCTGTTGCTCCTTCATGCTTGGAATTTGCGCCTGGAATGGTCAAGGCTTTCCTGCATCATAGACCGGGGTATATACCCAAGGTCCCCACCAATGTCCCGGGGCCCATTGTTCTGCAGGCCTTTTGTCCTCCACCCTTTTCAGATGCGGATCAGGAGAAACTAAATCTGCTATGCCCGGTGAGGGCTTTAGACACTTATGTCCACAGAGCTGCCCTGTGGCGCAAGACCGATCAGTTGTTTGTCTGTTACGGGTCCCCTAAGAAAGGGGGCCCAGCGTCTAAGCAGAGAATGAGCAAGTGGGTGGTCGAGGCCATCTCTCTTGCCTATGAATCGTCCGGACAGCCTTCACCTTTGGCTGTCCGGGCACACTCCACCAGAGGTATGGCTGCTTCAAAAGCTTTGTTCTCGGGAGTTCCCATCAGCGAGATCTGTGATGCGGCTGGGTGGTCATCTCAGCACACCTTTATTAGGTTTTACAACCTTCATTTGGGCTCCACTCCGGGGTCCGCGGTGCTCTCGTCCCAAAGTTAACAGGACAGGCACTTGGTCCTATGGCCTAGTTGGGATAGGGTTCCCAATGCGATTCAACGCAGCGTCGATGTTCCCATGAAAGGGAACGTCTCGGGTTACGTCTGTAACCCTGGTTCCCTGAATAGGGAACGAGACGCTGCGTTGCTCAGCCATACTCCCTGCGCACCTGTGAGCGTCTGCTTCATCCACATCAGAAGCTGGCGTTCTTTGTTCTCAGGGGTGCTTTATAGTTTCCTGGTCCGTGACGTCACCCGCTCTGACGTCCCGTCACACTATTGGTTCGATTTCACGAGTGCTTCAAGACGTAATCACGCAGAGGTGATCCCAATGCGATTCAACGCAGCGTCTCGTTCCCTATTCAGGGAACCAGGGTTACAGACGTAACCCGAGACGTTTTGTTGTGAAATGTATTTTATTATAATAATCAGACACTGTGAAAGCAAAAAAAAAAGAAGAAAATTTCAAACATGTTCTTACAGGTCGGTGAGGCGTCCTGCAGTTCTTGGGATGGAAAAGGTAAATTTATTTATGGTTGTATTGATCAGTTCCTATCAACAATCCCAATTTATTTTATATAATTAATTTCATTCCTCACACTCTTTTCTTCAAAGGAAATCTTACATGGACGACGTCCGGCTGTGAGACAGTAAAAATCGACAGTAACACCATAAAGTGCTCGTGTTCACATCTGACGTTCTTTGCAGTGCTGATGGTGAGAAGCTTTTCAGAGTTTCATTTAAAGACCCCATGAAATTTACCCCAATATCAGAGTCTTTTAGCCCATGTCTATATGCTAGTGAACTTGTACAACATGACTAAAGAAACTTAACAGATATATGCATTTAAAATTTAAATATCTGATTGCTAACAAACAACTAAGGGTTTAAAAATCATCGAGCTGATCTGTGTTTTTCTGTTGTGTTTCTCTGATCTCTCAGTCTCCTCCAGATGTAAATTCAAACATCACAGCACCGTATGTGGATTCATTGAGCTTCATCACTTCTATCGGCTGTGGCATCTCCATGTTTTTTCTGTCCGTCGCTCTGTTCATGCATTTCCTGTTACGGTAGAGTATCTTAAAATATAACATATAGTTTGTGCTGTTAGTACTTCAAGTATTAATGTTTAAAGTTCTTTGACCAGTTGTGTTTGTTCATCTTTTGGATTAAAGCATCTGCTAAATGTTACAAATACAGGTTGTTTTTATATTTGAACAGGAAAGCCAAATCAAATCAGGCCACGAAGATCTTGACGAACATGTTTGTGGCTTTGTTTCTCCTGAATTTATCCTTTTTGTCAAACGAGAGCGTCGCCAACACAGAAGTCAAGGTTGCGTGTGTCCTCATAGCGCTGCTCATGCATTACTCCATGCTGACTACATTCACCTGGTTCTTCATTCAAGCTCTTCATATGTACTTATGGCTCATCAGACAGAACATCACCATCACAAACTACATGACGAAGATCACCGTGTTCGGCTGGAGTGAGTTATATGGAGAAACTGTTCACTTAAGAAAATAACACTTTTTAAAGCAAAAACCAGCATATTGTAATTGTTGATTTAACGATCTGACATGATGGAGTATGTCCCTCACTTTACAAAAACCAAACAAAAACACACCCATTGAGTGCAAGCATACACGTGACGTAGTCTAGAACAGTGGTTCCCAAAGTGGGGGTCAGGACCCGGGGTGGTCGCGAGATGATTTCCAGAAATAAAAAAAAAATATTTTTTAATGATTAGAAATAGCATATTTTATCAATAATTGTAACAAAATACTAAAAATAGTGGTTAAATTAAAAACAAAAAACATGCAAATAAAAAAAAGCCATCAACCTTTCGATTTTCCTTCCCCTCGACCGTGACTCCTGAAGTGATTACGACAGATTAACGACATATTAGCAACAGCATCAGTTGTAGCAGGTCAATTTACAGCACCATGTTAAACATTCAGACGTGTGCATGTAGGTAATTCTTTAGGCTTTAAGCTTTGGATATTATTTTTGTCGAAATGAAACATTCGACCAAAGACAACACAGGGAGGCCAGCGGAGGAGAGTGGAGAAGCACCACCGTCATGCCTTTGCAGTACATATGCAGCACACTTTCAGTGCGCAACTGATCCATGGCTGTTTATCACAAACACAACAGTGCTTCCCACACATAGACTTTACCTGGGTGGGTATATTAACAGCCGCCCAAGTATATTTGGTGACACATTTTTGCTTTTATTGTTTTTATCCACTTTTACTTTTTTTATCCGCCCGAGATAATGAAACCATCTGCATTCGATTTAGAGGCCGTTCACGTCACGTCTAAAAATGCATGGAAAACGCCAGCCGCGGCACTTTCACCTCTTTTCAAAAGTGCTCGTTGCTAAGCAACCATGAGCCGTGTTCTCCATGAAGACAAGTAAGTTTCAGCAAAGGATAAATGTATTTCCAGACCTTGCATTAGCTTTACTACTAGATTATACTACTACTTATGGAGATAATACATAAAAAACCCACCCTGTACAGGTATGATCAGCTGTTAGTCCATCTTGGCAGAGCTTTCGATCTCTATTTGAGTAGAGATCGTTCGTCCCGCGAACTTGAGCGCGCAAAAGACGCGACATGTGACTGCCCCTAACTAGGTATTGGAAAGTCTCCCCTCGCTCTACGCGTTTCGTACCTGCTCGTTCAGTGTGCACGAGAACTGTTTACTCCCACTGACAATTCCACATGTGCTGCAAAGTCACGCGGTGGTGCGCGCGTGATCATGTTCCTTCCACATTGCATTTATTAGAGCAGTTGGCCACATCCAGTAAAATAAATGGATCTCTATGGGTCCTCTGCTGGATGTATATGGTAATTACAATAAAAATGTATTTCCTACAGATTTGTCTAACCAGCAGATTACAGAATTCTGCCTCTAACACCTAGATCAACATCCAGAAACAACTCAGAATTAATTTTGATCATCATTAAAGTGTAAAAATGTAATATTTCATATGCATGAACATGGTGTAGTTGAGAAATTTTGTGGTAAATGGATAAAAAAGTACTTCATATCCCCCAAAATACAGCATAATCTGTATCAAAATGAATTTCAATAAATAAAAATATTTTTAAAAGTTACACATTATTTGTTTGTCACATGTAGTAGATCATTTTTGTGCCGTGGGTAACAGGAGGATTTTCCACCCGGCTACCACCGCAAGTATATTTCAAACCTGTGGGAAGCACTGCATAACATTTACTTATTTTTATTTCAAATCCAAAAGTTGTTACTGAACTTGGCCTGTCAGCATTGCGATTCTCTTTGTATACACTATATTTCATAGATGTCACAGTTTAAACGCACTACATTTAAACATTTTATTCAATTCATTACTTTATATTTATATAAAGTAATACTTTTGATTTATATATTACGTTGCTCACGCAAGTGGCAAAACATTTAAACATAAGCTTTATGTTAAAATCACAAACATTTTAAATTAAATCTTAAAATAGACAAAAACAGGCAACTCTCATCTTTTCTTTCCTTTTAAATCTTTTTACAAGAAATCCCTTAGGTCATAAAGAACTTTGTTTTTCCACCTTCATGAAGAGATGAGTGCTATCTTTATGTCTCCTTGTTCACCTAAATGCCAGTTAAGGTTTCATTTTCCTTGCTTTACCCAAGGCAAAGCCACATGTTGACTGTGTAACAGAGACTTTAAATTATATGCATCTATGGTGAAATTACTAGTTTTTCGCATCACTACATGTTTATTTTAATGCAAACAATGCGCTATCGTTTTAAGTCAGAGCGGTGCAGCGCAGCAAAAATAGACTGTGCGTGAATGATCGCTGCACTGCTGCAGATGCACCGCTCCTGGAACGCACTGCCGGACTGCATCCGTGTGCAGTGTGAATGCTCTAATCTGTTAATATGGGCACGAAAAAAAAATATGTACTGCATACACACTGCAAACAGAATATGTGTGAAACAGGCGTTAGTGTGTGTGCGCCATTGCGCACAAAGTTTGTATACTTTAGCCACCTCAGAAGATAGTGGGGGTCGCGAGTCACTGGCATCGTTATTTTGGGGGTCGTGTGCTGAAAAGTTTGGGAACCCCTAGTCTAGAAGGTTAGACTGCGCGTGAATATTTAGAGTGCACGATTTCACTGCGTGATTTAGTCTATTAAAATACATTTAAACTGCCCCCAGAATTCAAGATAAGGGGCAAAAATGCCCCTGTATGTCTTTTATATTTATATAATTTAATATACTTATATTAAATATTGATTTTATAAAAGTGTATTTTATGCAAGTGTATTAAACAGTTTATATTAAAGGGTTAGTTCACCCAAAAATGAAAATTCTGTCATTTATTACTCACCCTCATGCCGTTCCACATCCGTTCCAAGACCTTCGTTAATCTTCAGAACACAAATTGAGATATTTTTGTTGAAATCCGATGGCTCCGTGAGGCCTGCATAGGGAGCAAAGACATTTCCTCTCTCAAGATCCATAAAGGTACTAAAAACATATTTAAATCAGTTCATGTGAGTACAGTGGTTCAATATTAATATTATAAAGCGACGAGAATATTTTTGGTGCGCCAAAAGAAACAAAATAACGACTTATTTAGTGATGGACGATTTCAAAACACTGCTTCATGAAGCTTCGGAGCGTTATGAATCAGCTTATCAAATCATGATTCGGATCGCATGTCAAACCTCCAAACTGCTGAAATCACGTGACTTTGGCAATCCAAACCTCTGATTCGATACACTGATTCATTACGCTCCGAAGCTTCATGAAGCAGTGTTTTGAAATCGGCCATCAGTATATAAGTCATTATTTTGTTTTGTTTTTTGGCGTACCAAAAATATTCTCATTGCTTTATAATATTAATATTGAACCACTATACTCACATGAACTAATTTAAATATGTTTTTAGTACCTTTATGGATCTTGAGAGAGGAAATGTCATTGCTCCCTATGCAGGCCTCATGGAGACATTGGATTTCAACAAAAATATCTCAATTTGCGTTCCGATGATTAACAAAGGTCTTACGGGTGTGGAACGGCATGAGGGTGAGTAATAAATGACAGAATTTTCATTTTTGGGTGAACTAACCCTTTAAGTGACTTACATTTTAGACAACAAATTGCTGGTTTCGCTCACTCTATTCCAAACAAAGTCCACAGAATTGTTTTGCGTTTCTGAGCAACACTTCCTGAAAGAATCAGCCGTTTGAATGAATCGGTTGAATCTCAATGACTTACTCGTTAACAGGAACTTGCTGCTACCTACTGGTGGATTTAATTTCACATTAAAAGTATCTTTTTATTTTATAAATAATTTCAAATAACAGTATTTAACGTTTTATATTTTCAACATTTCAAAACATTATGCAACTGTAACTACTCTTGACTGATTAACTTTAATAAAGCTTAATCTATAGTTATATAGCTATACATTAGATCATTTCTGTACCTGAAAATCTCCTGTTTAAGCAAAGCACCGTTTAATTCATCTATGTTTATTCTGTTGTATTTATTTGTGCTATTACTCGTAATTTGAATTTTTGTTACTATTTTATTACTTACTGTTTACTTGTCTAACAATATTTAAAATTTAAGTGAGTTAATATAGTAGCTTTTGGTGTCGTAACCTTATGTATTAAGGTTACATGCATCGAAAAACAATAACTAGGCTTATTTTATAGGCCATTTTCTTTTCTCTTACTTTATTTATTTATTTATTTTATTGTGGGCCAGTGAAAATTTTGGCAGGGCAAGTAAAAATTTGAACCAAAAAATCCTTAGCGTTGAGCCCTTTACTGGATTGCTTTTGTAGTGGAAACACTCATGTGGTCAAATGTGTTCGAACAACGCAAAAGACCACCTACTCTCTGCCTACTGACCTAATGCGTAAACATTATGGAAGTGTGCTAAACAGACAGCTTTGTTGGCTGAAGACCCATGTTCGGTTTGAAGACGAAAAATGTACCAAGCACAATGTTCTCTCACCATGAGAATATGGCCTAGGCAACTAGCTGAAATAAAATAAGATTTTTTTATATTTTATTTTTATTTGAAGTTTAATTTATTTCAAGTAATTTTTTTGGTAACACTTTACAATAAGGTTCGTTAGTTAAACATTAGTTAATGTATTAACTAACATGAAATAACCTTGAGCTATACAGTTGTCACTGTATTTACTCATCTTCATTTATCGTTAGTTAATGAAATTACAGTTGTTCATTGTTTGTTCACGTTAGTTCACAGTGCATTAACTAATGTTAACAAGATTTTAATAATGTATTAGTAAATGTTGAAATTAACATTAACAAAGATTAATAAAAGCTGTATAAGTGCAGTTCATTATTAGTTCATGTTAACTAATGAAGTTAACTAAAGTTAACTAATAAACATTGTAAAGTGTTACCGCTTTTTTTAATGTTTTTGGTTTTAGTGAACTATAATAACCCTGGTCTCCATGTGTTTTCAGCATTTCCAGCTCCTATAGTCGTAGCTGTTGTTTCAATAGGAGGATATAAAACAGTGATTATAAACACAACGTCTGGAAAAACCACACGAATGTAAGTTGTTGTGATTTCACACATTAATGAAGCTTTAAAGTATCTATTATACTAAAGTATCTAAGTATACTATTTCAAAAGTTTCTAATTCTGTTTTAAAGGTCTCCTACAACAGGTTTACAGGCATCCAAAGTAAAAAAAAAAAAAAGAAAAAAAAAAGAAACACTTTAATTTTTCTCATTATATCCACTGCAGCATCAGCTCTTTTCTCACAGTGTCTAAAACAGTTTGATCAAGGATTCGGTCTCTCTTAAAGGTGGGATAAGTAGATTTCCAAAAATGCTGTTGGACATTGTTGATATTTGAAATCAACCCAAACAAACCCACCCCTCTATTCATTGCTCCACGTCCAAAACTGAGTCCAAAATTTTCGTATGCGTTTTTTTTTTCGTATTCGTGATCCTAAAAAATCATCATGCGGGAGTTCTTTTTTTTTTTTTTGGACATCATACTATCGCTCTGACTGCATAAAAAGAAGACAGAAACACTTTGATTGATTAAACATTAATATAATAAACAGACGACTATAGCAATACATGGTTTTTCTGTGTTCTTCAAGCCTTCTCGGGTATTTCCATAATAATAAAGTATATTTATAATACAGTGCTAATCAAAATGCTGTTTCAAACACTCAACTGACGTTATGAAGTGAGTTTGGAGTAAAAAACACTTGTTGGACAAGAGGTTAATAAACGCTTATGTTTGGAAAGTTTGTTACGTGTTGCTTTTTCAAATGCAGTGCTTTCATGTGGAGCTTCATTTACTGCTGATCACAAAGCCGCTCTTCACTAACTTGCTGTGTACATATTTATATAATTAAACAGAGAAAAAAAAAAATAACGCAGCCGTTGCTGTCATAATCACACTAAGCTAAATCGCGATTTCAATTCAATTTCAATTAATCATGCAGCCCTACTTGATACTCAGTGATACAAACAGTAACAATGGCATCAGTTTTATCGTATCAATCTCATCAAAGTGGATTTGGCAGCAGAAAACAGCATCTTCTCGACATGAACAACACGGACTTCAACTCTACAACTACAGTGATTGAGGGCAGGGCAAAGCAGACACTGTTCACTAGCAGCCATTGGGCTGTCATTATGCAAATTAGTTACAAACCTACAGGTCCAGCAGGAAGTGAGACTGGAATTACTGACGCACTGTTTCAGGCAATTTAGAATCGCTTCTTTCTTTTGGGAGATAAAAACTCTATTTATCTTTGAAATTTTTCAGACCTTTTACAATCACAAACAGCTTTAATAATAAGACCTTGTCTCCGGAATACAAATTAAGATATTTGTGATGTAATCTGAGGGTATCTGATCCACACAAAGGCAGCAACGACATTGCACGTTTTGAGGTCCAGAAAGAACTAAAGACATCATTAAAACCGCTGATGTGACTACAGTGGTTCAAGACGCATGCGTCGTGCTGCTCACGTGACTACAGCCGGCCAATACTAAACACTGAAGCTCTGCAACAAAAATAACGTAGCAGTATGACCGAGGACAGACGAATTTGTTGAATAAATTCGTTATTTGTTTTGTTTTTGTGTACAAAAAAGATTCTCGTTGCTTCATAATATTAAGGTTGAACCACTGCAGTCACGTCAACGGTTTTAAGAACACCTTTAGTACCTTTCTGGACCTCAAAAGGTGCAATGTCATTGCTGCCTATGTGTGGATCAGATACCATTGGATTTCATCAAAAATATCTTAATTTGTGTTCCGAAGATAAACAAAGGTCTTACGGGTTTGGGATGACATGAGGGTGAGTAATTAATGACAGAAATTTCATTTTTGGGTGAACTAACCCTTTAATTGTATTTAACTCTCTTCTGATTATAGGTGCTGGATTACAGATCCTTTCATTCACTACGTAGTGAACATTGGCTACTACACTTTAGTTTTCATCTTCACGACAGGAATCTTCATCACTATCTTCACTAGGATTGTCCAAGCCCGACACATAAGAGCTCCTGATGGCAAGAGAAAGACATTCAGAAAGCAGCTCATGATGGTGTTGAGTTTGTTCCTGCTCTTCGGCCTGACGTGGGCTGTGGCGTTCTTCAGTTATGGAGTGATGCTCATTCCCTCATATTACATCTTCACTGTGCTGAACTCGTTTCAGGGTGAGAAACAATCACATACATCATTACATTTGGTTTAGTAGAATGCTTCTATTTTTTTCCAGCAGATTTCAGCAAATGTTTTGAATTCATTCGTTAATGATTTTTATATAATTATATATTAAATATATAATTAAATATAAGGGGTTGTAATGGGAGTTAGTAGAAGTAATTTTCTCTGATTTTTCCCAGGGTTTTTCCTCTTCCTGTATTACTACCACATTCACAAAGACGTAGAAGGTCGCTTCTCTGATGATCCAGAAAGGTCCAGCTCCACCACAACCATCGTTCAATCCAGAAATAATGCTGTGGAAAATCTTTATAACTAGCATAATTAAGACAGAAACCCATGTTGTCTCTTAGACAGCTGATATGTAGTCAGTAGAGTTTAATACGTGTTTTCAATAATAATCTGTGTCTAATATGCTGTACGGTGAGGGGATATAACTCATAATGGTATTATAAATAGGATCATAAGCTTAAGACATTTTAAACAAAAAAAAAAATCACTGGAAACTACTTTACAAGTCACATTTTTTTTTTTGTATTGTAAGTTTAGGGTAACTGTAACCCTAGTTATGAAATATATATTGTTGACTGACTTAAATGTTTAAATTGTGCAATAAACATTATTTCATTCATAATTTCTTGATGTAGGCTTTTATTTGCAAAGATGTCAAGGGTTTTGTTTCAAATAATTATAATGCAGTTATCATTTAGACTTTTGTTTTAAGCCATATTTCTGACAGCTAAACAAAAGTAAAAATGATAGTTTTTTATACAGTGCATTAATATGATAATTTTTTACTATTGCTCTCATAACGGCATAAATTTGTGCATTATATTCAATATTTTGATTTAGTCTTTCCACATATAAATATATCAATGGTAAGTTACTATATAGGTTTCTTATTGCAGGTTTGTTTGCAGTAGTTATTTTTTTGATATGCGTTTATGATAGAGTGATATAGGCTTGTGTAACACTAGAGGGCGCTGTGAGATTGTTCAGTGTAACTCATAATTGAGTCTGAGGCTGGAGTTGGAGATGTGAATGAGATTACTGAACACAGACTCAGTGCGACACATGTAGTTGCAGTTAAAACCATCTATTGACTCAATAATTCACAGTGAGAATCACAGTGACTAATAAACTTCCTCTATCCAGTTGAATGAGTTGAGCATTTCACCTGTTGATTTCAGATTTATTAGCTTTAATGCTGTGGATGTTTTTTATGTTCAGTGAGGAAAGCAAATAACTTGTTTTTATGACACTTCCAGTCAAACTCACACTGCTAATAAATGCTGTTCTTTTGAGCTTTCTATTCATCAAAGAATCCCCAAAAAAAACATGCATTATAGTTTCCACAAAATATTAAGCAGCACAACTGTTTTCAACTTTGATAATAATAATCAGAAATGTTCTTGAGTAGGAAATCATCATATCAGAATGATTTCTGAAGGATCATGTGACACTGAAGACTGGAGTAATGATGCAGAAAATTCAGCTTTGATCACAGGAATAAATTTCTTTGATTGAAATCACTTTCCGGGTTTAGAAATAAGGCTACTTGATTTTGGGGGAAAATCATAATCACGATTATTTTTGGTCAATAATAAAATCATGATTATTTAATACGATTGTTGGGTGATATGATCTTATTTCATGATGAGTCATTTTAAATATCAGTGAAATTTCACAATTATCAATACTTCAGCAAAAACTAGTTAATAATAGTAATACAATAAGAACTAAGAAACTAATTACGAAAAAAGACAAATACAACAGAACAAAAATACAAATTAAATAAAGAGTCTTTTAAGTTTTTTCAGGAAGATGTACTAACAGTGGTATTCAAATAAGTAATATCCTACAACAAAAAACCTGAATAATCAAATGTAAATAACTGCATATTCTTACTGTACACATTAAATATAGATAACCTTATTAGAGCTACTAAGGGTGTTTTCACACCCAGTTCGTTTAAGCCCTCCAAACACTCTCAGAGTGGTTCAGCATGTATATGTGAACAAACCAAATTATCTCAGACCCCCCTAAAAGGACCCAAAAGCGAACCGTAAAAAGGGAGTTGAAAATGTGATCGCTGACACTCTTTCACGTATCCATTCTTAAAAACCTATGTTTTTTATTTTTAAGGGTGGGGGTGTTATGTCTGATGTCTTTTGTGTATGTGTATGTTTGTCTTTTGTGTATGTTGTGTTTTTGAGTGTGTCTGTGCAGGAGAAGGTGTGGCACATACTTCTAAAACACATCAGATGTAACACCTTTTACATAACCCATTTCACTGTCCACTTTATCTTCCAAATTTTCCAGTAGGTCAGACTCCAGCATTTCACCTCAGTAATTATGAAACGTACAACAAGCTGCCACAACTTTGTTTATCTTGCTGATGTTGTGATCATTTCTCTTATGTAGGCAACGCCATCATTTTAGCATGGCTTTTAGCCTGCCAAAGGCATCTATAGCCCCAGCACATATGGGAAAGCCCCACCTGTTTCTGAAGCCATTTATTACATTTCTCAGGTTGTTTCCTGTAGGAACTTTTATCAAATTTGGTTTCAGGATTTGGAGAATGGCTGAGACTACTTGCGGCATCACGGTACATGCGGTTGAGAGGCTGATACCAAACAAGTGTGAAATGGATTGATACTCAATATTTGCAGCAAGCCTCCAAAGCGTAACTGCAACTCTTTGTTCCACAGTGAGAGGAACTCTGTAGCAAGTTCACTGTCGCTCCAGGTATGGTCTAATTTTACTGCAGAGGAACATGAATGAGTCTCTTCTCATCCTGACATTCCGCAACCAATAGCTGTCTGTCCAGTTTACAGTGCTTTCCCACCAGACACGAGACCTGGGTTTTGTACAACATGACCTGGTAACAATACAGTACAGTGCATTATACAGAAAGGTTGGCAAGAAGCATTATAACACTTGAATTGCCCTACTTTGCACTGATAATAACAACAAAACTATATATATTAATAAATGAATCAAATTATTACAGTTCAAAAGACAACATGTAATTACGTAGTTTTCTATACTAACCATTCAAATGAAAGCTGAAACGTCACAAGCAGTCCTGTGGCAAGCAGCAGCAGTTGCTGATAGTGTTAGAAGAACATTTTCTTTTTAGCTGCCATCCTTTTCCTCTTCAGTTTTTTTCAGATGCTTTCCTTTAGCTCTGCTTTGTCTGACTCTCTCTCTGTTTGTCATTTGCTTCAAAATGTGCCACAGCCATGTGATTACAACATGTGAAGACGTCATCTTGAATACCCAAAACCCACAGCTGCACAGAAAGCTGGGGTCTGAGTTCTTATAAAGTTGTGGTGTGAACAAGAAAGGGTCTGAGATCACTTCATTGCTGAAGAGGACCAAAAGAAGGACTGGGTTCTCTTTTGAGTCCACTAGATTGTGAACACCAAAAGGACTGAGGTCACTTTTGGCTGGTTCCCTTTCTAGTTCACAGTGAAGTGGGTTTGGTTCTTTTATAACGAACTATATGTGAAAACAACCTTAATGTTTCTGAGCTTGTATTACTAAAGATGAGCAGTTTTATTAATACTACATAGGCTGCTTGGATGGTATAAATCGCATGTTTTAGTGCAAGTTAAAGAGCAACAAAATATTATATTTTATTATTTTTAAAATATTTATTTATTTATTTATTCATTTATTCATTCATTCATTCAGCTTGTTTTATTCTCTTTATTGATTATAAGGGGTTATAATGGCAGCTATTATAATAATTAATTTGACCAAATGCATTTGGCCTAAAGTTACTTTTAAAAATTATACAAATGGCTTTAATGATATCTTGAATGTATTTGAATTAGATGAAATATGTTTCTCTTAGTTTGTTTGTTTTTTTCCTCTAGGGTTTTTCCTCTTTCTGTATTACTACCACATTCACAGTGATCCGTTTCTTTGATGATCCAAAATACTCCACCACATCCATCGTTCATCTAGAATTAATGATGTGGAAAACATTTATAATTAGGATAACTAAGGTTTAAGGTGTATTTGTCTCTTAGACTTTTTATAGACTGATTTCTTAAACTGATTTGTACAGTTGCTGTTCAAGAGGAAACTGTATTTTCACCAAAATCAGAAAATCTAAATCAAATTTTCACCAAATGAATGAGTGAAAACAGTTTAAAATGATGTATGTATAGATAACTTTACTGTAATCACTCAAAACAAATGTCAAATATCTGTGATGATCATTACTGAAACCGTCTGTTATTGTGAGAGGACTGAATTTTGTATGTTTGAGCATATGGATGTCAGAGACACAAACTATATTGAGCCTCTTTTAGAAAACAAATTTACATCTTCAGGATGAAACTAAAGCCACACGCCTGTGGATTCAGATATTTGCTTGGTCATATAACCGCTTAAAATTCTCACACACGGATGTAGAACATATTTGGTTACTGGAAATGTAAGACACGAAAACACAGTGTCAAAATCAGATAATGACTTCTGCATTATTGAGCATAACTAGTGTGTTATATCTCTGAGAGCCTCTCATGTGATTGTAATGAAGCTGATAAAATGTCTTAATCATGATGGACTTTGGCTCAAACATATATTTAAATCAGTCAAATGTGCAAATATGTGAATATCATTCATTAAGTGACAAAATATCACAGCAAGTGCAATTTATTGAAAGGTAAGAAAGAAAAATTTTATATCCAACATTTCAGATTTAGTTTTTTTCCTGTTTAAACTTGACTTGAATTGAACTATAGCAAAACAATCTAAATATTCGGTTGTTAAGTCTGACGTCACGCGGCAGCGCTTCCGGGTCCAAACGCTCTATCTCATACCACAAGAAAACAACAAATGGTGCTAATATACACACACGATGTGGTGTAATACTTACAAAAAATTATAATCATAACCTTTATCTCCATACCAAAATCCCAGATGGCCAGACAGTGATTCATCTTTTATAAATCGTTAAAATATTAATGCCTGTGACGCTGTGAGCACGGAGACTGTTGTGTAGACAAGTATTTTAAATGTTTAACTTTAAAATGTTAAATGTTTAATATGAATAAATAGCGCTCAAAAATGGCTGCGGAGATGCCGTTCTCAAGTGAAATGAGTCGAGGCTTGGACCCAGAAACGTGTACTAACCACTAATAAAAGTTCTACCAGAAAGACTCGGGAGGCAAGCTAACGAAACAATGATATTTATTACCAATCAGCAAGCAAAATATAACAAGATAAGGTTCTTTGGTGTAGGCCCCGTCCATAGCTCACATCCTGAGGGTTGCGGACTTTGTGTTTCCTGCCTGAAGCTGAAGGCAGGGGCGTAGCTGACCCCCGGTAAGTATGGACAGGGACCATCCTGGTGGTGGTGGGGAGGATGGAGGTGAAGGTTGGCGTCAGCATCTGCGAACTCAGACATGTGTAAGTACCGATCTTTTATACTCCAAGTGTTAGATAATGATTGGTTAGATCTGAACTAATAGGTGACGTAACATTTGAGTCTTCCCAGCAGAACTTGCGCTAGAGCTTCATTTATGCCATCTTTTTGCCATTATTAAATATAATAATTTATTTTCTATGCTCACATTATTCTCTGTGACTTGATAAACTGGACCTTAATGTAAATGAACACTGAAATTCACAGTCAAAGGCACAAATAAACATGATTTTCATGTATGCAAATGAACCGTATGTCATTGTTTCAGTGTCTCTGAGCAGCGGATCATAACTGTACGCCTTCATATGTGAACGGATGAAACTCTCTCCTCTTGGACTGTGGACTTTCATCAAGATTGTAATAATAAAATCCTTTAAGATTTATTTCTAATATCTGTAGAAAACAAAATTAAACTGTCGTCTATCAGGCTGTTTTTGGGAATTATGTCTCTGCAAAAGCATTTGCTGTGGCTGATGATCATCTGTTGTGCTTCACACCAGATAAGTATGTTGCTTTCAACAATGTATTTATCAACATTAGAAGAAAAAAAAAAAATCAAAATGTAAACTAGATGAGTAAAGTTTGTAGACAAACTAAGTTGGCTTGAAAAAGCCTAGCCAGAAAGTTTGGAGTAGTTTTAAAAGCTTTTCAGTTAGAAATAGTTTAAGTTTTAGTTTAGTAGTTTAAAAGCTAGCTAGTGAGTGTGTGCGTGCGAACAGATTGTTGAAACATTGCCGCATATTTTGAATGGCTGCCATGCCTACAAGGGGATGTACATAGCACGCCATGACAGAATAGTAGACCTTATAGTGAAAGACATATCAAATTACTTCACACCTCCAATAAGAATGTATAAACATTCCTGTGTAAAACCATACATGTTCCAGTATTGTAATAGTAACTCTGAAACCTTTTCACATCTGATGATACACCTGATGTTGTTATGATTAATGAGGAGTCTAGATAAGTGTTTGTTTTGGAGGTTGCTTGTACTTTTGACTCCAGTATGGAGGAAGCCTTTATGACTAAAGTAGTTAAATACCAACCACTCCTAAACACTATTTCAGAGATAGGTTATCGGGCTCGATATTTGGCAGCTCAGGACATACACACAGGCTGGTAGTAAAGGGGCTTCAACAGCTTGGGATGCCCAAAAAAAGGGCTAAGTGGTTAGCAAGTTTCTGTGCTCTGTCTGCTATTATAGGCAGCCGCCATATATGGCAGAGGCGTTGTTACTTACACCCATAAAAACTGAGAGTTATGCTTAATATTGTGATGATCTGCTGTATGCTACTGGACCATGATTTTGTACATGTATTTGACTGCATCTATAATTGCTATTTTGTTTGTTGTTTTGGCCTTGGGGCACCCTGAAGTTATGGCTCCTTTTATTTAATTTTTTGTATTCCACCTTAATAAATCTTTTGCGGATCTTATTTTGATGTCTGTGGTGATCTGTCGGCTGGAGTCGGTTTCCCCGTTATCCATCAAACTCACGTCAGCCCCTTTTCTTAGTAGAATGGGGCGTAACAATAATATTGGTAACCCTGAGTGGTTGCTAAGGTGTTGCTATGCGGTTGCTAGGGTATTTTGGGGTGGTTGCTAGGGTACTCAGAATGGTTGCTAGGGTGTTGCTAAGATACTCGGGGTGGTTGCTAAGGTGTTGCTATGCGGTTGCTAGGGTATTTTGGGGTGGTTGCTAGGGTACTCAGAATGGTTGCTAGGGTGTTGCTAAGATACTCTGGGTGGTTGCTAAGGTGCTGCTATGCGGTTGCTAGGGTACCCTGAGTGGTTGCTAAGGTGTTTGTTACTGATAAAGTAACAAACATGTTAAAGTAACCCGATAAAGTAAAGAAGTTCAGTGTGAAACAGTCAATAACACTCTTAGAATGTAAATATAATACGTATGTGAAACATGCTACCACCAATTAGGTAATTAAATTTTCAACACTCTTGTCCCATGGAACAAATTGTAAAAATAGTGCAAACACTGTATCAAAAAGTAACGATCCCAACTATGTCTTCAGATAGTTTACAAAATACAGCTGCTCTCCGTGTACGTGCTTCGGATGAGTACACACAAATCTCCTCACAGCGTGTGCGTTTTCTCTTTTGTGTTTAAATTGGCAAGGTTTAAATGAGTTTAAACAGATAGCAACGTGGGATGTTCAGGTCTCACCTGCGCTCGCACGCTATCAAAACCCGGGTGATGACGGCGTAAATGACTGCTCATAGAGCATACGGCTCTTGCATTGAACATTTGTTTATAGTGATTACAGTAGTTTGCTCCACATCTGATTTTCTATAACCAAACCAGTTCCAAATTGTGGAGGTAGCTCCTCGCTTAACAACAAGCTCCTCCTCAGCCTCACGTCCGCCTTCCGCCATGCTTGTTTTCACTCCACACGTGAACAGTGAATCGGTCGCGCACGAAACTACGTCATCAACTAGATTTATCGTTATTATCGTGAGGAGACAAATTTTTATCGTGAGGAGATTTTTCAATGGTATATCGCAAACGATAAGATATCGCCCATCCCTGATAGATGATAGATAGATAGATAGATAGATAGATAGATAGATGAATCAGTTTAGTTTGAATCCGTTTAAATGGCCTATAAATAGTCAAGTCAAGTCTCCTTTATTTATATAGCGCTTTTAACAATGCAGATTGAGTCAAAGCAGCTTTACAGTGATAACTGGTATATAATTTTGGCTGCACACCAGCCCTTAAAGAAAATAGTGTCATTGTCCATCTTAAGTAAATTCAGTATTGATTCATTCCAATGTAAGAATCAATAGTTATTAATTTAGTTAATTAAGTCTGCACTGGAGTGAACAGTGATGTCATCATCCAGCTCAGTTCAGTTCACATACAATGGTGTCAATGCAGGAGATCAAAACACTGTTGAATATCAAATGTCAAGTGTCCCCAACTAAGCAAGCCAAAGGCGACAGCAGCAAGGAACCCAAACTCCAACAGGTGACATCAGGTGGCAAACAGGTGTTAAAATGGAGAAAAAACCTTGGGAGAAACCAGGCTCAGTCGGGGAGCCAGGTCTCCTCTGGCCAACAGCGAACAGTGCTTTATGATAGCTGCCTGAATCATAATAAGTCCGATGGGATCGCAACAGTCAAAGTATTTATTCCAGTTCCATCCAGTTGAAGATAGTACATAGAATGGCAGCTTCATTGAGTCTAATGGGCTTCAGTGTGTTTATATTTGAATTTGTGACAGTTAGAGTTTTAGAGTTTTAGTTTCAGATCAGCCAAGAGAGTTCAAAGAAAGGATTTTTCCAAGTTTTAATCAGCATTTTTAGGAAAACCGTAAGTCGGATCAGTCTGAAAAGATATAGTAACTCAAGTCAGAACAGTCTGAAGGTCTAGTCTGAGTTTGGTGGTTGTAGCTTGAACAGTCTAGGAGGAGAAGCATTTAGAAATTTTAGTCTAAGAAGAAATACAATATCAGTAAGTTGGCTTTTTCAATAAGTTTAAATACAATATCAGTAAAACCAAAATCAACCACATTCTATGATTTTGTTTGAAACAATATTATGAGTCTAAATGTGTGAATCTAATATAGAGTTTTACATTAGCATTACATAATAGCTTTTTAATGTTGTCTTCATTTGTGCAGGCTGCTCAAAAATAATAATACTCGGTGACGGTTTGACAGATGTATGTTTCTGGAAATCGAGTGAAAAAGGTAGATGTGAAATATACACTGCTAACATGACTGTGGGAATACTGTAAACTTATTATCTGACTGTTTTTGTGACGGCTGACAGATCAAGCTCCAAATTAATTATATTGAGTTCTTTTTATTCCAGATATTAAACTGACATGTCCATCAGCTTGTGGTACAGTGATAAACAATTTTTGCAGAATGAATGTCGGAAAAAACAAATCTTTTCAAGGTAAAAACGTGTATATTTGTGTATGTTCTCGAGTTCAAAACTCTTCAGAAAGTATTTTTTCAATAAATATCAAATTTTCTCTCTGGTTTTCAGGACAGTGCAAAGCATCTGGCAAAACACACAGTTTCAGCATAACAAATCATGGAGGGAAATATGAAGTAAGAATGAATGAGACGTGTAAAGACAAGCTAGAGCTGTGGTTTTTGCCAGATGAATTAAAATGTCTGCTATCAGCTTCAAAACCAGGTGCGTCTTGTCCTAAATTTAATGAAATTTTAACACACACACATATATCACAAGTACAAATGTATTTTCCACAAATCAGTGTTGTCACGATTGATCAATGATATCAGTGACTCAATTCAAACAGTTTGTCTTAGGTGTGTTAATTGTCTTCTAAGAACTGTAATGTGTTTGAGTTTGGAAGAGCAGTTTATGGTAAAACCACAGACTATTTTAGACTAGTTATATTTAGTGAGTGTTGTAATAATTACCTTTCCTTCTGCTGGATTATTAGTAGACCCTGTGACTTGCAAGTGTAACAAACATGACTGCACCAAAATCTGCACCCCAGTCTGCACCCCCGTCTGCACCTCACATGGAAACTCGAACACAGGTAAGATTTTGTCCACTTTTAAAGTGTTTTTTAATTTCAGTTTATGTCTATAGTTTGAGCAGGACAGTGGTTTAACAAGACAGGTTTAACAGGCCAGTGGGAATGAGCTTGTGCTATATATACTATATCTAGTGCTTTTATGTGCATTATTTCATTTTATATCATTTTCCTGCATTGTATTCTCCTGGCAATAAATATGAAAGAAAAGCGAGAAGGTTAACCTGTCCCACGCTACTGTAATGTGAGGCAAAGCCAGAAACCAGAGATTAGGATCTAATTAATTGCAGACAATTTAATAAGGTGAAAGTAATGACAAAAAAACACACAAAACAAGTTAAATATAAAAGAGAAAACGCAATGAACTGAACTGAGTACACCAACAGGCACCGTCTATAATGGAACAAAATCTTGCACTGAACATCGGAAGCGCAAGAGCTTAGTTAAATACACAAGGGATGGGATAACATCATGTGTACACCGAACATCATCGTTGTCTCGTCGCGCTAACAGCTTGAAACTGCATTCAAACTGCAAGCGACTTTGTCACTGCATGTCAACAAGTCAGTTTCCTTGCCGGTAAAAACAAATATTAAATGTTTCATATTTATGATGATCGAGAAACAGCGAGCTTTATTTGCCATCGTGACTATTTACCTGTGGCGAAAGCACGCAGGTCGGTGTATTTGGGTTCACGAAACCATTCAGTCTCTGAGACACAGAGGCCATGTACACATTGCAGCTAAATTCGGTTGTCAGTTCACCTTTTAGTGCTTAATCGCGTTCTGTACACACACAGTTCAGGAAAATACGTGAGTGACAACCGCATTTACAGAAATTCTATGCAGTGTGTACGGAACCGAACTGAACAACTAGCTGTTCATGACGTTAACGTTCATCGGAGATGTGTCTCTCTTCTGTATGCGTGGTGAATCACAGGGAAAGCACAAGCCTTGACTCATTCGAGTTGCCAGATCTTGCTAGAAAAATCAGCGAACAAGAATAATCCCAAAATAAACCGAAATAAATCCAAATGCTTTATGCTGAAAATAAGACCAAAATATTGCGATTAATGTCTGCTCACTTTAATAACTCAATAAACCCGTTCGCTTTATGAGACAAGCTTAAAGGTGCAATATGTAATATTTTCTGTCCGCTAGAGGTCGCTAGTGGCCTATTCAAAACAAAGGCGCAGCTTGATGACTGCCAAGTTTGAGCGCGGAATCTTGGGACATGTGGTCTTCACCTCACAGCCGGTGGAAAAGAACAGGGATAGGACTCAGGAAGAAATCATGTTCATGGATGCGATTATTAACGTTACTGTAGTATGAAGCAGAGCAGGAGCGAGTGTTGTGGGAGCTGAACGAGGCCGCTGGAGCGACTGCGCAACACACGCCTCACGAGCAGCGGAACTTTTATTATGCCACAGTCACCGGCGCTGCTTCCGCTTTTCCAGTCATGAGTATGAGGTAACACACCTCTGTTTCTCATATTAGATACATTTGAGTGTGTTGAAAATGATGTTACATAACGTTACTCTGAGCGTTCGCTCGGCGGCTGCTGTGAGACACTGTTACACACTGCAGTAAGATAGATCGATTTTAGAATATCATATTAAATGCTGGATGGCATGTGTTGATAAATGGCATGCAATTAATTTTAAAACGTACTGTATGATGGAGAAAATGCTGTATTACTGTTACTAAAAATAAAGCTGCATCTGATTATGCTATGTTAGCTACTTCACAAAATAGTGTTTTTCTCTAAGGCATGGTAAAAACATGGTACTTGCATGGTACTTGCAGAGAGATCATAAATTATAAGAAAGTTGCTGACAACTTCACTCCCAATATATCTCAACTTTGTTGCATCACTGGACATGCCTACATCCTGTTGCCAATGGTCACTGTCACTCGTATCCCCAGTTCTCTATTCAAATTAATAGGATCTTGTCGCTGCGTGTCGCTGTTAAGGGTGAGCGTATCAGAAGGAATGCAAGCGCTTGGAGTACATCACAGACAGTACAGAACATCAGTTTACTGTCTTTTTTTTGGCATATGTGACAAAGCACAAGTAACATTAAATATTCAGTCATGGTCAGAATTATTAGCACCCTTGGTAAATATGAACAAAGAAGCCTGTGGAAATAAATCTGCAATGTTAATCCTTTTTCTTTTATTAAAAAAAAAAAAAAAAAAAAAAATCACTAAAATCTAACCTTTCATTAAAGTAAAATAAATAAAGATGGAAAATCTCATTATGAAATAAATGTTTTTCTCTAATACACAATTAATGGCACCCAATTATTCAATACTTTTTGCAACCTCCTTTTGCCGACATAACAGCACCGATTCGTCTCCTATAATGCCTGATGAGTTTGGAGATCAGAGATTGTTCCTCCATAAAGAATCTCTTCAGATCCTTCAGATTCCTGGCTCCATGTTAGTGCTTCTCCTCTTCAGTTTTCTGTAGGGTTCAGGTCAGGGGACTGGGGTGAACATGACAGAACCTTCATTTTGTGACCCATTATTGTGTTGATTTAGGATCATTGTCCTGATGGAAGATCCAACCGTGGCCCATAATAAGATTTCTAGCAAAAGCGGTCAGGTTTTGATTTTTTATCTGTTGGTATTTGATAGAATCCATGATGACATGTATCTGAACAAGATGTCCAGGACCTCCAGCAGGAAAATAGGCCCACAGCATTAAAGATCCAGCAGTATATTTAACCGTGGGCATGGGGTGCTTTTTATCCCTGTTTGCACCAAACCCATCTTGTTGCCAAAAAAATATTTTTTTAGTTTCATCTGACCATAGAACGGGTGCTGATAATTGTGGCCAATGTGTATTAGAGAAAAACATTTATTTCATAATGTGAATAATATGAAAAGAGTCTAAGTAATTATTTAAATAGATTCTGACATTTGTTTGTGAAGTTGTGTGTTATTTATTGTGCATTGGATGGCGCTTGCGTTCAGTGTAGACATGGTGCAACTGACTAACAAGTAACAAGACACAGCTGTGAACAATCAGAGACTAATAACGATAAAAATACAAAGGGACTACAAACATGGCACAGAAAACAAGAACAGAACAGGACAAACTGCAAATTAAAAGACCACATAAATAAAGCACAGAGAACAGACAGAATATGACAGGTACCGTGATCATGGCGTGCTGTATGACATTATGACGTGTCAGTTTGGTCCGTGCAGATCGCATCAAACTCAAACATACAGACTGTTATCAAAGCAGTTTTCCTGACACTCCTTCTGTCTGCCATTTGTCGATGGTGTCGATCTGCTCAAACAAACAGATTAATTAATAGGTATTTTAAAATTGTTTTAAAATCACAGTGTTTCACTCTTCAGGAACTTAAACAACTGACTCTGAACATTAATCTGCTGTCTCTGGTCAAACATGTAAACAATATTAGGCTACGTTACTCAAACTCTATATTGCATTTTATTCCTATGTTGTTCTTTTATTACTTTCTCGACTGTCTCTGATAACTATTCAATGCAAAAGTTTTATTGCTTTTAACTCATACAGCTACAGTATGATTTGATAATTATGTTGAATTATTATTTGTTGTCATGGTCTCTTGAGGTTGTCCGAAAATCCCATCTGTTAATCTCAAGGAGAGGTGTAAAAAAGCTAAATATGACAATGATACATGCAGAGGTAAGTCTGTCTTAAGATTTATAAGATAATTAGTTGTTTTAGTTGCTGTATGTCATACTTCAAACTCAGCAGAATATAAAGTGAAATTACACTATAAACCTAGTTATTCATTCAGCCTACATGCTATTGCTTATGTGAAACAAGCCTTAGGATTTACCACAGTACTTCTCAACCAGGGCCAAACATGGATATATTATTATTATTAATATATTATTGTATTATATTTTGCATAATTAAATAGTACATGTAAACTGACAGCATATTTGTTAGTGAAAATTTAAGTTCGGAGAATGTAAGAAAGTTACACTTACTGTACGCCGATAATCTAACATTATTTCTCTTTTCCATTCATTTGTGCTACGTTTGTGCTGATTTGTGCCGCAAAAACAAACGTTTCTGCTGGTTTGGTGTTTGAGATATTGTACATTATTTTTTTGGGTTGTGTGACATAACTCTCCACCCCATGTTGTTCAAATCACTCTAAACTGGTCCCATTCGTTTGTGCTCGATTTGTGCCATTAAATTAACACTGTACCCATTTCCCCATCTTAAGCCTAAAGTTTTTTGTTTTTTTACACATACACTATCGCTTGACACGTGCTCTAGAAAGTTTCATCTTTGTCCAGTATCTGCACTATTTTTCTCCAGAAGTTCTGACTGATAAAAATTTCATTGTATTCTTTTAAACTAAAGTTGTGGCTTTCTCATAACCCCCTCACACAAGCACTTGTAAATACGGGCGTCTGTTGTTGTTGCAGTCTCCAGTATTTTTCCACTTTAATTTAATTTTCTACTGTGAAACAAGATTAATGCAAAACAAATTCAATGCACGTGCGACCTGTGTGTACAAAATCGGGCAGTGCGTGTACTACTGGTGATGAAATTTGTTGTAATTGTATTTTTGGTGTTTGGTGCGTTTGGTAATAGACACTTCAAGGCAGGTTTGTTGAGGCAAGTTGGGGCTAACTCTGCAGGAAAGTGACTCTGCAGGTTTGGACACCCCTGCTCTAGAAAGTGTTTGCCTACACAATTGCTCAGTCATGACATTAGGGCTGGGCGACACAGCTAAAAAAAAATATCATGATATAATGTTTCATATTGATCGGTATCGATAATTATTGAAAAAAATGTAGTAAAAAATGTTTGAATTTAACCAATGCAATTTTAATTAAGCCAAACAACAAATAATTTTTAAAACAAAGCTAAATAAAATGTAAACAAATCTTTTTTATATTTTATATGAAGATTAAATAAATAAGTGTTAAAGAAACGTAGAGCTGCACAATTCTGGATAAATTGAGAATTTTTTTTTTTTTTTTTTTTTTTCAAACCGAGATCACAATTCTGAATGTCAACTAAACGAAATAATGTAATTTACTAGAGGTTCTGACAAAATATTAATTGCTGCAGTCTTTTTTAAAATTTTAAATATATTTGAATTATTTATTTTAAAAAAAATCTGTTTGGATGTATGATTCAATGATGCCCATAAATACTCTTGTTTCATTACTGGATGAATCAGTGTATATTTGAAAGAATCTGTTGAATAAAGATTCAACATCAAATGCATTTTTTAACCAGTCACTTATCGCCACCTGGTGGTGAAACAATGTAATCGATTAATGCGTCATTTTCAGCGTGTTCAAGTTTCTTTCAAAAGCTGATTTGCTCTATTTTGATCGATAACATAGACATTAATATTTATATCTGAACTATAAACTTTTATCTCAGTACTTCTGTGATAATTTTAATATTTGTAACAGAAATAAAGATACCGTGTTGTTGAAAACACTGTTTGTGCAGCTGTTAATACCAACTGCTCTCTCAAGACAAACTTTGAAGTAGATCAACTGTAAGACAAAAGGAAACCATGAAACTGCCACACTGATGAGCTGATGTGTCCTTTTTATTCACAATCTCCTCGTCGCCGGCAGGTACAGCACTCATTTTCATGTGTTTGTGTGTTCTGATCTCACGTGGCGAATTGCGCACCTGAACTCCACAGCAACTTGTTTGCGTGTCACTTGTAGCACGTCTGTTTGTGATCCAGGGACGGAGTGAGCTTGAAAGTTGTGCATGCAACCAACCTTCATGTCTGTTTACATTTTAATGCATTTAAGTGAAACTATATCGAGAGTTATATCGAACATTTTTTCTATCGTTATCGAATAAGACGTACCGTCGATAAATATCGATACCGTTTTATCGCCCAGGCCTACATGACATATAGAAACATAGCTAAATATTCCTAATATACTGGACCTATTATTGCATTTAACCTACTTTTACCTCTTGAGACATGTCTTCACAAGCACCCACAAAAGAGCATTATTGTGATATCTGAGTTGAGGGAGAAATGATGTGTGGAAGAGGAGATTGCAAAATATGCTTTATATTTGTAATTCCACTAGGTGCCATTGTAGCAAAAACTACACTTCACTTTTAATGACTAGACTATGTCTATGTGAATAAGAATTGTGATGAACATGCATGAAGCACTACAATGCTGAGATTAGCATTTCAATGTTTATAAATAAGCAACAATATATTAGATCGCTTTAATCTTTGACATTCAGTTGCACAAATATATTAATAAAATCCATCCCATTTATTTCTGTGTGCCGAAGAGAATGAAGGAAGCAAATACATTCTGCGTTCAAACGGGAGTGAATGGAGGTGTGTGACCTGCAATGAGACATCTACTGCTTGTAGTCAAGCAAACAAAACCGCCTGTTTCAAACTACCTGAGACAACTTACAATGTAACATCAGAAGATCCAAAGGACAAGGACGGATTTATTAATCCCTCAAAAGCATCGTAAGTGTGTGGTTACCAGTGACTTTTAAAATTAAAACTCCATCACAAAATACAGAGTGATTAAGCCTGTTTTGCAGTGTTGCCTTAGACAGTCTGAAGTCCCTGGTGGAGCGGATGAAAAAAGACAATAAAAGCAGTGCACAGATTGTGAAGGGGGATGTTATTGGTATTCTCCAAATGCAAGCTGAGAACACAGAAACTGAAGATTTATGCTACGCTATAGATCAGAGCATGATAAATGTAAGGCCTGAGAAGCATTAAAATATGCCCATCTGGGTAGGACTCTATTTATCAATGATAATTCTTCTTTTCACAGATTGTTGACTGTCAAAGTGACCTGAATACGGACTTTCCCTGGTCTGTAACGATGCCCAGCGAGGCCTTTGATAAATCACAACCGGAAAACAACGGAAGGGCGTTTGTTGGAGTTTTACGGTTCAGAAACATGGGAAATAAGGTTTTTTTTTGTTTTTTTTTTTAAGTTTTTCAGTGAACTATTCCTTTAACAATTTTTTAATCAATTTTTTTTCACGTTTAAATTTGATTAATGATTGCTCTTTTATTCTAATATGGTTTCTTATTTAGAATGAAACTAAAAATTACACTGTTTTGAATGATGAGGTTTACGGAATAACGATGGGCGCCAATATCTCCAACCTTACAGACAATATAGAAATGTTCTTTACACAGAAAGATCTGGTAATGAAGAATTTGTGAATCTTATTTCGTTATAATGACCAGACACTCTGAAAGCAAAAAATAAAAAAATAAAAAATGTTCTTACAGGTTGGCGATGCATCCTGCAGTTCTTGGGATGGCAAAGGTAAATTCATTTATGGCTGCATTCGTTAGTTTCCATAAATTGGAATGGGAACAGAGAACCGGATCTTATCCAAAACCGGTTCTGTTTTTTAAAAAAAAAAAGTCGGAACCATGCGCAATTCATAACTTTCATTTCCGAAAATGGTTGTGGTGGTGGGCTGTGTGCCGTTTTTATAGTAGGATTCTGTGATTTCCACAAAACACGGATGGAATTATGGAATCCAATCATAAAAATGGGATTGACTGTATAACGTGGAATATTACAAAATTTGGCAAATTTGGGATGAATAAATCAAAATTGAGGTTTGACAATTAATCAAATCGTGATATGGATGAGTGTCTGAGTATTAAACCGTAAAATCCGCTATTTCAATATGAAGTTTGAAATAACTAGCTTCCACCAGACCTTACATATTCAATTTATGAAGATAAAAGCTAGTTATTTTACTTTATAACGTGTTAAATATGGATATTTTTCTTCCCCAAACGCATCACTTCGCTTCAGAAGGCTTTTATTAACCCCCAGAGCCGTGTGGAGTACGTTTATGATGGATGGATGCACTTTCTTGAGTTTCAAACAGGTGGTTTTTCATGCACTGCCATTATAAAGCTTAGGAGCATCAGGGTGATTATTAATATAACTCTGATTGTATTCGTCTGAAAGAAAAAAAGGCATATACACCTAGAATGGCTTGAAGGTGAGTAAATCATGGGATAATTTTCATTTTAAAGTGAACTAATTCCTTAACAAGGGGCTAACACAGGACAGGTGAGGGTGATTAATTGTCATGGAAACAAATGAGGGTAACTATGGAAACAATCAAGGTACAAAGCAAACAGGAATTAAACACAGGAAGTGAACAAACAAAAGAACAGAAAACACTTCAAACTAAAAGTCCTTGAACAAGACGGGGGAACACAAGACAGGAATCATGACAGAGTATTGTGCATTATTTTTCTTTAACATTTATTAAAAAATAGCTAATAGAATTGGAACCGGAAACATTAGGCAGAATCCCAACCCTACCCATACACAAACCCAATTTATTTTATTTAAATTGTCACTGTCTTTTCTTTGAAGGAAATCTTACATGGACGACATCTGGCTGTGAGACAGAAAAAATCAACAATAACACCATAAAGTGCTCGTGTTCACATCTGACGTTCTTTGCAGTGCTGATGGTGAGAAGCTTCTCAGAGTTTCCTTTAAAGACCCCATGAAATCAGTAGTTATGTTTCCATCACCCTGTTTTTATGTGCATTTTGAAGTATCGCATCAGAAACGAGGGATGGAAAAGGCAAATTTTGGGGGAAAAATTCCTTAATTTGCAAAAAAGTTTTTACGCTCACTAGGTGGTTTTTGACTTGTGTGCAAAATAGTCAGGCCTTATACGAATAGTAAGAGATGAAAACATTTGCCAAATAAATTCTGATGTAGCGAACATTAAACCCACGTGACTGTTTAGGCTGATGATGTTTTATTTAATGTTGGTTACTAGGTTACCAGTCCCACTGTCATAGGTGCCGATTTAGGTTATTATACATGTACGCAACAAATGGTCCTTAAAACATTTTAACATTCTCATTACTCAAATACATTAATTACACTGTTAGTTTTTCATGTTTTCTCCATTCAATGGTGCACTTGATAAATTAATTACATAAAAGTTATTCAAGACTCACGAAGAGAAATGCACATACTATAAATACATTACCAACCAAACCAAAGTACATTCTTTCCATTAGTGTTGTCACGAGTTGTTCTCTCGCTGATCTGATAAGTAGTGGTTCACTAAATTAAATAATGGAATAAATACATAGTTACAATAAGCACTTAACTCAAAAATAACCATTAAATAATAAAATTTACAGAACTAGCTGACTAAAATCTGCCTGTGAGCTTAGAGATTCATGCTCGCGCATTACATGGATGCGCTCTGGACATTTGTCATTACATAACACCATAGAAACGGCCTTATATGAACTATAAAAACGAGAATAAATTGTAGTGTCTGAAAGCTGCAATCTTTTTTACTGGTTGAAATGAATGGAGAATATCTTGTGTTTTTTCCGTAGGTGCTCAACAATTTCTGTGGGTGTTCGAGCCCCTGAGCACATGATCACTGTCATTCACTCAAACAACTTGATGGAAAAGCACCTAATTCACTTTTTTGTTGTTTTGCAAACTTTGAAAAGATTCGCTTCACAGAAACCCAGCTAATATCAGTCTTTTCCACATCTTTATGCTAGTGAACTTGTACAAGATGACTAAAGAAACTTAAATATAGCATTTAAAATTGAAAGATCTGATTCTTGCTAACAAACAGCTATGTGTTTTTAAAGGGTTGTTTCGGTTGTGTTTGTGTTTCTCTGATCTCTCAGTCTCCTCCAGATGCAAATGAAAACATCACAGATTATGTGGATTCACTGAGCTTCATCACTTCTATTGGCTGTGGCATCTCCATGTTTTTTCTGTCCGTCGCTCTGTTCATGCATTTCCTGTTACGGTAGAGTATCCTAAATTATAACAGTTACTTTAAGTTCTTTGACCAATTGCATTTGTTCATCTTTTGGATAAAAGTGTCTGCTAAATGCATAAATGCATGTTACAAATACAGGTTGTTTTTATATTTGAACAGGAAAGCCAAATCAAATCAGGCCACGAAGATCTTGATCAACATGTTTGTGGCTTTGTTTCTCCTGAATTTATCCTTTTTGTCAAACGAGAGCGTCGCCAACACAGAAGTCAAGGCTGCGTGTGTCTTCATAGCGCTGCTCATGCATTACTCCATGCTGACTACATTCACCTGGTTCTTCATTCAAGCTCTTCATATGTACTTATGGCTCATCAGACAGAACATCACCATCACAAACTACGTGAGGAAGATCACCGTGTTCGGCTGGAGTGAGTTACATGAACAAGTGTTCACTTAAGAAAATAAATGATGTTTTATTAACAAAATTCGGGAGGAGCAGGCGCAGATAATTAGACTAATTATCACAGGTGGAAAGCATTCAGCTAATCAACCAACAGAGGTATATATACGGCAGACTTAGCTCTGTTCGATTGACAGTTTATCAGCATCCCTCCACCACCCCATCTCCTCACTTCTAATTCTATCTCTCATAACCACATCCGGGGGGAGTACTCTGGGTTCGGGCCAAAATTCCAAGCTCGGAGCCCTCCCCCTGGACAGCACGCCAAATACGCATTACTTTTCTCTATCTAATTATATGTATATGTGAACTCGTGAACACTATTTAAAACAAAAGCTAGCAGACTGAAAACTCAAGTTCACCCGAATAAGTGCAGCTTTCACGGTGACAATAGGAAAATTATTATCGAGCTAAAGTTGGCTTTTGATTGAAATCACTTCCGTTGTAAAAAATTGTTAATTATTACTTTGGGGGCCGCTTAAATGACACCTTTCCTACTGAAGAAAAAAACACATACCTTTAATGCATTCTTGCCATTCATTTACGTGTTTAGTCTATAGGTTTGTGTGTTTCAGTGTATGTGCGCAGAAGCTTGGTCTTTTTTTAAAAAAAGTGATATTTGCCAAATTACCTGTCTGGTCTGCATAATACAGAAAAATTAGTTGTGTCCGTGGATCTATGCGAACTGAAATAAATTTGATAACGTTTTATCTATACATAGGGAAAGGAAAGGGAAGGAGGCCTTCGCAGGGGATCATTTAGTTGAAACGTCAGGGCTGCGCTATCGTCATGTCTAGGCGAAGGTCCTTCATCTCATCTGGATACGGCCTGAATCTGGCAGGCTGCGGCAAACCTCGGGATAAACAGAGAGAGACTAATATTAGCGTAGACACCATTCTTCTTATGATGTAGCGAGTACATCAGGTGTTATGGGAAGCGTTGCTGGTTTCCGGCTGACCTAATCCATGCAGCTTAACAATTTACATGATTTGAATTATAGAAGTAGATGTGTTGGGTATGCAAGTTTAAACAGATGTGTTTTTAGTCTAGATTTAAACTGACAGAGTGTGTCTGCTTCCCGAACAGTGATAGGAAGACTGTTCCAAAGTTTAGGTGCTAAATAGGAAAAGGATCTGCCGCCTGCAGTTGATTTTGATATTCTAGGATTAACAACTGGCCTGAATTCTGAGATCGCAATAGATGTGAAGGACTATAATGCATTAAGAGCTCACTCAGGTACTGGGGAGCTAAACCATTTAATGCTTTGTAAGCAAGTAGCAAGATTTTAAAATCTATACTATGTTTAATAGGGGGCCAATGCAGTGTTGACAGAACTGGGCTAATATGGTCATACTTCCTGGTTCTAGTAAGAACTCTAGCTGCTGCGTTTTGTACGAGCTGTAGTTTATTTATCAGGCGAGCAGAACAACCACCCAGTAGAGCGTTACAGTAATCTAGCCTTGAGGTCATGAACGCATGAACTAACTGTTCTGCATTTTTCATTGAGAGCATATGTCGTAGTTTAGATATATTTTTAAGATGAAAGAACGTGGTTTTACAGATGCTAGAAACATGGCTTTCAAATGAAAGATTGGTATTAAAGAGCACACCCAGGTTCCTAACTGACGACAAAGACTTAAAGCAGCCATCAAGTGTTAGACAGTATTCTAGGTTATTGCGTGAAGAAGAAAAAAAGTGTAGTAGTAAGTGAATTTAGTAGTAAGAAATTACTGGTCATCCAATTTTTTATATCAGCTATGCATTCCGTTAATTTTGTGAATTGGTAAGTTTCGTCAGGGCGCGAAGAAACTGATACAAACTGATAACGTTCAGATAAGTAAGATTTGAACCATGCCAATGCAATTCCACTAATGCCAACATAATTTTCAAGTCTATTCAAAAGAATATTGTGGTCGATAGTGTCAAAAGTAGCACTGAGATCTAGTAACACTAATAGAGAGATACAACCTCGATCTGATGATAGGAGCAAATCATTTGTAAAATGTTTTGTCCCGTGACTAGGCCGCCTCACAGTCACCCAATTGCCCTGCTGCACAGGCTCTACAACCGGAACCGAACAATGTACAGAGTTCACTAAGCTAGTCGCATCCAAAACAGTATCTAAAGCCCTTGCATTCCTGCAATCCTCAATTACAGTTTGGATGTGTGTCTCTAATTCTGAGATTCTCTCTGTCAGCCTGACTATCTCCCTGCATTTATCACATGTGTAAATCTCACCGCTGACAGAGAGAGCTATACTATGCATGTGACAGGCAGTGCAAGTAAAAAAAAAAGGAGAGAGGAGTTTATTTTATTTCAAGTAATGAAAATGTTTCTTTTAATAGTTTTGGTTTAAGTGAACTATAATAACCCTGGTCTCCATGTGTTTTCAGCATTTCCAGCTCCTATAGTCGTAGCTGTTGTTTCTGTAGGAGGATATAAAACACTGATTATAAACACAACGTCTGGAAAAACCACACAAATGTAAGTTGTTCTGATGTCACAAATGCATGAATTAATAAAGCTTTATAGTGTCCCTATTAGGGCTGGGCGATATGGCTGAAAACTGTATCACGATATCAGTGTTTCATATCGGTCGATATCGATAATTATTGATATTTTTTCTGACCCATTTAAAATAAGGACCAGGAGAAAAATATATTACATTTAAACATTTTTATTTTAAACTTAACCTTCCTCTGATCATAATCCCCTCAGTTATTAAGACAGAAATGTCAACAACCATGGAAAACTCAAATAATTAAAATGTTGTGCGGTGTTGCAGCTACAGATGTTGTTGGTTGAATACAGCTGTGCTCCAAAGGGTGAGCGCGGCTAAGGTGGTACATCAAGTTCGTGGTATTACCAGTCTTGGCGGGGACGACGGTCTTGCATAATTTGCAGACGACATTGGTCTGACTACGGTCAGACTTATAATATCCAAAAAACTGCCATACTGGCGAGCTGACTTTTCCTCTTTTATTTACAATTTCCTCGCTCACTGCGGCACTCATTTTCTGCTTATCAGTTGCCGGTTACTGAAGAGGAATCCAGCAGACCAGCACGAGACAACGATATGGCGCAACCAAACTGATACTGTTACATGATTGGCTGTTAGCGTGTCACTCCCTATGTTGCTAGGTTACCAGAGAGCGAGTGCCTTTGTTAATGCAACCAAACTTGCTTCGCAACCTGTTTTCTTCCGACGAAGAATAAAAAAAAAAAAAAAATCGAACGTTTTATCGAACACATTTTTTATTGATATCGATCACGTGTCTATCGCGATACATATCGTTATCGTTTTATCGCCCAGCCCTAGTCCCTATTGTACTATTTTAAAAGTTCTTAATTTTGTTTTAAAGGTCCCCTACAATAGGTTTACAGGCATCAAAAGTCCAAAAACACTTAAATTTTCTCATAACATCCATTGCAGCATCAGCTCTTTTCTCACAGTGTCTGAAATGGTTCGATCAAGGATAGACGGGCATTATGCAAATTAGTTACAGGGTAATTCCATGCAAAGGTCATCCTTACCATGAAAAAAAAATAAGTTTTTTTACCAAAGGAACGAAACCCTTTTTTAGTTGTCCATTTAGGTCTGTAATATATTGTATTAATGTGCAGTAACATAAATTAAGAAAATTGCCTTGTTTATTCACCACATTTGAAGTGAGCAACAATGTCAAGTCAAGTCACCTTTATATATAGCGCTTTTTACAATGCAGATTTTGTCAAAGCAGCTTTACAGTGATAACTGGCAAATTTTGGCCGCACAGCAGCTCTGAAAGAAAATGGTGTCATTGTCCAGCTTAAGTAAATTCAGTATTGATTCATTCCTTTGTAAAAATCAATAGTTATTAATTCAGTTAATTCATCTATACATCAGCTCTGCAGAAAACAATGATGTCATCGTCCAGCTCAGTTCAGTTCACATATAATGGTGTCAATGCAGGCAGATCAGTAATATTGTTGAATATCAAGTGTCCCCAACTAAGCAAGCCAAAAGGCGACAGCGGCAAAGAACCCAAACTCCAACAGATGACAAAAATGAAGAAAAAACCTTGGGAGAAACCAGGCTCAGTCGGGGGGCCAGTTCTTCGCTGGCCAACAACGAACAGTCCACGATTATGATTCAGGCAATTAATTAATGCTAGAATTAAATTTTCAACCAACCATATTTCATGCGTTCAAAAAAGGGATCAAAGACCCCCTTTTTAAACTTTAAGCAGTCAGCATTGTGCAGAAAGATGGAGGCATGCCTGAGAAATAAATACACTTATTGTGTCATAACAGCACTCCCTGATGAATTTATAAGGGCTGAAATAAAGAGGTCAGGACGCTTCAGTGCTCTGTCACGTCCGTAACGTTTTAAAGATTAAGTTTGTGTCATATAACAATTATAAATACAAATAACTTGAAACTTTATATATAAAGCTAAATTATGTTTATGCTTATTAGGATCAACAATTCATCTCACTACTTTGCTCTGAACAACCATAATAATACATTACAGACATGACCGTTATGGACGCTTCATATTAAATCATATGAATATGAATTTGCTTTTTATATTGCTGTGATCTGTTTCAGGCTTACCGTATATCAGAACATATCCAGTAATCGCAATAATCTGTGCTGGTTTTAATAAAAAAAGAAAGTCTCAACTTTCATATTCAGTTTATTTTATAACAAAATTCAAACAATAGATGTCACACTTTAATACAGCACGTGACAGATTATTGTAGCGCCTCAGCGGCAGATCAAGCGGATCAAGCGTGCATGAACTGAACTTCTCTCTGCACTGGATTTTCTCCTTAGCGTAAGGTTGAAAGGTCCATCTATCACTGTTTTCCATGGTTGTAGAGTTAGTTCATGGAGTTAATATATAGGCTGTGTACTCAAAAAATGGTGGGTGCTGGTATTTTGCATGTGTTCGGCCAATCAGTGTACACTTACGTCACTGGTAGTTCCTTTTGTGCTGGGTTAGACCTTTTACACTCTGAAGTGTGAAGTTGTGATTCGCTTCGCAATGTAACATGCTCTAAACACACCACTTAAGCATGCAGAATAATGTAAGTGGACTTTTTTTTTTTAGTAATCGCGCCTTTGGGCAGTTACAAAATCATTGCATCTGTAATTGTAATTGCGATTAGAAATTCGATTAATTGTGCAATCCTAATTTACAAACAGCTCTATTACACACTACATGAAAAGTAATATCCCAAAAAGCATAACAGGGCACTTTAATTGTCTTCTGATTGTCTTAATTATATTTCACCCTCTTCTAATTATAGGTGCTGGATTACAGATCCTTTAATTCACTACATAGTGAACATTGGCTACTACGCTTTAGTTTTCGTCTTCACGGCAGGAATCTTCATCATGATCGTCACTAAGATTGTCCAAGCCCAACGCGTGAGAGTGCCTGACGGCAAGAGAAAGACGTTCAGAAAGCAGCTCATGATGGTGTTGAGTTTGTTCCTGCTCTTCGGCCTGACGTGGGCTGTGGCGTTCTTCAGTTATGGAGTGATGCGCATTCCCTCATATTACATCTTCACTGTGCTGAACTCATTTCAGGGTGAGAAACAATCACATACATCATTACATTTGGTTTAGTAGAATGCTTCTATTTTTTCCAGCAGATTTCAGCAAATTATGTGAATTCATTAATTAATGATTTTTAATTGATCTATTTTCTATTAATTTGTTCATAATTTTTAAAAAATATATAATTAATTATAAGGGGTTATAATGAGAGTTAGTAGAAATAATTTTCTCTGATTTTTCCCAGGGTTTTTCCTCTTCCTGTATTACTACCACATTCACAAAGACATAGAAGGTCGCTTCTCTGATGATCCAGAAAGGTCCAGCTCCACCACAACCATTGTTCAATCCAGAAATAATGCAGTGGAAAACGTCTATGATGACCCTAATTAAGACAGAAACACATGTTGTTTCTTAGACAGCTGATAAGTCAACAGTAGAGTGTCTGAATACTAGTCGTGTTTAATATGCTGTACAGTTTAATATGTGTATTCAATAATAATCTGTCTAATATGCTGTACGGTGAGGGGATATAACTCATAATGGGATCATAAGTGGGATCATTAGCTTTTAAGACAAATTTAAACAAGTTTAACACGTACATGAACATCACTGGAAGATACTTACAAGTCATAAAATTTTCTCGTATTGTAAGTTTACGGTAACTGTAACCGTAGTTATGAAATATATATTGTTTGACTGACATTTAAATGCTTAAATTGTGCAGTTAACAATTTCTTAAATGTAGGCTATTACTTGTAAAGATGTCAAGTAAAAAGGGTTTTGATTCAAATAATAATGCAGTTTTTCCTCTAGATTTTTGTTTTCAGCCTTATTTCTGACAGCTAAACAAAAATGATATTGTTTCTTTTATTTAGTGAATTAATGATAATTTTATTATTGCTCTCATAACGGCATGAATTTGTGCATTATATTCAATATTTTGATTTAGTCTTTCTACATATAAATATATTAATGGTTACGTTTCTTATTGCAGGTTTGTTTACAGTGATGTATTTGATATGCATTTATGATAGAGTGATATAGGCTTGTGTAACACTAGAGGGCGCTGTGAGATTGTTCAGTGTAACTCATAATTGAGTCTGAGGCTGGAGTTGGAGATGTGAAGAGATTACTGAACACAGACTCAGTGCGACACATGTAGTTGCAATTACAACCATCTATTGACTCAATACTAATAAACTTCCTCTATCCAGTTGAATGAGTTGAGCATTTCACCTGTTGATTTCAGATTTAATGTTGTGTATGATTTTTTGTTCACTGAGGAACACAAATAACTTGCCATGTTTTTATGACACTTCCAGTAAAACTCACGCTGCTAATAAATGCTGTTCTTTTGAGCTTTCTATTCAAAGAATCCCAAAAAAACATGCATCAGATTCCACAAAAATATGACGCAACAACTGTTTTCAACATTGATAATAATCAGAAATGTTTCATGAGCAGCAAATCATCATATCAGAATGATTTCTGAAGGATCATGTGACACTGAAGACTGGAGTAATGATGCTGAAAATTCAGCTTTGATCACAGGAATAAATTTCTTCGATTGAAATCACTTTCTGGGTTTGGAAGTAAGGCTACTTTATTTTGGGAAAAATCATAATCACGATTATTTTTGTTCAGTAATAAAATCATGATTATTTAACACGATTATTGGGTGATATGATCCTATTTCATGATGAGTCAATATTAGTAAAATTTCACAATTATCAATACTTCACAGCAAAAACTAAATAGACAGTAATACAATAAGAACAAAAAAACTAATTAAAAAAAAAGAAATACAACGGAACAAAACTACAAATTAAAGAGTGTTTTAAGTTTTTTAAGGACGATGTACTAACAGTGGTATTCAGATAAGTAACAGCCTACAACAAAAAAAAACTGAATAATCAAATGTAAAATAACACTGCATATTCTTACTGTACACATGAAATATTAATTCTTATTAAAGCTACTAAAATTACTCAGTCAAGATCAGCAAGTGATTTTCCTTTGTCACTGGTTATTTGATTATCATTAATGACTGCAGCAGATTTATTAGCTGCTGTCACTTTAAGAGCAACACAGATCTAATAAACTGTTACACATGCGTTTTCTTCCTCAACTGTGTATGTTTACTTCAGACATAACCCACTGTGTTTATGTGAATACTCGCCAAAAATGCATTTTGATATAGGCACATATGCGAAGCCCATTTGCTTATTCACGTTCTGCTCCGCACACAGAAAGGAGAAAAATGTCTCTTTTGTGGCCTAGTGCACTTTTAATAACAATGTTTGGCATCAAACATGTCCCACAGTTTAGCAACAGTAGACTGCATTTTTACTAGGGGTGGGACGGTTCGCTATTTATTTTAAAAAAAAAATCAAACCGTTTGGTTCTCCACCCACGGTTCGGCACGAGCTTGCACCGCGGTTCATCCCAAATCTGACGACGCATGGTTTGTTGAAAACAACGTGCAAAACAGACAAATGGATTCGGCTAATGTATGTTTCAGTCGATGGATATGCATTCTAGTTTCCCAATATGTTACAACAGCGATGATCAAAAGAACATGGACAAAACAGTCACTGTAAACAAATGTTCAATGACGTGCCGTATGCTCTATGAGCAGTCATTTACGCCGTCATCACCGGGTGTTGATAGTGCGCAAGTGTGTGTGTGTGTGTGTGTGTGTGTGTGTGTGGTCATCCGAAGCGCGTACATGGAGAGCCGCTCACAGCGCTTAAATACTCTCGCGCAAATTCTCTTTCAAGTCTTGCACCTAAACAGACAAATTCACACAAAAATTATGTCAACGTGCCCATCTTAGCGAGTATCCTAACACCTAACAAACATAGTAGGTTATGTCTTAGGAGAAAAACGAGACAGACAACGCATGTCACGAATCAGTATCAGTGTACTGAGAACTTTTGTAACTTCAATAATGTTTCATCCTTATTTAACTATTCAAAGAAATGTATATGCAGTGTTATTTTATATTTGATTACTTTATTCAATTTCTGTACCTGAAAGCTGTTGTGTAAAGCATTGTTTATTTTATTTGTATCTTAGCTCTCATGTATTTATTTGTGCTGTTTCTTGTAGTTATTATTTGTTTTTATTTTCTATATCTTTATTTGACAATTGTCCTATTTTTTTACTGAACATAGCACATACTGAACCGTACCGAAACCGTGACACTAAAACCGTGATACAAACCGAACCGTGAGAAATCTGAACCGTCCGACCCAAAATTTTTACATTTACTTACATTGGCTGATTTGGATGTTAAGTTTAGGCTTTCAGGGAGGAACGAAAGCACACCGCTGTGAAGGAATAGAAGGTGTGCTGGACAGAATGCGGCAGAGGCACAATCATTTTACCTCAACTATCTTTTTCATAATCATTGGAAGCCAAACTCAAAACAGAAAACCAATTAGGATTAATCACACAGCCCGAGTTGGAGGGATTGAAAACGCAGAATCCCCGAGAATCATCACCGTCTTTCTCCCCTCTGGCAACGGCCCTGTGTATGTACATAAAATTATGATCCTAAAAAGGGCCAACTTTACTAAAATCACTCTAAATAAAAGACATCTGTGATGATCATTACTGAAACCGTCTGTTATTGTGGGAGGATTGAATTGTGCTCAATATTAGTGATGTTAGATTTATTGAGCATTATACTCCATGTTTGAGCATATGCGTGTCAGAGACACAAACTATACTGAACCTCTTTTAGAAAACAAATTTGCATCTTCAGGATGAAACTAAAGTCACACACCTGTGGATTCAGATATTTGCTTGATCATATAACTGCTTAAAATTCTCACACACGGATGAAGAACATATTTGGTTACTGAAAATGCAAAACACGAAAACACAGTGTGAAATTCAGCTAACAACTTCTGCATTATTTAATGTGGTTTAATGTGTTATATCTCTGAGAGCCTCTCATGTGATTGTAATGAAGCTAATAAAATGTCTTAATCATGATGGACTTTCAGTGGCTCCAAAAACATTTCAAATTAGTCAAACGTGTAAAAATGTAATTATCAGTCATTAAGTGACAAAATATCACAGCAAGTGCCATTTATAGAAAGGAAAGAAAGACAAAAACTTTATAAACATATCAGATAAAATTTTGTTCTATGAATAGTGGTTAAACTTGACATTTTCTGTATGAGAATCGAACTATTGCAAAATAATCTAATTACTGAATAACCACTAATAAAGGTTATACTTTGGAATCTTGTTAATTTTGTTAAATATAATTGTACACTTACATTGCTCTCTGTAAACAAATATGACTTGATAAACTAGACTTGAATGTAAATGAACGTTAAAGCCCAAATAATCATGATTTGCATGTCTGCAAATGAAGCGTATGTCATTGTTCCAGGGGCTCTGACCTGCGTATCATAATCGCACAGCTTCACGTGTGAACGGATGAAACTCTCCTCTCTCCTCTTGGACTGTGGACTTTTCATCTCAAGAATGTAAGAAAATGGTTCAAGATTTAAGATTTATTTTCAGTGCCTGTAGAAAACAAAATTCCACTCGTGTCTCTATCAGGCTGTTTTTGGGAATTATGTCTCGACAAAATCAGAATTTGCTGTGGCTGATGATCGTCTGTTGTGCTTCATGCCAGATAAGTATGTTGCTTTTAAAAAACGAATTTATTACATTAAAGAGAAATATGTATTTTAATGCACAATGTGGAGGGGGAAAAAAAACGCCCGACAAAGTAGAGTGCATTCAAATCATTTAATGCACAGCTGGCAATGGATTATCCCATTTATACCATGGTCATTTGCCATCATTGAGAAGTTAAACCGGTTATTGATGTTTGCAGTGCAATATTTGACATGAAGTGTAAAAATGACGGTTATGTTCGTCAGTTACGGCTCGTTAGATCAAGTATTCTGCCCGCTTTGAATCAGACACAGAGATGTAGTGCGTAAGATTACATTTATTTCAGTCAATAAATTACAGCATTGATTTGAATTAATTATCGAGAGAGAGAGAGAGAGAGAGAGAGAGAGAGAGATGCGCGTGTGAATTACCTGGGTCTGTTCAGCGTCTCTCTCTCTCTAATAAGCTGGTTAATTACTTCAAATTAAGTATTCAGACAGACCATGCTATAAATGCCAGTGAATATGTTGTTTGGTGCACATTAGAAAACAAATTTATATGTGAACAAAAAATAACATGATTTAAAAAAAAAAAAAGATGACTTGAAATTTCTAAATTTTGAAATCTAAAATAAAGTTTTATACCATGTTATACATTACATAACATTACATAATATCCTTATATGTTGTTTTTGTGCAGCCTGTTCAAAAATACTGAAAATCCAAGTCAGTTCGACAGATACATGCTTCTGGAAAACAAGTATCCCAGCAGATGAAGGTAGATGTAAAACTGGTAACTATGACTAGGTGTGAATATTACATATTTACTGTCTGAAATCACTTGTGACGAATGACAAACTTTCTTCCAGCTACAAATCTGACATGTCTATCACCTTATGGTACACTTGATGAGAATTCTCACATGAACGTCACACTAAACATCTCATCCCAGGGTAAAACCTGTGATTTTTTATTTATAAACCATTCTTGAGTTCAAAGCTCTTTAAAGAGTATTTTTTTCAACAAATGTAAAATGTTCTCTCTGATTTCAGGACAGTGTAAAACATACAGTTTCAACATAACAAACAACAGGGATCAATGTGAAGTCAGAATGAATGAGACGTTTGCAGGCATAAAGCTGTGGATATTCCCAAATGATCATTGTCTGGCACCGTTTGAGTTGAATCAACTAGGTGCGTGTCATCCTACAACAGACGCAGTGTTAGTGTTGAAGATTTTAGTTTTGTTGCTTTTTTTTTCTTTCCAAGGTCCAAATCCACAACAACCCTCACACACACCACATAAATATAAATGTACTTTTCACAAATTCATGTTTTTCATGACCCTAACACACCCACACCACAAAGTTTGGATAAAGTTTGTATGTTCAGTTGTTTGAAGTAATGCTGTTCATGCAAGCACTGAGTTTGAGTTTAGAAGAGCAGATCATTGAACAATAACAGACTATTTTAGATAACTGTCTGAATAAACTGAATATTGTAAATACGCAGTGCACATCATTCTCAGAGATTCTGACCAATGACATCTAAGCCGTGTCATCATCAGATGTGTTTCTGACCTCATCCCACGCTTGTTCTTTGTTTTCTTAGGGGTGCGCCGATTGATCGGCTACCGATTAGGGCTGTCACGATAACCGCAATATCGTAATACCGCGCTATTGACGAGCCAACCGCAGAGGACTGCAAATACCGCAGCAACCACGATATTTGCATGTTTTCTATTTTTTGAAAGATTATGTCCTTCTCGTTTTACACTTCATGCATGTGTACTAAATATTAAATAACTTAATAATAATAGCATAATGTGTACCATGGAGATTTGTAAAGAAGCTCCGTAGATTTGCACTAAACAAGCCTAAACAGACAGTGAATGTGAGAGAGATCGACTGAGCGCGTGCGTCTGTCCTTCAGGCCGGGACAAAGGTGAAAAAAATGTTGTCGTGTCCAAGGATAGCGAAATCTCTGTCTTAGCAAGCCTCGTTACACATATACACACACACACACACACACACGGCAGTAAAACTGCATATCACGCTATTGAGCCACTCAAAAAAACCACAAGGGAAATTCCTTAACCGCGACAGCCCTACTACCAATCGCTATCGGCCGATAATCGGCATTCTCTCAATTTGCCGATCTCAGAAATCAATCTCATGCTGACGACGCAAAAAGTTGCGCACAGATCGTGAAAGGTTTGGCGTGACATGCTTGCAGCGGTGCCGTCTCAGTCTCTTTTGGCACGGGTAAAATAATTATAATGCCAAAGGTTAGATACACTTCATACATCTTTAAATATCAAATAACTTTTGACAAATCAGTCATTTGAGAACTTTCTGTGAGAAGTGAATTCACAGATGGCGTGTCAAAATGGTCACACTTGCGGGGCAGTGTTGCATCGTCACTAGAGTTTATAATTAGCATCTTTTTAAGTCTTACCAGTTTAAACATTCAAGTGTTTTTAAAACACGCTCTCTAAGACACTCAGGCACACTCAAAGTGCGCACACATAACCGCCTCACACTGGCACGCTGACCATTTTTAACTTCATTAAACAAGCAAAAGAAGATTTGGAGTGTCCTAAGTGCACCTGGCTAGAGCCCCTCCCACACTACATTAAACTGTTTATTCAAAGCAATGAAATAACATGACTGTCTGTACAAAAAAAAGTGCATATCGTTTAAACTGAAGTTTATAAACCATATATGATTTCGTAAATTGTCTAAACAGTTATGAACAAAACAGCATCATGAATTTTTGCAGAGCTTAATACAAAGAGCCAAAGCGCCGATCACACAGAGTACTTTGTGTTTAAAAACATGAGATGCAGTAGAATAGAAAAAACCCACAAAGTCTCGAGACTTGTTTTTTTAAAAGTTGAACTTCTTTAACTTTACATGGCTTTCTAATCATGCAGCTCTTTTGAGACGAGAGTGCAGTGGTCAAAGATGTCCATCTAGCGCTTGTTAAAAAAAAAAAAAATAAAAAAATGGAAAAGCAGTGCAGAAAATGCATTCTGACGCAACCTAGATCTTTTTTGTGTCAATACCCAGCCCTAATAATAATAATAATCTGTACAATATTGTGATCGTTATTTGTTTTGTTTTTGTGCACAAAAAGTATTCTCGTTGCTTCATAATATTAAGGTTGAACCACTGCAGTCACGTCAATGGTTTTAAGAACGCCTTTAGTACCTTTCTGGACCTCAAAAGGTGCAATGTCATTGCTGCCTATGTGTGGATCAGATGTGTGGATAGCACAGTGTTACATACCGTTAGCTAACATCTATGAGCTGCCCTGTTCTGCACTGGTTCTCCTCACACACAACTCAATGTGTCTCCTCTGACCGTTGTTCTGTCCCTGCTCTCTTGGCCACATAGCAGGCAAATTCTATGGCTGTGGTCCGTAATACGAGTATGAAAAAACATTTACAATTTCCTCAGCTTACAAACTGTCATTGTGATCCATTGTTTTCCTATTGTTTAAATTGACTGCAGTCCCTCCCATAATGTCACTTCCGGTTTGGCATTTTTCAGATGTGGAAGTAAAATTTTCTCACAAAAAAAAAACTCCAGTAGCCTCAGTAGCGTATTTATAGGTATATTTTAAAGAAAATCTAGTTCCTACATTATTTTTCTATTCTGAAGCTCTAACCTGCAATATGCCCTTTAACAAGCACCCGCCACCCCCGCTTAGTACCTCTGATTTGGTTTGGGCCACTGCCCCTCAAAATGTCTGTGCAGTGTGCACGGCCCTGGATTTGATAATTATGTTCAATTATTTGTCATGGTCTCTTGAGATTGTTTGGAAATCCCTCCTGTTGATCCTGAAGAGAGATGTAGAAATGCTTCATACAATCACACATGCAGAGGTAAGTGTGTGACTTAAGATTTATAAACTATTTTTCAGTTTCACACCCATCAAAATGTTCAATATCAAAATAAATATAGTGCAACATGTAAACTGACAGCATATTTCTTTAGTGAAAATTCACTAAGGTATTAGTCAATTTATATGTCATTGATAAATGAGAACTATGATGAACAAGCATCTAAATATTATAATGCTGAAACTATGACGTTCATAGATTTATAAATAAGCAACACCTGATATATGAAATCACTTTCAATTATTTTACAATTAAATGAAATCCATCCCTTGTTTATTTCTGTTGAAGAGGAACAAAGCACATACATTCTGAGTTTAAAGAACAAAACATGGACGTGTGTGACCTGCAATAAGAGTCAAAACGGTGATGCATCTGAAGGGAATGAAAATGGGCATCTTAAACCACATGAGAAGACGTATAATATGATTATAGCTGGTTTAGAAGACGAGGATGGAGATGTTGATTCCTCCAAAGCATCGTAAGTGTGCAGTTTCCAGTGACTTCAAATAACTCCATTACAGAATACCAAGTGATTAAACTGGTTTTGCAGGGACGTCTTGGATTATTTGGATATTCTATTGGAGCAGATGAAAAACAACAACACAAGGGATGCAGGGCTTGCCATAGGGAACGCTATTGGTGTTCTCCAAATACAAGACAACAACACAGAAACCAAAGACACATGCTACGCTTCAGATCCGAACATTGTCAACGTAACGCCTCAAAAATGATTACCATGTCCACCTAGGCTAGGATTATTCATTAATCAATGTTAATTCTTTGTTTCACAGGTTGTTGATTGTCAAAGTGTCCCAAACGTTTCCTGGTCTGTAAAGATTTCCAAGGAGGCCTTTAATAAATCACGTTTGGAAAACAATGGAAATGCGTTTCTTGGAGTTCTACGGTTCAATAATATGGGAAACAAGGTACTTGCACTTAAAAGTGTAAAAATTCTTTGTTTGAGCATTTTAAGGAATGTTTAAGGGATAGTTCACCCAAAAATAATTGCAATTCTGTCATTATACTCTGTTATAATGATTATAATAAGTAGAATTTTTCTATTGTATTTACACACAGCTCTTTTCATGACACAAATCTGTATAAAAAGCTTAAGATTCTATTTCTAAAACTTATTTTTTTGTGTTCCAATGAAAATATATCAGCATACGAGACATTTTTTCAGTGAACTATTCTTTTAACAAAAGCTATCTATTGTATTCACACTTTTATGTTTGATTTGCTTTATGCATGTTTCCTGATTTAGAATCAAACTAAAAAGTGTTTTGAACAATGAGGTTTATGGAATAACGATGAAGGCCAATATCTCCAACCTTACCAACAATATTGAAATGCTCTTTAAACAGAAAAATCTGGTAAAGTAGTTTTTTTTTTTTCTTCCCCCCAAAACATTTTTCATTATAAAGAGCAATCACTGTGAAAGCAAAATAAAAATCAAACGTTCTTACAGGTCGGTGAGGCGTCCTGCAGTTCTTGGGATGGAAAAGGTAAATTCATTTATGGCTGTATTGATCAGTTCCAGTCAACAATCCTAATGCATTTTATATAATTAATTCCTCACTGTCTTTCTTCAAAGGAAATCTTACATGGACGACGTCTGGCTGTGAGACTGTAAAAATCGACAATAACACCATAAAGTGCTCGTGTTCACATCTGACGTTCTTTGCAGTGCTGATGGTGAGAAGCTTCTCAGAGTTTCCTTTAAAGACCCCATGAAATCAATATCGCAGTCTATAAGTTCACATATATTTCTCTGATCTCTCAGTCTCCTCCAGATGCAAATAGAAACATCACACAGTATGTGGATTCATTGAGCTTCATCACTTCCATCGGCTGTGGCATCTCCATGTTTTTTCTGTCCGTCGCTCTGTTCATGCATTTCCTGTTAAGGTAGAGTATCTTAAAGTTTAACATCTTGTTACTTTAAAGGGATAGTTCACCCAACAATGAAAATTATCCCATAATTTACTCACCTTCTAGGTGTATATGACTTTCTTCTTTCAGCCAAACACAATCTGAGTTATATTTAAAAAAATATATATCCTTTTCCAAGCTTTATAATGGGAGTGAAAGGTGCCATTTTTTTTTAAGCCCAAAAAAGCGCATCCATTTATCAAAAAAAGAAATCCATCCAGCACCAGGGGGTTAAAAGGATTAGTTCACTTTGAAATGAAAATTAGCCCAAGCTTTACTTACCCTCAAGCCATCCTGGGTGTATATGACTTTCTTCTTTCTGGTGAACACAATCGGAGAAATATTAATAAATATCCTGACGCATCCGAGCTTTATAATGATAGTGAACGGGACCAACGAGTATGAGCCGAAGAAAGTGTTTTTATCCACATCCATCCATCATAAACATATTCCACACGGCTCCGGAGGGTTAATAAAGGCCTTCTGAAGTGAAGCGATTCGTTTGTGTAAAAGAAAAAAAAAAAAAATCCATATTTAACAAGTTATGGGGTAAAATATCTAGCTTCCGCCAGACCACCTTCCGTATTCAAGTTACGAAGAAAGAGTAAACTGGCATCGCGTCAGTTACACTTTTTCTGTAAGTTGAATAGGGAAGGCGTAGGACGTAGCGTAAGCTTTTTGCAAGAGTTTTACACTTTCTTTGTACGTTGAATACATAAGGCAGTCTGGCGGCAGCTAGATATTTTATTTCATATGTTGTTAAATATGGATTTTTTTTTTTTTTTTACACAAACGCATTGCTTCGCTTCAGAAGGCCTTTATTAACCCCCCGGAGCTCGGATGCATCAGGATATTTATTAATATTTCTCAGATTGTGTTCATCAGAAAGAAGAAAGTCATATACATCTAAGATGGCTTCTTTAATAGAGGCCTTCTAAAGTGAAGCAATGCATTTTTGTAAGAAAAATATCCATAATTATAACTTTATAAACCGTAATCAATAGCTTTTGGTAATGCCCATCCGCTCGTTCACGAGAGAGTCGAGTTCCGGCGTATGACGTAGGAGTAGCGTAAGCTCAGGTGAGAGTAGACGCCTCTCGCGGTTCAAACAAATAGGGCTGTGCAACAAACTCAAGCTCCTCCGACATTTCTCTTTTTAAAAATTCTCATCCTAAGACCGGTGTTTTGTTTTGCTCTATCCTCAACGCTTCTGTTTTCATCAATACATCTTGCGTTGGGTCAGAGGTCACTATTCAACCAGAACTAGACTCGTGTACGGCCATTACCGGAAGCCAGTTATTATAGTTTATAAAGTTGTAAATATGGATATTTATCGGAAACGGGTACCTTTTTACATTGTATCTGGGAGTGTAGCTTAGTTAAACCATTCTGGAAACAAGTTATAGATGCCATAAGTTGCTGGTATGGCTCCACAATATCTCTAACACCTCAACTGTGTTTACTGGGTGACAAGTCTCAATTACCAAATGTTTCTAAGTGTGTACTTTCTGTTATAACGGTATGTATTACAGTGGCTAGCAGGTTTATTCTGAGACACTGGAAGACAGTGAAAGCCCCAGAACTGAAAGATTGGGCTAGTGCAATGATAGAAATTGCTTCTTCCGAATCTATGCTCAATAGAGTAAATGGTGTAAAAGAGGATGGGTTGTCTCCTTGGGAAGAGTTCTGGACATATATTACAGTAACAACTCAAAATGAATAGATTGACACTTGGTGAAATGTCTTGTATTGTACTTTCTTTAATATTCCAACTGTGCCTGTAGAAATCTGGAACCCTGTATTATTATTATTGCAATGTTGTACTTTTGTTACCCTTTCACCTTCCAAAAGCAATAAAAACTAATAAACTAAATAAAAAAATAAAAAAATGGATATTTATCTTACAAAAATCCATCCCTTCGCTTCAGAAGGCCTTTATTGACCCCCTGGAGCCGTACGGATTACTTTTATGATGGATGGGTGCGCTTTCTTGGGCTTCAAAAAAAAATTCATTGGCATTATAAAGCTTTGAAGAGCCAGGATATTTTTTTAATATAACTCTGTTTCACTGAAAGAAGATAGTCATATACCTGAGATGGCTTGATGGTGAGTAAATCATGGAATAATTTTCAGTTTTGGGTGAACTATCCCTTAAGTTCTCTGACCAATTCACCCTTCGCCGGGAGTTTGATTGACAGGCAATCTGACCAATCATAACACAGAATCCACCATTTTGTCCAACAAACAAAGCAGACAGGAGAGTTAGTAGATCAATGTCGGTGGACTAGTGAGCGCCATGGCTTGTCAGACGTAGCTACAGTAACTAAGCGTAACTCTTTGCAAAGGGTCAATTGCGTTTGTTCATCTTTTGGATAAAAGTGTCTGCTAAATGCATAAATGCATGTTACAAATACAGGTTGTTTTTATATTTGAACAGGAAAGCCAAATCAAATCAGGCCACGAAGATCTTGATCAACATGTTTGTGGCTTTGTTTCTCCTGAATTTATCCTTTTTGTCAAACGAGAGCGTCGCCAACACAGAAGTCAAGGCTGCGTGTGTCTTCATAGCACTGCTCATGCATTACTCCATGCTGACTACATTCACCTGGTTCTTCATTCAAGCTCTTCATATGTACTTATGGCTCATCAGACAGAACATCACCATCACAAACTACGTGAGGAAGATCACCGTGTTCGGCTGGAGTGAGTTACATGAACAAAACACCTGTTATAGTTTATTTCAAGTAATGAAAATGCTTCTTTTGATGTTTTTGGTCTTAGTGAACCACAATAACCTGATCTCCATGTGTTTTCAGCACTTCCATCTCCTATAGTCGTAGCTGTTGCTTTTGTAGGAGGATATAAAGTATTGATTATAAACACGTCTGGAAAGACCACAAGAATGTAAGTTGTTCTGATGTCATGAATTAATGAAGCTTTAAAGCGCCCTTATTGTATTGTTTTAAAAGTTCCTCATGTTGTTTTGGAGTCTCCTACAACAGGTTACACTGCATCCAAGGTCAAAAAACACTTTTATTTTCTCATAATATCCACTGCAGCATCAGCTCTTTTCTCAGTGTCTGAAACATCTCAATCAAGGATTCGGTCTCTCTAAACCCCGCCTTTCTGAGAGCTGCTCTGATTGGTCAGATGGCCCAGTCTGTTGTGATTGGTCAGAAACCCAACCCTCATTATCATATATGAATTTCAGCACTTGATATACAGTGATACGTTAAAAACGACGGCATCGTTACTGTTCGTATCAATCTCATCAAAGTGGATTTGCTTTGGCAGCAGAAAACAGCATCTTCTCGACATGAACAACACGAACCAAACTCTTCCAGTCTCAGATACAACTACAGTGTTTGAGGGCGGGGCAAAGTAGACGCTGTTCACCGGCAGCCAATGAAGACCATAGGCGGGCATTATGCAAATTAGTTATGTACAAACCTATGTAGGTTCAGCAGGAAGTGAGACTGAATTACTGACGACTCGTTTCAGGCAATTCAGAATCGCTTCTTTTTTTTTTCTTTTTTTTTTTTGGAGACAAAAACTCCATTTATCTTTGATCTTCAAAACTTTGCAAAGCTTTTACAATCACAAACAGCTTTATTACACAATACACGAAAAGTAATATCCCAAAAAAGCATAATAATGGCACTTTAAGTGTCTTCTTAATTATATTTCACCCTCTTCTAATTATAGGTGCTGGATTACAGATCCTTTAATTCACTACATAGTGAACATTGGCTACTACACCTTTGTCTTCATCTTCACGGCAGGAATCTTCATCATGATCGTCACTAAGATTTTCCAAGCCCGACACATAAAAGCTCCTGACGGCAAGAGAAAGACGTTCAGAAAGCAGCTCATGATGGTGTTGAGTTTGTTCCTGCTCTTCGGCCTGACGTGGGCTGTGGCGTTCTTCAGTTATGGAGTGATGCGCATTCCCTCATATTACATCTTCACTGTGCTGAACTCGTTTCAGGGTAAGAAACAATCACAAACTCTATTTTTCCAACAGATTTCAGCAAATTATTTAAATTCATTCATTAATGATTTTAATTGTTTGTTTTTTAAATGTAATTAATTATAAGGGGTTATAATGGGAGTTAGAATTAGCAGAAATAATAGTCTCTGATTTTTTTTCTCCAGGGTTTTTCCTCTTCCTGTATTACTACCACATTCACAATGACATAGAAGGTCGTTTCTCTGATGATCCAGAAAGGTCCAGCTCCACCACAACCATCATTCAATCCAGAATTAATGCTGTGGAAAATCTTTATAATTAGCATAATTAAGACAGAAACCCATGTTGTCTCTTAGACAGCTGATAAGTCAACAGTAGAGTGTCAGAATACTAGTCATGTTTAATATGCTGTACAGTTTAATATGTGTTCAATAATAATCTGTATCTAATATGCTGTACGGTGAGGGGATATAACTCATAATGGTATCATAAATGGAATTATTAGCTTTTAAGACACTTTAAACAAAAGTTCATTTAACACGTACATGAACATCATCACTGGAAGCTATTTTAAATTTTCTCGTATTGTAAGTTTAGGGTAATTGTAACTCTGGTTATGAAATATATTGTTTAACTGACTTTTGAATGTTTGAATTGTGCAGTGAACAGTAGGCTAGTAGTTGTAAAGATGTCAAGTAAAAAGGGTTTTGTTTCAAATAATTATGCAGTTTTCCGCTAGACTTTTATACTTTAAGCCATATTTCTGATAGCTAAACAAAAATGATATTGTTATACACTGCATTAATGATAATTTTTACTATTGCTCTCATAACGGCATGAATTTGTGCATTATATTCAATATTTTGATTTAGTCTTTCCACATATAAATATATTAATGGTTACGTTTCTTATTGCAGGTTTGTTTACAGTAATGTATTTGATATGCATTTATGATAGAGTGATATATGCCTGTGTAACACTAGAGGGCGCTGTGAGATTGTTCAGTGTAACTCATAATTGAGTCTGAGGCTGGCGTTGGAGATGTGAATGAGATAATTGAACACAGACTCAGTGTGACACACGTAGTTGCAGTTAAAACCACCTATTGACTCAATAATTGTAATTCACAGTGACTAATAAACTTCCTCTATCCAGTTGAATGAATTGAGCATTTCACCTGTTTCAAATGTTTCTTGAGCAACAAATCAGAACATTAGAATGATTTCTGAAGGATCATGTGACACTGGAGTAATGATGCTGAAAATTCAGCTTTGATCACAGGAATACATTTCTTTGATTGAAATCACTTTCCGGGTTTGGAAATAAGGCTACTTTATTTTGGGAAAAATCATAATCATGATTATTTTTGGTCAATAATAAAATCATGATTATTTAACACGATTATTGGGTGATATGATCTTATTTCATGATGAGTCATTTTAAATATCAGTGAAATTTCACAATTATCAATACTTCAGCAAAAACTAGTTAATAATAGTACTACAATAAGAACAAACAAATTACAAAAAAAAAAGTACAACATAACAAAAATACAAATTAAAGAGTGTTTTAAGTTTTTTTAAGGACGATGTACTAACAGTGGTATTCAGATAACAGCCTACAACAAAAAACTGAATAATCAAATGTAAAATAACACTGCATATTCTTACTGTACACATTAAATATTCATTCTTATTAAAGCTACTAAAGTTATTCAGTCAAGATCAGTGAGTGATTTTCCTGTCATTGGTTATTTGATTATCATTAATGACTGCAGCAGATTTATTAGGCTGCTGTCACTTTAAGAGCTGCACGGGTCTAATAAACTGTTACACAAGCGTTTTCTCTCTCAACTGTGTATGTTTATTTAAGACATAACCATCTGTGTTTATTTGAATTTGCATATCCATGTTTGGCTCCACACACAGAAAGCCGTCCGGAGAAAAGTGTCTCTTTTGCAGCTTAATGCACTTTTAATAACACTGTTTGGTATCAAACATGTCCCACAGTTTAGCAACAGTAGACTGCATTTTTACATGTACCCTCTGGCAACGTCCTGTGTATGTACATAAAATTATGAACCTAAAAAGGGCCAACTTTACTGAAATCACTCAAAACAAATGTCAAATATCTGTGATGATCATTACTGAAACTGTCTGTTATTGTGGGAGGATTGAATTGTGCTGAATATTAGTGATGTTAGATTTAAGCGTTACAATCCATGTTTGAACATGTGCGTATATCAGTGACACAAACTATACTGAACCTCTTTTAGAAAACAAATTTACATCTTCAGGATGAAACGAATGTCCGCACGCCTGAGGATTCAGATATTTACATGAGATCATTTGATATAACAGCTTAAAATTCACGCACACAGATGTAGAACATATTTGGTTACTGAAAATGCAAAACACGAAAACAGTATCAAAATCAGTTGACTTCTGCATTATTTAATGTGGTTTAATGTGTTTTATCTCTGAGAGCCTCTCATCTCATGTGATTGTAATGAAGTTGATAAAATGTCTTAATCATGATGGACTTTCAGTGGCTCCAAAAACATTTATTTAAATTAGTCAAACATGCAAAAATGTAAATATCAGTCATTAAGTGACAAAATAATCACAACAAGTGCCATTTATAGAAAGGAAAGACAACTTTATAAACATATGAGATTTAGTTTTTTCTATGAATAAAAATTTGATATTATCTGACTCTGAATCTAACTATAGCAAAATAATCTAAATACTGTCTAATAACCACTAATAAAGGTTATGATTTAATTGGAATCTTGTTTCTACTAATATTACATATAATTGTACGCTTACATTGTTCTCTGTGAACAAATATGACTTGATAAACTGGATCTGAATACTGAAATTCAGTTAAGTATTTAAGTGTCTTCTGATTGTCTAAAGCAGGGGTTCACACTGTGCGATTTTGTCCACGATTTAGCCGTCTGAGACAAATTTTGTAGATCCTAGGCTAAAATCTGAAGTCTTTGATCGATAGATTGACATTCACCGACAGCCGATTAATGACCGCTGCGATACAATTTTACCGCGACGGAATTCTGGCAGTGTCATAAGATTTGACGTACAGTCCTGCAGTGTGACTTCTACTACAAGGACCGTCAAATTGCCTTCGTTTTTTAAGACAAGCCATAATCATAATTAACACAAGAGATTTCTTGTTAGTAGGCCTGGGCGATAAAATGGTATCGATATTTATTGACGGTACGTCTTATTCGATAACAATAGAAAAAAAATGTTTGCTATAACTCTCGATATAGTTTCACTTAAATGCATTAAAATGTGAACAGACATGAAGTTCGGTTGCATGCACAACTTTCAAGCTCACTCCATCCCTGGATCACAAACAGACGCGCTACAAGTGACACGCAAACAAGTTGCTGTGGAGTTCAGGTGCGCAATTCGCCATGTGAGATCAGAACACACAAACACATGAAAATGAGTGCTGTACCTGCCGGCGACGAGGAGATTGTGAATAAAAAAGGACACATCAGCTCGTCAGTGTAGCAGTTTCATGGTTTTTGTCTTTTTGTCTTTTTTGTCCTTTTGTCTTACAGTTGATCTACTTCAAAGTTCGTCTTCAGAGAGCAGTTGGTATTAACAGCTGCACAAACAGTGTTTTCAATCACACAGTATCTTTATTTCTGTTACAAATATTCAAATTATCACAGAAGTACTGAGATAAAAGTTCATAGTTCAGATATAAATACTAATGTCTGTTATCGATCAAAATAGAGCAAATCAGCTTTTGAAAGAAACTTGAACGCGCTGAAAATGACGCATTAATCGATTACATTGTTTCACCACCAGGTGGCGATAAGTGACTGGTTAAAAAAATGCATTTGATGTTGAATCTTCATTCAACATATTCTTTCAAATATACACTGATTCATCCAGTAATGAAACAAGAGTATTTATGAGTGTGTCATTGAATCATACATCCAAACAGATTTCTTTTCAAATAATTAATTCAAATATATTTAAAATTTTAAAAAAAGACTGCAGCAATTAATATTTTGTCAGAACCTCTAGTAAATTGTTATTTCGTTTAGTTGACATTCAGAATTGTGATCTCGGTTTGAAGCAAATAAAAATAAATTCTCAATTTATCCAGAACTGTGCAGCTCTAAGTTTCTTTAACACTTATATTTTATATGAAGATTAAATAAATAAGAAAGATTTGTTTACATTTTACTTTGCTTTGTTTTAAAAATTATTTGTTGTTTGCCTTAATTAAAAATGCATTGGTTAAATTCAAACATTTTTTTTTACTAAAATTTTTTCAATAATTATCGATACCGATCAATATGAAACATTATATCGTAAAGGACTATTATAAGTTGCGCAGTGTGCACCCGGCTTAAATTATATTTCACTCTCTTCTAATTACAGATGCTGGATTACAGATCCTTTAATTCACTACATAGTGAACATTGGCTACTACGCTTTAGTCTTCATCTTCACGACTGGAATCTTCATCATGATCATCACTAAGATTGTCCAAGCCCGACGCAGAAGAGCAACTGACGGCAGGAGAAAGACGTTCAGAAAGCAGCTCATGATGGTGTTGGTGTGGGCGGTGGCGTTCCACGGTCATGGACAAATGTTCATTTCCTCATATTACATCACGTTGATCGTGTTGATCTCGTTCCAAGGTGAAAAACAATCACATACATCATTACATTTGGTTTAATAGAACGCTTCTATTTTTCCAACAGATTTCAGCAAATTATGTGAATTCATTCATTCACTTTTTTTTCTCAATATATAATTAATTATAAGGGATTATAATAGGAGTTAGAATTGGCAGAAATAATTGTCTCTGATTTTTTTTCCAGGGTTTTTCCTCTTCCTGTATTACTACCACATTCAAAAAGACATAGAATGTCATTTCTCTGATGATCCAGAAATGTTTGGCTCCACCACAACCATCGTTCAATCCAGAATTAATGCCGTGGAACCGGTTTATTATAACGAGCCCAATTAAGACAGAAACCCATGTTGTCTCTTAGACAGCTGATAAATCAACAGTACAGTGTCTGAATACTAGTCATGTTTAATATGCTGTACAGTGAAGGGATATAACTCATAATGGGATCATCAGCTTAAGACATATTAAACAAAAGGTAATTTAACACGTACATGAACATCATCAAGAAGATACTTTAAATTTTCTCGTATTGTAAGTTGAGGGTAACTATAATCCTGGTTATGAAATATATATTGTTTGACTGACTTTTAAATGTTTAAATTGTGCAATGAACTATTGCATTCAATAGTAGGCTAAACAAAGATGACAGGCCTACTGTTTTGTTTTTTTCTTCAGCGCATTAATGATCATTTTTACTTTTGCTCTCATAACGGCACGATTTTGTGCATTATATTCAATATTTTGATTTAGTCTTTCTACATATAAATATATTAATGGTTACGTTTCTTATTGCAGGTTTGTTTGCAGTAGTTTTGTATTTGATATGCATTTATGATAGAGTGATATATGCTTGTGTAACACTAGAGGGCGCTGTGAGATTGTTCAGTGTAACTCATAATTGAGTCTGAGGCTGGAGTTGGAGATGAATGAGATAATCGAACACAGACTCAGTGAGACACAAGTAGTTGCAGTTAAAACCACCTATTGACTCAATACTTCACAGTGAGAATCACAGTGACTAATAAACTTCCTCTATCCAGTTGAATGAGTTGTGCATTTCACCTGTTGATTTCAGATTTATTGGCTTTAATGTTATGGATATTTTTTTTGTTTGTTTGTTTTAATGTTCACTGAGGAACACAAATAACTTGACACTTCCAGTCAATCTCACGCTGCTAATAAATGCTGTTCTTTTGAACTTTCTATTAATCAAAGAATCCTGAAAAAATGCATGACGGTTTCCACTAAAATATGATGCAGCACAACGGTTTTCAACATTGATAATAATAATCAGAAATGTTTCTTGAGCAGCAAATCATCATATTAGAATGATTTCTGAAGGATCATGTGACACTGAAGACTGGAGTAATGATGCTGAAAATTCAGCTTTGATCACTGGAATAAATTACACTTTACTATATATTCACATAGAAAACATTTTAAAGGGGTCATGGCGTGAAAAATCTAATTTGCCTTGACATATAAGAGGTCTTTGTACACTAAAAAATCCTGCTATAGTTTAAAACATCCTCATTATAAACAGACCATTTATTTAATAAAGCTCCAAAAACGGCTCGTTTTGATATTGCGGGATTTGTGACATTGCAAATACTTTTGCATATGACTGCCTCCAGAGCAAGACATCAAGGAATAGTTATAAATCATCTCACTATAAACTAGGGCTGGACGATTATGGCCTAAAATCAAAACCTCGATTAACTGAACATTTTACTTCGATTACGATTAATGAACGATTATTTTGTTTCTGTTTTGGGTAATATAGTTCACTGACAAGGTTTATACTGTAAATATGATTGACTATTAAAGGTGGGATATTTTTTTTTCCTAATGAAAGAGTGATCTGACATAACAGCTCACTTTCAGCAGTTATTTTTGTAACATTTCTTACAGATTTCTGCTCGTTGTAAATCAGATACTGATACATTAGCACAGTACCAGTAATGAGAGCGATTGTGTGTGTGAATTAGTCATACCGTCTCTCTATTAATTGTGAAGCTGTGGGTTGTAAATAGTTCCTTCAAAAGTAGAAAAATATGTACTATAATAAGTTTTGAGTTTCTAAGCTATTTTAGTGATAAATCACAGGACAGCGCTGACAACCAGTCTCTGCGCTCCTCTCTGTGCACGTGATCTTCACGTTTTGCGCAGCTACTGTTTGTATGAGTGTTCGTGTCACAATGCAGCTGCGCGAGCACGGTAGCTCGGAATAATATACATCCAATCGTCTAAAATCGCTTGAATGTCCAAACTGGTAAACCTTAAAACAAATACAACTGACAAAGTTTAGTGAAGACGCAAGGTTCACCGCTCGCGCCATCACTATGTGTTGAACCGGCGTTCAACTCCGTGTTGCTTTTATGCCACTGACTGGACGGGGCGGAGTCACGTGTAATAACACGCAGTAGTATTTTTTTAAGGGGGAAGTATTAACAGGATTAAAAAAACGAAATAACCGACATGGGAAAATTACATCAGTTAGAGGTTCTGAATTACAGTTTAGATTACTTTTCGATTAATCGTCCAGCCCTATTATAAGTCCCGCCCACTGGCGTTCAGTCGCTTCACATCAGCAAACAGAATCAGCAAACAGAATTCATTACAATAACTGATGCTGTCTACACTAGATACAGTACAGTACACAAATGAGTGTTCAGTTTCTGACAAACCCCACACGCTTGAGTCTGTCGACAACAGGACAAATGGAAAAGTGAAAGAATGTTCACTTTGATCGTCCAGTTTAAACAGCTGGTTTGCGTCTCTGTAGAGACTTCAGAAGATTACCAGTGTCAGAAACAAGTGGATGGTTCATTTTAATGGCGTCCCGGATCACATCGGAAGATTATATGTAGGGCCCTATGATTTCCGCGATGCAGAAAACATGGACGGAATCGCGGAATCCAATCATAAAAACTGAATTTAGTATATAATGCGGAATGTCACGGAATTTGTCAAATTTTTTAGAAAAAAACCGAGGTGGTATTGCCGGCGTGACCGCCGACCCGAGGGAGTTAAAACAGAAAACAGAATTTGGTCAAAATAAAACAGAATTTGAGGGGAAAGAATAAAACATATCATAGGGCCCTAAAAAATGTAATTTTTTGTTAAACTTTTAATAAATTGTTGGTAAATTGAATAAGTTTCATTATTAGACATGCTTTTTGATTACTAAAATTTAATTTAACCATTAAAATGGAGTCCAAACAAAACGGAATCCAGGAAAATTAAAACGGAAAAAACGGAATTTGGGAAAAAATAAAACGGATTTCATAGAGCCCTATATATGTTTGTTCGGAGCATTTTGTTTTGTCAGTGAGCCACAGTGTAATGGAGAGTTCGCAAAGAAACTTTTGTTGAAAGATGAAGCAGCAACTGTTTTCAATCTGACAGCAGCTGAATCACAAACTGTGTTGTCTGTAAATGAGTTTTTCCACATATATTTGTTTTTGTTTTTTTATTAACATGATCAGTGAACCTCAAGGAACATATTAAAATAATTTAGAAATGTCTTTAAATTCTATATTTCAGTTTATTTCAATATTATAATATTTCTGTTTCTACTGTATTTTTATCAAATAAATGTAGTATTATAGTATAGTAAATGTACTAAAAAAGAGACTTCTTTCAAAAACAAAAAAATCTTACCAACCCTGAGCCTAGAGACCTGAAGACCACAGAGGACTCTTAATAATTTATACTACATTGACATGCACAGTCAGCCTTGATAATATGTTTACTGGCAAAAAACAACAGTTGATTCTTACTAAAGCATCAAGAACAGAAGTTTCGTGCATTCAACAAAACCTTATACTGATGAGTTAGAGACCACACTGTCCGGACAGAGATGTTTGTTTCCTCAAATTCTAAACGCTCATCTGCCTGGACAAGATATGGCAGGATTCTGCCTGTGTGGCTTGAGTTCTTCTCCAAATCATCTCACTGGAGACAGGGAAAGACCAGGAAAAGGACTGCGGTCGTTGGGACTCTCAGAAATGTTTACATGGATCAGATTTTCAGTCTGATGTGGCAGGAGTTGAATAGTATCAGGAAATAGTTGGTGAAAGACATTGTCCGTGGCATGTCTATTGAGCAACATGCAGTGAAGTTTTTAATATGAGACAGGATTCGGTCTGAATGCTGCTGAAGGCCTCAGTGTCGAGAATTAAACAGGAGTCTGGCGGAGTGATACGCACAGAATGAGCGCTGTTTGTTTATCTGCACATGATTAATAGTCTGAATTATTCCTGGTGCCAAACCACAAGTGGGTAATTACTGCCATACATAAACGTCTCAGGGTTTTATTCTTTTGTCAAGAGCACAATGTGTTTGATAAAATAGTAGTAGCAAATCGGTGCTTAACCAAATGTACTCTGTTTCTGACTTTTTATATTTATAAAAGTAACTTTTTTGTTCAAAATTAAAGGGGTCCTTGATTATGATTTCGCTTTTTTAACTTTAGTGTGTAATGTTGCTGTTTGATCATAACATCTGCAAATTTACGATGATCAAAGTTCAATGCAAAGGGAGACGTTTTCTTTTACAAAAATCACTTTAAGGACTACAACAAACGGCTGGTAGGGACTACAACGAGCTTCTTCCCAGGATGGTGACATCACAAACCCCAAAATTTACATAAACCCCGCCTCCGAGAACACGCAACACAGGGGGGTGGGGCCATGTTGGGCTGCTTTAGAGAAGAGGAAGAGTTGTTGTAGTAGAGTGTTGTTGTCATGCCGTCATTTTACGCCGGACTGCTTCACAAACAAGGGTCGATTCAACGCTGGCTTTGCACAAAAGATTAACATGAAGACACATGCTAGTGGATGAGTTGAATCAACTCCACAGCAACTACATAAAATTATCCACTAACCCATTCAGAAACGTCTAAAGTTGTAAGTTCTTCCTGAGTCTCTCCATCAGTGTCGACTCCGGTTTGAACAATGTAAGGCTGAACACCGTTACTGACAATCCTCATTTTGGCTGCGTGGGATTCTCCAGCTTTGTTGTTGTTGAGCGACCGAAGCGCGAGCCGTTAAAGCTCCGCCCTCTTCTGGAAAGGGGGCCGGGAGCAGCAGCTCATTTGCATTTAAAGGGACACACACAAAAACGGCGTGTTTTTGCTCACACCCAAATAGGGGCAAATTTGACAAGCTATAATAAATGATCTGTGGGGTAACTTCACAGACACATTCTGGAGACACCAGAGACTTATATTACATCTTGTAAAAAAGGCATTATAGGTCCGCTTTAACATTTAATAATGATCGAGTACATATAAAACCATCTTCCAAATCTTGTTTTTGCCTTACCCTAAATCACAACAGTAAGCTTAATCATTTATATTGTAGAGCTGTCGGGACGGATTTCGCGGTCAACTGCATACTTCTGTCATTCGTCATATTCATAAATAAAGGAAAGAAGCGCAGTTAATTGAAGGTCTAGCAGCTCGAAACAAAAACAAAACAGAGAAAGCTCGAAGCAAAAACAAAAGAACCTCAAACCGAAAAGAGTTTGCAAGCAAACCTAAAGTGGCCCATAATAAAACACGAATCAACATTGCATAGCATCACATTAGCGTCGACAAGCTTCACAGAGCAATGCTGGTAACAATGCCAAACTCTAAACCTTGCAGTTACTGCTTGGTCTTACCAAGTTCTAGTTCCCACCTTTATCCGATATGAACAACAATCGTTATGTCTGTCAGCATTGCCAAACTTTTGAAATGCCATATTCAAATCAAAACAATTGTTTTCACAAGTCAAAACAACAGCAGCATATAACTTAAGTCACTTACCTGCTCATATTTCGGATATCCATCTTTCTTTCGTCATTGGGGCAGTTTTGATGTCATTAGTGACATTTAACATCTTCATAGAGAAACATTTTCACAGAGCAAAATGTTGGTGACAATGCCAAACTGTAAACCAGCTACTGCTTTGATCATCTGCCTATGAATAGCCTTGCCATTTATAGTTCCAACCGTTATCCGACATGAACAACAATGTCTGTCAGCATTGCCAAATGTGTGTAACGCCATATTCAATTCAAAGCAAATGTTTTCAAACAAGTCAAAACAACAGCAGCATATAACTTAAACCACTTACCTGCTCGAATATCGTCTTTCTTTTGTCATTGGGGCAGTTTTGATGTTGTTAGTGACATTTAACATCTTCACAGAGAAACATTTTCACAGAGCAAAATGTTGGTAACAATGTTGGTAACCATTTATAGTTCCAACCGTTATCCGACATGAACAACAATCGTATATCTGTCAGCATTGCCAAACCGTAACGTCATATTCAATTCAAAACAACCGTTTTCACAAGTCAAAACAACAGCAGCATATAACTTAAGCCACTTACCTGCTCATATTTCAATATCCGTCTTCATTTCGTTATTGGGGCAGTCGTTAGCGACATTTGCTCTGATGAGGCAATGATCTGTGCAGCGCTTCAGATTCATCCGCCCAGAACAGTGGAGCCGAAGCACAACTCACGTAATGACCAAACAATGTTCCTCCGCAAGATTCATGTAGTTTTATGCTTCAACCACTAGAGGACCAAAGGCTCCATAGTGTTGCTTCAAGTAAATGTTGAAATGCAATAAAATTCATGTTTAAAAATGCACTTTGACTTTTTGGTCCGTTAGATTCATTATCATTTGGATGCAAATGTGACCACTAGGCCAATATAGACAATTCATAGCTCAAATAACATTTGTTTTTTTGTCCAAAATAAAAAAAAATAAGCACATTAACAACAATATGAGCTTTACATTTCAGCATTCAAACCCTCCAGAATGTGTATTGTAAGAGCTTTAGTGTAAACATATTTGATTGTTTTTATAAAATGAGCAATGAAATTCTTTTCAATCAACAGCATGTCACGGATACGTTCAATATAGAACTAGTTTTGAGTTGAGGCTGCTGGTTATGTGATTGTAAAGTTTGTTTCTTCCAGATGAGAATGAAAGCATCAGATATCTGCGTTTCCATTAGATGCATTTTGGTTTCAAATTCATTCACTCTTACTGTACTTTGATCACAAAGCCTCAAACTGTGCATCCGATTTTAGGTTTCCCAGTTTTGGCAGAGAGCTACATGAAACTGTGATTTGCTCCAAAATGTAAATAGCAGAGAAGTTTGTGATTAAATGATAGTTGCCAGGACTGATTGACCGGGTTCCCCTGATGGGCCTGTTACGCTGCACAACCGCAAATGTGCATCTGTGGTCTGGAGGACGTCCAAACAGTATCTCAGTGCTGGCAGACACTTCCACGTTTCTTCAAATGCTCATTAGAAGAGTTCATTTATAGGCTTGAGTGTTGCTACTTGTACTTAGTTCCTCAAAAACACTGGAAAATTTATCTCATTTTTAAAAGGCTGCCTTTGATAGCCCTAATTTGCCTTCAAATTTCAATTTGAACAGACTTTGAACTCACAGAAACATGAGTCTATTTGTTTGTCTTTCCAGTTTTCACGCATGAATGATGACAGTAACAAATTTAAATAATAAAATATCATGTGATCCGACCTCCGATTATATTACAGACTGTTTTTTGTGGAAGTAAATGTGACTTTTAGAAGATATTAATACTTTTCCAAGTATGAAAAATGACAGTAAAGACACTTATAATGTTACAAAAGATTTCAAATAAATGCTGTACTTCTGAACTTTCTTTTCACTGAAGAATCCTCAAAAATAAAATGTATCACGGTTTCCACAAAAATCTGAAGCAGCACCACCATAGACTGTAAAAAAAGATGGACGATGCACCTTCACTCTCTTCCATTTAACCTGTTAACTGTCACTGGCCCACAGCCATTACATATTTAAAACAGTAATATCCTATACTAAACCTAAACTAATCTTGACAAACTATATATCATTTGAAAGCTTAGAATCTCTAGTTTTTCATATATGGTTCATATATTTCATATATGATTTTCAAAAAACATTACAGAGGAGCGGTAATTTATCAATTTGCAACAAGCATATTTTCATACTCATAAGGCATGTTCAGACCTTTATTTTGAAATAGCGATGAACATGAAAAATCATTAAAGATTGGTTGAAACATGGTTTTTTTCATGCCAAGAGTTCAAAAGATAACATCCATTCAATTTTTTGAGAAAAAAAGGTCTGAAAATGTTTTTAATAGAAAAAAAATACATTTATGATTGTGGCGGTGATCTATAACCCACATACATGTTGTTTTTATGTTTATTAGAAGCTGAATTCACATCAAATTCTGCCAAACTTCCCATACTACATCTATATAGGATGTCTACTTCATAAATTGTATGAAAATAATTGAAATACATGGTTCAGATCACTCAAACCATATATGGAAATGGAGGCGCCCTTATATGGTCAGTAATGGAGCTTGGTTGTCATCTAGTGAAAAAGTGGGGTACTGCGCCCAAACAAAATCTTACTGAAAGCTCATTTTTTGAGATATCAACCTGAAATTTGGAACACAACTTGTTCAGATTTTTGGCTTTGATTTCCTGGCAGTTTTAGAGTAAATCTTGTTTTGTAAAATATATATTTTATATAAAATATTATATTTTTACATTTTATATTTTCATAAACCTAAACTTCTATAACTTTTTTTCCTGTTTCACTTACATAAGTTTTTTTCACTTCTACAATAATCTGCCAGATTTCATCTTTAAAACAACCTTATGTCTATATTCCAAAGTATTCTTGAATTACAACCATTTAAGTTTGGATAGTGCATTTTCATGTCTATAAAAAAAAGTGGGGGCGACAGTTAACAGGTTAAGTAAATGAAGCCGCTGTAGTGACAAATTGGGTCCTCCCTGAAATCGGGTCTCCTTTAGGATCCCAAGTGATCCCATTGGTTCAAATTGCTTTAAATAGGTACTCTCTTTAGCGCTTGATGACGTACGGTTTCAACTATGTCATAATGACCATTTATGTCTGTATTAGCAAAGTCCCTTTAAGGGGAGACACTACAGGCAAAAACACTGTTTTTTCAGGCACCTGTCAATTTTGAGATTTTGCACTTTTTGGCTTTTCATAAAGTGTTTTTTCAGACTGGTGGAAAGAAAACATCCAAAATACATTTTTAACTGTATATCTTATAGCACTTTATCTATTTGCGTCTATAGATTTCAATTACAGTAAATATCTCAGAAATCTCCACTTCAGCAGAACTTATATACACCAAACTTTACAGTTTTATTCCTATCTATATTCTGAAGGCTTTTACAGAGGGATTTGTTGATATATCATTCCTATCCTGAGTTATAGGTCCTTTTACTCAAAAAAACATGGCGAAAATAGATTTAAGGCTATTGTCAGTATTCTCTAATTTACTAAAGCACAAAATAAGATATCCAGAATCCTCTCTGTAAAAGCCCTTTCATCTAATATGTCAACAAATAGAACCAAGAATTTTAAACCTGGACCTTTCCAATTTCCAGATTTTGTTTTTGGAAATGTATGCAAATGAGCATATATTTAAGTATATAAGGCCTCATTAGCATATTAAAACATAAATTTACACAAAACTTGTAATACATTATTTTCTTATGTTTATGCCAGTAATAAACTGGAGAAGTTTCACAGTGATATCTTCTAATTTAAAAAAAATCCCTATTCACCTGTAGTGTCTCGCCTTAAGACAAGTCATTTCACTCGGCGGCCATCTTAGAAACGCCTCTCGGACATGCGAGTGCAGCTCCTATCTCTTTGAATGGGGAAACATCAAATTCTCCAAAGCTGTTCACCAAGCTTTCGATTAAATTTCATATTTGAAATCACCAATGAAATCTGACAACAACTGTCTCATAAATTTTGTTTCTAAACGCTCGAATCATGACAAAAAACGGCATTTTCAGGCTGGCTCAAGCTAATGCGCATGCGCAGTCTAGTGCGCGTCTGACTGTTTCTATAGTAATCGGAGCTTCTAACGGTCGCTGCAGTGACGCGATGACTTTACCAGTCGGCGATTGGCTCTTATTTAGAAGGCGGGACTTATTCCGCCATATCGCGCGTTGCATTTTCTCCCAATCATAATAATACAAGTGCTCCGTCTTTCTATAAAGTCTTTGTTAATACTGCATAACAATGTATTATGTTGGTGTGAAATAAACAGTTGTGGAAATGTAGAAATTAAAGTTTAAGATCCAATCTCCTCCCGAAGATCCAGAAAAAAATCCGTTGGTGCTTCAGTGACTACTGAAGCTGTCAATCTCAGCTGTCAATCATCACGTCAAAACCCGCGTTTTTATAGCATAAAATAAATAACTAAAAACTCTTTAAACTTTTTTAAAGAACGAACATTTTAATTAACATCAGCGTGATAAAAACTGCCAAAAACAACAGAAACCATATGCAATGTTTGTGATGCTATGCAATGTTAATCTGTAAAACGCTATCAGGAAAATACCATAAAATAACCACTCTACCCAACAACTTTTCACAACCAAAACGGAACTCAAAAAAAGTCTAAAATAAACAAGGCTCAGCCAATGTCAATACTAAACTACTGCATGCATACACAAACGTTAACGATCTTGGCACGGCGGCCCAAAATGTAAAAACACAAAACTACTCACTCAAATTCATCCACGATGTCCTTGATCGTCTGTTCTGCGACATAATGCTCGGCAAATAATTTCTTTATAAGCTTCAGTTTTGAAAATGAGCGTAGTTTTTGTGTCACGACTAATTTCTCCACCCTCTCTTTCCTCTTTAAAGCCCCATATTTATGTTTGTATTTGTCCGTCCTTTAATGTTCACTTAGCTAGTCACTAACCTCTCACACAGCGTTTTCTTTTTTTAATTTTGCGCGGCAATGCGTCATTTAAAAAATAACGGCGTACTTCTACGGCAGCCGCGGGGTGCAAAAAATAATGTACACAAGAAATTACGGAGAAACAAATTACTGCAAATGACATGCATACAAATATATATATATATTTATCGTGGCCACGAATTAAAAATCCCTCATTATAATTAAAAGGTGCCCCTGGGCGTAAAATTGTTAAATTGTTGTTGCAAATCTAGACAGATATAGATATGCAACAACAAACATTTGCAAAATATTCCCACATGAAAAAATACTAGTATTTTCTATAGTAAATTGTAGTATACAGTATATATAGTATTTACAACACTTTTTTTCATGAATGCTACAGCATACTGTAGTATTAATTATAGTGAACTGATAAACTGTAATAAATACTGTAGTATACTTTAGTTTTTACTACAGTAAAATGTAGTGTATTGTAGTATAATATAGTTGTAGAAAACTTAGAGTATTGGGTAAAGTAATTTGTTTATATTACTATAGTTGTTGTATTACCACTATAGAATTACCACAACAAATTAATTAAAGTACTTTACCATAGTATGGTTCAAAAACAGTATAGTATTTACTATAAATTACTATAGGATTTTTTCATAACTAGATATCTGATGAAAAATTTGTGAACCTCAATGCTATATGCACAAATGTTGTCAGTATTTTGTTTTACAGTTTTCTTTACGCAACTTTAAAACTAAAACGCATGCAATAACACTGAATCATCATTAATTAGTTAACTACAAGTTTAGCTTAAAAGATTAGAAGGTTTTTGAGGAAAATATTCCAGGATTTTTCTCCATATAGTGGACTTCATTGGGGTTCAACGGGTTGAAGGTCCAAATGTCAGTTTCAGTGCAGCTTCAAAGAGCTCTACATGATCCCAGACGAGGAATAAGAGTCTTATCTAGAGAAACCATCGGCCATTTTCTAAAAAAAAAAAAAAAATTATATACTTTTTAACCACAAATGCTCATCTTGCACTGCTCTGTGATGCTCCACGCATTACGTAATCATGTTGGAAAGGTCACGCGTGACGTAGGCGGAAGTACCGAGGTAGGGCGAAAAAATCTATCTCACTTTCTCCTCCAACTTTAAAATTGTCCGACATCGTTGTTTTACCTTTTTTTGTAAAAGCCGTTTGACTCAGTCTTTGCACGTTCACTTTGTAAACACTGGATCGGTACTTCCACCTACGTCACGCGTGACCTTTCCAACGTGATTACGTAATGCATGGAGCATCACAGAGCAGTGCAAGACAAGCATTTGTGGTTAAAAAGTATATAATTTTTATTTTTTTTTAGAAAATGTCTGATGGTTTCTCTAGATAAGACTCTTATTCCTCGTCTGGGATCATGTAGAGCTCTTTGAAGCTGCACTGAAACTGACATTTGGACCTTCAACCCGTTGAACCCCAGTGAAGTCCACTATATGGAGAAAAATCCTGGAATGTTTTCCTCAAAAACCTTCATTTTTTTTCAACTGAAGAAAGAAAGACATAAACATCTTGGATGACATGGGGGTGAGTAAATTATCAGGAAATTTTAATTCTGAAGTGAACTAATCCTTCAATTACACGTGAAATTTGGTATCTCATATGTATGTAAAGACTCGTTGAGTTCTGCTGTTTTTTTTTTGTCCCCTCACAAACACACTCCTCCTCATACGTCCTTGAAATGATTTATTCCCCTGTAACTTGTGAAACTCTTTCTAGTGTCTGGTTTTCCTGCAGTTGTGCCGAGGTCTGCGCTCAGGGCAGCACTTGCGTGACTGCAGATCCTGACGTGTGTGTGTGTGAGAGTGAAATCCACCACACAGGGGCATCTGGGAAGCCATCATTCATTTTAATATTACCCTAATGACGTGGAGCTCGTAACAGGGGTCAGTTAAATGAAAGACTGATTCGAGAGGCGCTTTACTGCTCGTGACTGAACGCAGAGCAGAGATTAAGAGTTCAGGACACGCTCTGTGCTTTTCTTTCATTGTTGTTCTGTGTGCATGTGCGGCAGACGGATGAAGTTTTTAGGCTGAATTGCATATAAAATCCATCTGTTTGAATTACACAGTTTTAACATAAACTAATAAACTTAATGTGATGCATATTTGTCAGTCATAAATGAAACAGGTCAGATTTCTGTAATTGCACTAATAAATTGAATGTGTTTTAAATGTACAATAATCTCATCAATAAATCCGATTTGTTTCAATCTCATACATTTGAGTGTAAAAGGGCCTTTAAATGTAACTTTTCAAAGCAGTTTTACACAAAGCTAAATATATTGTAACAGAAAGTCATTCTTTAGTGTCTCTAATGCCTTTAAAATCATTTTAATCAAGTTTAATGTTCAGAGTCATGTTAGTCGTGAAAAATGACTTTTTAAAGTAACCTTTTCCTGGTTATTGAACACACGAAGCATCCCGTGCGAACGGCTCATTGAACGCCAGCGGGGTCAGAGGTGTTTCAGGGTGAAAGGTCAAAGTGAGCTAATATAAGCCAGAGATCTGATGCTCCTCGCCGTCGTCTCCTGATGTCACGTCTGTGTTCAGCAGGAAGCTGTGAAAGCGTTCAGACGGTGAGCGTGACCCCAGTTTCATGCCTGTGATCTTCTGCTGCTGCTCTTCTCACGACAGCTCGAGACTGTCACCCTCAACACGACATGACCCGTGTACCACAGAACCCATATTTCTCTTCATTTCAACTGCTATTTTTTTATATTATTTATACATAATAATAATAAGTATTGTATATTTTTAATTTTAAAAATTATTTTTTTCTTTGTTTTTAATTTTTTTTATGTTTTATGTCATTTAAGATTTATTTAAAACATTTTTTATATTTTATCTATTTTTATTTTATGTAAATATTTTTAAATATTTTAAATGACCTATTTTTATTTTACATAATTCTTGCTAAATATTTTATTACATTTTTTTGGAGCCCCACACATGACAAAAATAAAAATAATATATATATAATTTATTTCTTTTATTATTTTAATTTTTAATTTTTTTATTTTTTTCATATTTTATATACTACTTTTTTTAAACATTTTTATATTTTATATGATCTATTTTTATTTTAAAGTTATTTTTATATATTTTTTTATCTATTTTATTTTTACTTTAAATGGTTTTATATTTTATGTTTTTAATTTTAAATATTTTTTTAAAAAGTATTTTATTATTATATTATTATTATATAATAATAATTATATATTAATATGTTATTATCTCTCTCTCTCTCTCTATATATATATATATATTATATTATTATTATATAATAATAATTATATATTAATATGTTATTATCTCTCTCTCTCTCTCTCTCTCTCTATATATATATATATATATATATATATATATATATATATATTATTCTTATTATTATTCATATAATTATTTAATATATTTTCTTTTTGTATTTTGTGTATGTTTGTGTTAGAATAAGGTTTCATTTTGAGATCAGTATCTCCCAACAGGACAAATCTGTTCCTAGTTTACCAGTGTTGTATGTCTGTACATATGCGGTCGTATATCCGTCTCTCATCCATGCAGGATTCTCACACAAGGCAGTACGTCAGCATCTTAGAAAAATAACACCACGTCTGTCTCATAGAGCGTGTGCACTCAGGTTCTAATAAACATCTTTTTACATTAGTGCTTCTATTCAAAGTCCTCATAATAAGACCACCCGCTTTCAGTTTTTAAGAACAATTCTTATTTGTCTTTCGGATGTGGTTGAAGTGGGCCGTGGGGCATCATGGCAAAACAAAATGTGTTTCCATTGAAAGTATTGTTAGACAAACCGCATCTGTGTTCGCCCATGGGTCAGTCTGTGCCCTGCATGCAGACAATCACCTACTTATGATAAAACATTTCAACATTCGCTTACACTTTAATAAGCACCTTTGCAACTATATCTTAACTAACTCTCATTAGAGTATTAGTAGACTGTTAGGTTCAGGTTAGTAGAATAAGTTGACATGTACTTGCACAGTTACTTATAGTCAGTAGAATGTCTGTTGGGAGCATCAAAATGAAGTGTTAGCAGATATTCTGCTAGACAACATATGCATGCAATCATAACTTACATAATTGAAGGAATAATGTGCATCGTCCACTATTAGGATACGGTTCCTGTTGGCGTGCGCTTCGTAAAGCCGCGGCATTAAGAGCAAGAAATGAGTGAAAAGAGTTGGGGTCAAAGGTCAACATACAACACACAGCTCAAAGTGCCAGACGTTTCGTCTAACTGTCACAAATCCTGTGATTTATTACACTCGGCTCCTGGTTTCCAGTGTCATCCTGTCCAGTTTAAAGGATTGGATTACAGCACGCACACACACACGTCTGCTTCATCTCTCTTAACGTGTGGCAACTATTAACAATAACAAATGCTATTGTTTTCAACTTACACTCTAAAAAATCTTGAGTTATTTTTTCTACCCAAGTCCTGGGCTGAGCCTTTTGGGTAATTTTTTTGGGTAGATTTTGTGTCACCCAGATCCTGGGTCAGACATAACAACCCAGCGTTTGGGTAGATTTTGTGTCACCCAGATCCTGGGTCAGACGTAACAACCCGGCGTTTGGGTAGATTTTGTGTCACCCAGATCCTGGGTCAGACGTAACAACCCAGCGTTTGGGTAGATTTTGTGTCACCCAGATCCTGGGTCAGACGTAACAACCCGGCGTTTGGGTAGATTTTGTGTCACCCAGATCCTGGGTCAGACGTAACAACCCGGCGTTTGGGTAGATTTTGTGTCACCCAGATCCTGGGTCAGACGTAACAACCCGGCGTTTGGGTAGATTTTGTGTCACCCAGATCCTGGGTCAGACGTAACAACCCGGCGTTTGGGTAGATTTTGTGTCACCCAGATCCTGGGTCAGACGTAACAACCCAGCGTTTGGGTAGATTTTGTGTCACCCAGATCCTGGGTCAGACGTAACAACCCGGCGTTTGGGTAGATTTTGTGTCACCCAGATCCTGGGTCAGACGTAACAACCCGGCGTTTGGGTAGATTTTGTGTCACCCAGATCCTGGGTCAGACGTAACAACCCGGCGTTTGGGTAGATTTTGTGTCACCCAGATCCTGGGTCAGACGTAACAACCCGGCGTTTGGGTAGATTTTGTGTCACCCAGATCCTGGGTCAGACGTAACAACCCGGCGTTTGGGTAGATTTTGTGTCACCCAGATCCTGGGTCAGACGTAACAACCCAGCGTTTGGGTAGATTTTGTGTCACCCAGATCCTGGGTCAGACGTAACAACCCGGCGTTTGGGTAGATTTTGTGTCACCCAGATCCTGGGTCAGACGTAACAACCCGGCGTTTGGGTAGATTTTGTGTCACCCAGATCCTGGGTCAGACGTAACAACCCAGCGTTTGGGTAGATTTTGTGTCACCCAGATCCTGGGTCAGACGTAACAACCCAGCGTTTGGGTAGATTTTGTGTCACCCAGATCCTGGGTCAGACGTAACAACCCGGCGTTTGGGTAGATTTTGTGTCACCCAGATCCTGGGTCAGACGTAACAACCCAGCGTTTGGGTAGATTTTGTGTCACCCAGATCCTGGGTCAGACGTAACAACCCGGCGTTTGGGTAGATTTTGTGTCACCCAGATCCTGGGTCAGACGTAACAACCCGGCGTTTGGGTAGATTTTGTGTCACCCAGATCCTGGGTCAGACGTAACAACCCGGCGTTTGGGTAGATTTTGTGTCACCCAGATCCTGGGTCAGACGTAACAACCCAGCGTTTGGGTAGATTTTGTGTCACCCAGATCCTGGGTCAGACGTAACAACCCGGCGTTTGGGTAGATTTTGTGTCACCCAGATCCTGGGTCAGACGTAACAACCCGGCGTTTGGGTAGATTTTGTGTCACCCAGATCCTGGGTCAGACGTAACAACCCAGCGTTTGAGTTGTTTATCTCAGGCTTTTCGCACCTCTAATAACCGTCTTCGGTAAAATACAGGTTTGTGTATGTTTAGTTTACTTATTTAGTTTATAAATTGTTCTGTATATTGTTTAATTTTATGCAAAGCATCATACAGGGGCGCGATGTGAGTCACCTAAACAAGTGTCATGTCGGTCTTTGCACCTGATGGAAACGCCTGATGCCTTGAATAAAATTTTATGATTTTATTCAAAAAGGATACAGAATATAAACACTTAGGATGTTAAATATGTTCTCAGAATTGTACACTGGTTATTTATGGACAGGTTATGGAGTCAGTCACAGCATTTTTCGGCTACGAGTGAAACGCAGGCGGTGGTCTGAAGTTAGCAGTTCCTCCACCGAATGCGAGCGATCTCCGGCACGAGATCCAGCGCTGTTACGGTGGAAACAGGACAACAGAGACTGGTCGATTACACTTGAATTACTTCTAAATGTTTAATTTTTACTTCTAATATTTGGTAAATGAGCTTAAATGTAGGCAATATGTATTAAAACCTATATAAAAATTTAACCCAACATGTGTTCTGTCCTATATTTACTCAGCCCTTGGGTTGTTTTTAACTCGGTGTACACTGCATTCAAGGTATGCATTACATCAGTTCATGCATTTACTAGAAATTAAACTGTTTAGAATGAACATAACATGCAATATGACATGCATAGACATATATGCAAGAAAACTTGCAAATCTATAGATGTTCATCCTCAAGATATGAACATGAATATTTGATAACATAGGCCTATATGAACATGAATAAAATAGCTGTTTAAATATGCAATTATATGCAGACAGCTGCCATTTGTAGAACTTCAGTATTAAGAACATTATTGCCAGAAACACTTTGCGCAATTACACAAACACAGATGCGAATGCTTGGCGAGTGCACTATATGTGTGTGTGGTCCCATTAAAATTACACGCTGTTTTGTGTTGCTGTAATGTTATTTAGGTAGCTGCTATAAACATTACAACAGTAATGAACTTTAACTAACTTGCTTTGTGATTGTCTTCAGTTATATCGCCTCTTGTGGCAACAGTGAGAATGCAAGACGTACATGTGTGTCATTATTATGAACTGCATACTAACATAAAAATTGATCTTGCATGGCTAGAAGTGCTTGCAATAACGTCCTTGTGTAGATTCAAGGTCTGGAAAAGCATTTGCATAAGGCTTTGTCATATACAAAAGTGAACGTGTTTCACAGTTCAGCAGTTTTCTGCACTGTAAAAAATTATTTTCATGATTTGTTAACACTTCTTTCTTTTGTCAAATCAACTTCAATAATTAATGTGGTTCAGATAACACAATATTTTGAGTTTCTGCTGATTAAATCAATCGCCTTCATTGTATTAACTCAAAATTTTAATTTCAATGAGGCAACCAGGTAACTTACTTTTTTAAGTTTAACCAACAATTGTTTGTTACAGTGTGGGTAATTAAGCTTCATAAAATCCCCTGCATGTGCTTCAGGAGGAGGATATGGATGAAGCCAAGCTCTTCATTAAGAAGATTTCTAACAGGTTAAATGATGTTTCAAACTGGACTTACCAGTTTCAGTGAATCTAATGCGCTTTTGCTAAAGTGAGTCCAAGAGTTAGTGACCAAACTGACCTTCCTGTAATCAATATTTATTGCTCCATCGTGCCAAGACTGGCTCATTTTCCTCTGGATCAGTTTCAGTTCGACATTCACTGGATCTGGCTGAAGACGGAGCGTAAGGATGCTGTTTAAACATGGCAAAAGGCTGAAAACCGGGTCCAAATAAAGTCGGAAAACTGAAATTAAGCTTCTAACATCTTCCTGCTGATAATGAGGCTTTTAGACAATCACTGAGCAATTCTGAACAATCTACCCTGTTATTTTCTTGATTCTTGACATTATGCTATGCAAAAAATCATCTGTTTTAGAGTTTGGCAAATGACCAGAACAATCAGTTGAGTTTGGGTCGTAAAAACACTCTGAATCCTTGAATGACTCGCCATTTGAACACAACAAACATCACAGACGTACATGCAACTATTACTGTTCATTTCTTCTGAAGGATGATTGTTTATCCCTTTATTGTAGTGAATTACACCATGCTGTTGGTATTCTTTAAAGTCAAGTTTCTGTCCTTTCAAGTAACTTCAAGTAACTCTAGCATGCTTTACATGTTGGTCTCAAATGGTTAGTTCAAATTAGACATGGAAAAAATACATACATAAAATTTTAATGAATTTTATATGTTGGAATTTAATACAATTGTTATTATTTTTTTGTCAATTAAATAGCTTTTCAGCTCAAATAAATAGCCTTTATTTTTTATTTATTTATTCAAAATGTCATAAGATATTCTTTCTATTCTATCTGACAACGTGCCCCGCTGTAGAGCTCAACGTGTGTTAAAAGAACTTCTTTCTTCTGCAACGATGGTTGAATGTTTTTTATTTTAATGTTTAATTTTTAATTTTGTGTTTATAAAGAAAATTACTTTTAAAAATAAACATATAAACATATTGAATTTCTACTTGATATTATTAGTTAGAGGGTTCATAATGTTTGCAGATATTTTACTTTAATAAATGAATACATTTATTTCAAAAAAATAAAAATGTGTGACAACTAGCCCCGTCTCCTACAACATGCATGGGAAAGACTTTTTTTTTTTTTTTTGCAAAGTTCTAAAATAAATAAGTAGATTAAACAAACAAATTTTTTTTTTTTTCAAATTAATTAATTTGTTTCTAAAATAAATAATTTATTTATAAATAATGCATACATACATAAATAAACTTATCCCGAAAATATAAACCAGAGTAAAACAAAAAGGTGACAAATAAATAAATAAAAATAAATAAATTATCCTGAAATTATAAACAAAAAAGTGACAACTTGCCCCAGTCTCGTCTACAACATGCATGGGAAAAATATATTCAATTTGTAAAGTTTTAAAACAAATAAAGTATTAATTAAACAAACTCCTGAAAATATAATCAAAAACCAGTGTGACAACTAGCCCCAGTCAACATGCATGGGGAAGACCGAATCTATCGTCTCTGATGAACTCTGCATGTCCTGTGCATTTCCCCGTGACCTGGCAGCGGGGTCAAGCGCGCGGGAGCACGCACCAAAACTCCCACACGCCGCTGTCCTCCAGCTCACCCTCCGCAGCCTCGGGTTCATTTCCAGCCATTGCCCGCACTCAATGTACCATTCACATGGGCGGCTCGCCAAAACAAGCAGTGTGTCGCTAACGAAGGTGTGAAAGCGGCCCGGAGGGGGTTCGGCAGCGAACCGGGGGTGACAGACGGGAACAACATGGTCACGCACAGAAAACAGGAGCCGCTCTTGTCACGCAGACAGCGCTGAGAGCAGGCGGAGAGCACAGGACCATCCGGAACGCGTCTAATAATAAAAGCCACGTGACTGAATGCGACTATCTGGGCGGAAAGTATTTGTTCCAAGAGCTAAATTAACTAACATTGTGTTATTTAGAAATATTTATTTATACATTAAAATATTTATTTAATTAAATCAAATATTATTTAAAATCACTGAATCAACACTAATTTATACCAACAAAATTTTTTATGGAATAAATCAGATTTTTTTTTTTTTTTTTTTTTTTTTTTTTTTAAAGGTTGCCATTTTTTACAGTGTGTGTGAATATATATTCACATTTATGAGTATATTTGTATTATTTTATTTATTTTTTAACAAATTTTTATTCGTTTTTGATGCATATTGAATGCTTAACACATCACAAAATAGACAATTCATGTTCATGTGAGAAAACGAACAAACAAATAAATACATTTTTGATCAAGCTACTTGACTGAAACATTGGCTGTGTCCGAAATGACATACTCTCTCGAGTGGGTATTTTGAATGAGTAATTTAGCAAGTGCTAAAAAAATGTATGTTCTAAATAGTATGAATGTAATCCGGACTGACTACATCGGCCATGTGGTCATTATCACGTGACCTACCAGTGTCGCTTCACTGCCATTCACAAATCCTCTCCCGTGACCTCATGGGATAGTTGATCATATGCACACTTCAGAATCTCATGGGTACTTTTCGCCTACTGTTTTATGAGTACTGTGTTTTCTTTTGTCATACTGTTTTTCACCTACTATATAGTAGGGAAGTATGCAATTTCAGACACAGCCATTATTTCAAAATGAAAACTTTGAGTTAAGCCAAAGAATGACAGTTTTTAAGTCAATTTAACATGAACGAGAAACCCAATTCAATTGTGTTAAATCAAAATGAAAATCAAATCCAACCCAATCTCACGACAATTCGTACGTATTTTACGAGGTGGCTAATTCGTATGAATTCGTACGAATGACCTACCCCTAAACCTAGTCGTCACTGGGGTTTAGACAAATCGTATGAATTCGTCCGAGTGTCGTCGTATGATTTAAAAAAAAAAAAAAAAAAGTAAACATAAAGGTCCACTCTTAAACAATCTACATTGGGGTATAAACAGATTGTGCGAAAACATATGAATTCAATTTCATGAATTTATTGTAATTCGCCAAAACATAAAATAGTGATGAACTGCCATGAGATTATGTTGGTTCATAGCATATGACAGTAGCTGTGTTTCCATCCAAAGTTGCAAATTTAACTTGGAATTTGGCATACAACATTTGTAAATAAAGCAGTGTTTCCATCCCATGTATTCAAGAGCACAAAATCATCACTTCCTGGGAAACTGGAGCAAAATATCAGCAATAAAAATGTAAGTTGCTTCAGTCGGGCTCTTTCTCCCTCCATCATAAATGAGTTGGTCTCCGAGCGTCAGACGAAACACAATAAACGCTGTCATGTGATCTTGCGTTCGGATGCTGGTGTTTGGGAACACAATCGTGTGAGACGCTTCTGGAGGGAATTAAACCAAATCATTCTGATGATAGACTTTGACTCAGAACCACCAAACCAACATTTGAGATGCTGCGATGTGATTGGTCCGCTGGTTAGTCCAGTTATCCAATCACAGCCTCTGCTGAGGCAGTCACGTGTGGTTTTGAGGGATTTATTCAGTAAATGTGTTTCCATTGTAGTTTATGCGCATGCCTTCTTATTGTATAAACAAATTTATCTGCCTCAATTAAACGCATATGCGTTTTATGCGCATGTTGACGATTCCATCCAGTGTTTTTTTATGCAATATCCCAAAATGTGCATAAAAAAAGGGGGATGGAAACATAGTAAGTCCGAGAAGTAATAATGTTGGTTTGCTCTTCAAACCAGTCAGGTGTCTAGAAAACAATGATCTGTTATAGATATTTACATTTAGATTTATTCATTTAAAAGATGCTTTTATCAAAAGTGACAAATGAGGAACATCACAAAGTTTTCTCCCAAAATGATGGATGTTGAATTTATTTACAAAGAAAACACATATTCTTCACTGACACTTTCTTGGAAAGAAAACGAGTGAATCGAGTGCTGCTGTTCATCTCATTTAGTGAGTCTCTGCAAGAGTCATAAGAGCTGAATCTCTTCACCAGACCAAAACATTTCCAATCAAGGGTGCCTTATAGATCTCCAGAACTGCTAGACGAAACAGTGGATTCAGCAAATAATGAATGACATCTGAAAGCGATTGTAAATTGAATCTGAAATGACTCCAGTGAGCTTATAAACAGAAGAAGCAGCGTCCCGATGGTGACATGCTGTCTTAACCACATGTTGGGCAATGCTGGAGAATCATTTCAGCAGGAGGAAATGGTTCATTAAGTGAAGTGTCCCAGAGAGTCATTTTAATGCAGTGTAATAACGGCTGGATCAGGCGCTCCCTCAGGAATGACTAGCAGCTCGACGAGACAAAGGAAGGGAACCCTACTAACTAGACAGGAATCAAAACCAACACAGTGTTTGTGGAAATCAGAGCTGGAGCCGGAGATGCTCGGGAGACGTGTGTGGGGAAAGTGATTGAGGACTTGATTCTGATGGCCCGGGTTCAGACTGAGAGCTGCTTCAATGCATCATCCTTTAACTGGAGGAACTTTTTCTTCTTCTAGAGCGATTTTAAAGAATTTTTTTGTTACACAATCATTCTAGTTTTAAAAAAATACAGTGCGTCTCTGTAATTTATTACTACTGATTTTAAGGCAAGACACTAGTCGAAAAGTTGAAATTATGACATAGTAAGATATTTATGAGGTGAAAAGTTGAAATTATGACATACTAATACATAATTATGAGACAAAAAGTAGAAATTATTACGTACTAAGATATTTATGAGATGTCAAAATTATGACATTAAATATTTATGAGATAAAAAGTCAATATTATAACAGCAAGGCAATTGAGATAAAAAGTCAAAATTATGATATACTAAGACATTTCTGAGATGAAAAATCGACATTATTACATACTAAGTCGTAATTATGAGATAAAGTCTAAATTATGACGTCATATTTATGAGATAAATCCGAAATTATGACGTCATATTTATGAGATAAATCTGAAATTATGACGTCATATTTATGAGATAAATCTGAAATTATGACGTCATATTTATGAGATAAAAAGTAAAAAATTATGACAAGATATTTCTGAGATGAAAAGTCAAAATTGTGATGTCATATTTATAAGATAAAAGTCAAAATTATGTCATACTAAGATATTTCTGAGATGAAAGTCGAAATTATGACATACTATGATATTTATGAGATAAATCCAAAATTATGACGCCATATTTATGAGATAAAAAGTAAAAAATTATGACATACTAAAATATTTCTGAGATGAAAAGTCGAAATTATGACATACTAAGTCATAATTATGAGATAAAAAGTCGAAATTATAGCATATTAAGATATGAGATGAAATCAATTATGACATTAAGTCATATGAGATAAAGCTGAAATTATGACATACTAAGTCATATTTATGAAACAAAGTTGAAATAAAGACAAATCTTATTTATGAGATGTCAAAATTATGATATATTAAGATTTATGAGATGAAAAGTCGAAATTATGACATACTAAGTCATAATTGAGAAGAAAAGTAAAAAATATGATATACTAAGATATTTATATGATGAAGTTGAAATTATGATAATTATGACATAAAAAACGTCATCGTTTTTTATCGTCGTCATTATGACTTACATGTAAAAAGTCAAAATTAGGACATATTAAAAATTATGACTTTTTATGTCATAATTATGATAAAAAGTTGGATTTATGAAATTAAAAGCGAAATTATGACAGTAAATTAAATTATGAGATAAAAGTCAAAATTATGACTATGTCATAATAACTTTTTGACAATTTTGACTTTTATCATATTGTCGTATTTTTTTACTTTTTATCTCATAAATATGACTTAGTATGTCATAATTATTATGATTTACCAAAGCATGATATTTTTTCTCGTGTGTCTGAAATGAGCTTCCATAGATCTTGTTTTATAGAGTGCTGAAAGATTAAGACCAACTCTGGCTTTCCACTGCGATTTTCCCTCCAGAGCGTCTGGAATGCGGAGCTGAGAAAATGTGTAACTGATAACGAGGATCCTTACGAGCTGTTACTGTCCCGCCACATCATGTCACTGGATGTCGCACATAAGCACCAGATTTATAGCCTCTAAACAAGATTCAGAACAGGCGAAACGCGCGGCTTGGAATCCACTGAGGTTGAGCAGCCACTTACCACACAATCTTCTCCCAGACTAAAGTGAGAACAGAGAGTAGATCTCTTCCCATGATCCCTCGAGAAAGACAGTGGAGTAGCGTAGAACGCTTTTGAAGCAGTCTTTGACTCTAATTGCACTTCTCCATTTACACGATTGCATGTAAATGACTGTGGTTTGTCAGCGTGATATTCAGCATTAAGGACAAACACGACTACACCACCACAAAGACCACCCGCATTTACTGTCCCAGCTGCGCCACACACTCGTCCCGCTGCGACTGCTATCAGTGCAGTAACATAACCTGACAAAGAGAGAAAAACCTGCTCGCACGAGATTTCTACAGTCTTCAAAACATAAACAGCATCTAAGTATTTTTTAAAAAATTTATGTTGCTTGCAAATAATTTTTTCATCAGAATACATGGCTACTTGTGAAAAATGCTTAATGGTAATTAATGGTAATGCTAAATGCATAATGGTGCAGTTACAGAATATAACAGCAGAGGCAAACTACCCATGATAACCAGCCAAACCATCATGACCAGCAGCTGACCTGCTCTCATTTTCAGCATCCTAAAGACAAAGAGCAGTTAAAGGCTCAAATAAAACTACACATGACTACACAATGTGAAGAGTAACTTGATGGCAATGATTTTTATTATAATAACAGTCGTAAAAGTAATAAACTGCCCATTATGAGTTTTAAACACTGTTTTTGTAGTATAAAACCATTCATCAGTTCATTTAAAAACCTTTCAAATTTTATTACTTAAGATCACAATACAGGTCAAACTGAAGTTCACTTAATTCTAATGGTAACTTATTTTTATAATAATAATCATAGTCGTAAGAGTAATAAACTGCCTATTCTGAGTTTTAAACTGTTTTGTAGTATAAAACCATTTATGGAAGCCCATTTCTGACACATAAGAAAACAATAATGCTTTTGTAAGTCATAACTATGACATAAAAAGTAAAAAGTCATAATTATGAGTTGCAATGTCAAAATTATGACATAAAAAGTCACTTTTTTGACGTCATTGTTTCAACTTGATTATGACTTTTAAGTCATCATTTTGATTTTGTATGTAATAATTTTGACTTTTTATTTCATAACATTGACTTTTTTTATTTTTTTAAGTCACAATTTCAACTTTTTTGTCAATTTTTACTTTTTGTCGTAATTTTGACATTTTGAGTCATAAAAAGTCAATTTTGACTTTTTGTCACAAATTTGACTTTTTAAATCAGTTTTGCTTTTTGTCATAATTTCAACTCAGTATGTCATAAGTTTTACTTAGTATGCCTGTCATAATTTAGATTTTTTGTCAGTTTCGACTTTTTAAGTCATAATTTGTACTTTTTAGGACATTATTTTCACTTACTGTCATAATTTCGACTCAGTATTTCATAATTCTGACTTTTGTTAATTTCGACTTGTCATAGTTTTGACTTTTTTGTCAATTTTGACATCATAATTTCAAACTTTTAAGTCAACTTTTTAAGTCATAATTTTGACTTTGTATGTCATAATTTAGATTATTTTCATTTTAACATAATTTTCGACTTTTTAAGTCATAATTTTGACTTTTTGTCAATTTCAACTTTTTAAGTCATAATTTTGACAAGTCATTGTTTTGAGTTTTTGTCATTATTTTAACTTTTTCTGTCATTATTATGACTTACCAGGGCATGTGGCAGAAATGGGCTTCGATGTAAAAATGAATTTAAACACTTTAAAATGTTTAAAAAGAATGTTATTACTTAATCCCACAATACAGGTCAAATCGAAGCTTACTTAATTCTTACAGCAACTAATGTTTTTATAACAGTCAACAAAATTCAAAACAAGTCAAGATGAAGTTTACTTAATAATTCTTATATAAACTTGTTTTTAAAGTCAAAAGTAATAAACCACCCATTTTGAGTTTTAAACAGTTGAGTTTTTGTAATATAAAACCATTTATCAATTCATTTAAACCTTACAAAAATGTTAAAAAAGTTGTATTACTTAAGCCCACAATACAAGGTCAAAATGAAGTTTACTTAATTCTTAATGTGGCAGTAGTGAAATAAAGAGCATGTATGTGTGAGTAATCCTTCATTAACCTGGAGAAGTGCTTCTGCTGCGGAGCTTCAGGCTGCTGTAATTGTTCCTGTCAAAGTCCGTCTGCCAGCTACAAATGAGCTAACCAACTCAAATCGGGGTCATCTGGAAGCCATTTCTCGCCGTATTTTTTTCCTTCTCCGTCTCATTTTAATCTCCTCCTCCTCCCAGGGGAGGTAGGGGCCGGTGACCGGGATCTGCGCACGCTAGGCCGGTGTGGCACGCAAACTCATCCTCGCACGCGAAAAAACTCTGCAGAAGACATCAGCACACACCTACAGAGAGACGGAGGAGAATGCACAGGCGATTATCGCTCTACAGCAGAGATTTCAAAGATTTCATTGTGTGTGCTGCTGGTGATAATAAAGCAAAATAAAGCAAAATGTGCTGAAAGACTAAAGTTTAGTATGAAATGCTCCGTCTACTCCTGATATGGAAATATAGATACAGATAATTCAGCAGATATTTTGGCCTTCCTAAGTTTGTACAGGCCCTACAACCTTAAAAATAACAACGTGCCTCAAAACTTCTGCAGAAGAACAAACTGCTCTTCATGCCAAGACAAAAAGGGAGGGAATGTTTTCTAATGTGCAGGGCAAATATTTCAGATAACTCAGTTCTGGCTAAATTTTATATTTGAAGACATAGCAAGAAAAATAGTGGCCAATCTTAGCATTTAGTTTGTGTTTAAATACACACTATAAATGAACATACTCATACTTTCATACACATACTCTGACTGTTTTGGTCTTTAAGATTGTTATGACAATCATATATTTTCCTGCCCAATTAAATATGCTTATTACTGTAATGCTACTCACACACACACACACACACACACACACACACACACACACACACACAGTTTTTGAAAGAAGTCTCTTCTGCTCACGAAGGCTGCATTTATTTGATCAAAAAGACATTAAAATACGCAATGCTGCATATGTTGAGATGAAATCATCTGTCCAGGTGTGTCTGATAACTCTACAGTTTCCATCAGCGCTCGTCTGCCAACTCACATTATTAGCACATGGGAAATGCTCAAACCGCTCATCATTGACAATATCATATTATAGTAACTGATCTTACTTAGATGTCAGGCCACATCAAATCACTAACGCCCACACGGTCCGTTCTGATTGGAGCAAACACAAGCTTCTCATGTCCGATTGGCTGATGGGGTCTTAGACCCAAAGTCAAGCCGGGGTCAGAGTATGAGGAGGGTTGTGGTTTGATGTACCTGGCGAAAGCACAAACAAACCGCTGCGTTTGGTCAGTGAGACGTTCATGCGCTCGCGTTTCCTCGGGCAACTGCAATAATTCAATGAACTTACTGGATTTAGTTAAAGATAGCCGGAGTTTTGGATTCTTTGGATATTTTTCTGATGCTATTTATTTAATAAAAATAAAAATATAGCGCATGACAGCAGATTTCTGCATTTTATGCATATTCAGAGTGAACAAATTGTCACTTGCCCCAGTTGCATGCTTAAACAAAATTTATAAAGCCACCCAGATTACCTTAGCAACAATTTACTGTAGGAACTCCCTAGCAACATAACAAAGAACACCTTAGTAACTGCATAGCAACGCCCTGGCAACCACACAAAACACTGGTTGGTATTTCTCCATTCACATTTTCTTCAAAAAACATGAAAATCTATAGTTTAAATCAAACTATCGTAAAATTGATAAATCTCCATAATATAAATACAACCACCCAGTTTACCTTAGTAACGACCTACTATGGTAACTCCCTAACAACATCATAACAACGTGCTAAAAACACTCAGAACACCTTAGCAACTGCATAGCAACACCCTAGAATCATGGTTGGCATTTCTCCATTTAAAATATCGTTTATAGCAACAACCTATGGTGGTAACTCCCTAGCAACAGCATAGCAACATGCTAAAAACACTCATAACACCATAACAACTGCATAGCAACACCCTAGAATCATGGTTGGCATTTCTCCATTTAAAATATAATTTATAGCAACAACCTATGGTGGTAACTCCCTAGCAACAGCATAGCACCCTGCTAAAAACACTCATAACACATTAGCAACTACATAGCAACACCCTAGAATCATGATTGGCATTTCTCCATTTAAAATATAGTTTACAGCAACAACCTACTGTGGTAACGCCCTAGCAACAGCATAGCAATGTGCTAAAAACACTCTGAACACCTTAGCAACTGCATAGCAACACCCTAGAATTATGGTTGGCATTTCTCCATTTACAATATAGTTTACAGCAACAACCTAGTGTGGTAACTCCCTAACAACAGCATAGCAATATGATAAAAAGACTTACAAATTAGAAACTGCATAGCAACACCCTAAAATCATGGTTGGTATTTGTCACATTTTCTGCAAAAAAACCCCCACAAAAATCTATAGTTTAAATCATTCAATTTATTTTTATAAAGCTATAATAACATATGCTTTTATAATCTACATACTGTAATTAAATACAAGCCACCCAGATTACCTTAGCAACATCCTACTGTAGTAACTCCCTAGCAACAGCATAGCATTGTGATAAAAACTCTCAGAACACCTTAGTACCTGCACAGCAACACCCTAGAATCATGATTGGCACTTCTCCATGTAAAAAACCCTTGAAAATCTATAGTTTAAATCATTCAAATTCTTTTGTGCACAAAAATAGTCAACTAAACTGAATCAGCTTCATGTCACAGGTGTTAATAGACTCCACCGACCGCTAACATGGTCAAGATGGCACGGGTGAGTCACGCTCATAAAGCATTAGTTAGTGTCCTGCAGCGAGCGCGAGTGTGTTACAGTGCAGTTCATTTCCTCTCACTGTGTGTCAGTCGTTTCTGGCACTGCAGTCATTCTCAGTTCTGGATCACTGCTGGTGTTTAATCTGCATTCACGTTCCTGCAGTTCATTTCAGCCCATCCCTTTTCCCTGAATCCCACACGGGCCGTCAGACCCCCGGGCTTCCCTCCTCCCTCCCGAGGCCGTGCGTGACAGTAGCTCGCTGAAAAGTGGAAGTGATTCTAGTAAACAGTGATTAGCTCCAGACCAAGATCGGCCCCCGTCCACCGTGAGACCCTCATCCACACGCTCGCGGCTGCCAAGTCCTTGACCTTCCCGACCCCACGGGGTCACGGCCAGCCTTTCACAGCCAGGTTAAAGAGAGTAATCGCAGGCAAACACGACAGCCTCACGCAACACACACACGCTCCACCGCAAAGCTGGCTCTTATTAGTGCGGACGCTGATGTGAGAGACCATATGTGAATCACGGGATTCTCCTGTAAGGAAAGGCGGGTTGTGATTTTGGCAGTGCTAGAAACACTGGAAAAGTGATATCTGAGTCATGAAAATAACATTTACTAAGTAATTCAATACTTGTTACAGCAATCCGTGATTTTTGATGTTATAATATAAAGGTTCAGAGTATAAAAACTTTTAAAAAATACTTAAAAAGCTTTGGTTGCTGTGGTTTACATTGCAAATATTACGTCAATTAAAATCAAAATCAAAATCTTGTCAATATATTAAAATAAAACTTTTTTGGATTTAAGAGATATATATGTATATATACAGTATAATGCTTACATAACACAATATTAATATGAACTAATATCACAATATTGCTATACCAATACTTGATTTTTGATGTTATAATATAAATCAATTACAATCAATCAAAATCTTGACCTTTTAAAAAGCATATATTAAAATGTCATTTGTATAATCTATGAGAACAATTTTCACTTTTTTGATTTCAGAAGATATTGATGTATTAAAAAAAATTATATATGTACTGCTTACATATTAACAAACTAATTTCACAATATTGTTACATCAATCCATGATTTTTGAAGTCATAATATAAAAGATTGCACTATATTTAATTAAAATATTACTTAAAAGCTTTTGTTGCTGTTATTTACGTTGCAAATACAGTATTACAAAATCAATCAAAACCTTAACTTTTAAAAAGATGATAATGATGATAATGTGTACGACTTTACTTGAAGTCTTTATATTTTTAGGTATTTTATAAAAATAAAGATATAATGCATTACAACGTAAATTATATCTTTTTATAAGTAATTGTAACCAAAGTTAAAATGCATTAAAATATTTCCAGATTACATCTGAAATCAATTGTTTGTCACATGTTTTAATGCATTATACTTTCTAAAGGTGTAACAATGAATATTATGATGTATGCAACTGTGGTTATAAATATTCATGATATCATACAACGCATTATAAGGTGAATTATTAAATGCATTATATACAAAGGCTTCAAGTAAAGTGTTAAAAGGATATAGAAATATTTTATTTAATTATATATGCTTACACACACACAGAACAATAACTAATATCACGCCATACACAATATATAAATGTGCAAATAACTCTCGCTAGTTTTCCCTGGACAGCGCAGAATGAAATCTAATCTTGTTTCTGTGAAGATGTTTATTCTCTCCTAGGGAGCAGAAACAGTGGGCTCCTTAAATCCAAGCGGATTGGAACTGATTGTATTTGGCAGCTTCTCCTTCCTCTCTTCTCTGGAAAGGCACATCTCATTTTAGAGGTGGTTTGCATCAAGGAAAGTGTACTATCAGCGAGAAATCAACGCTACTGTCTCTCTGACACTAGAAACTCTGCAGCGCTGCAATTAGACTCATTAGATCCCTGCAAAAATAAACTCCTCCCGGTGAGGAAACAAGGAACATTTATCTCCTGCTTGGCTCTCGGAAGAGAAACGTTTTACATCAAGAACATTCAGTTCTCGATTGCTGAGAAAGTCATACTCTTTGATGAAATATCACTCACTGGAACTGCAAATACATGTGCAGGACCATGAGAGAATATAAAATCCCATTTTCCATTAAACTTCCATTTAAACCTGCTATGATGTACAAAGAGAAAACAGCAAATGAAAAGCAAAAGCACATGCAGCGTCTTTCAGCTTCTTCATTTGCCTGTCATGACATATCAGGATATTCAATTTTATGTCCTTTCTCACTGAATAAAGTGTCTGTAATGATGTATTCTGTAGGTGGATCTGCTTTAGCGCACGTTTTAAAGGCATGCTTGCAATTAAGCAATCTCTCAATGACTGCATACCCCAAAACACATGTGAAAATTTATCCTGAAATTGTAAGAGGAAAATAGCCGAAAGAGACCCTGGCGTGCTCTTCGATGAGATCAGAGAGAGACCCCAGAACATGATGCACCGCCGACATGTGAACACAACGTCAAATTATGCTCTTAAAGACCATTTATAATCTTTATTTCTATATCCTTCTGTCGTACAATGTTGACATTTGTACTAAAAATCATTTGTTTGTACTTATGGCATAATGAATTATGCTGCAAGGATGATTTAATATAACTTTGTGTGTGATTGTGCATCATGGGATCAATATGTTCAATACATTTTTTTTGCTTAAAGCCTTTATTTGTAATGCATTATAAAAGTATTCATAATGCAAATAACTGTAACCGAAGTTAAAATGCATTACATAATATTTGCAAATTTTTTGTTAAATCTGAAATGAATTGTTTGTCATGTGTTTTAATGCATTATACTTTCTAAAGGTGTGTTTAATGGATAGATAATTAATATAACGGTGTTTACAATTATTCATGAGATCATACAATGCATTATAAGGTGCATTAAAAGTACTTTTATAATGCATTTCATATATACATATATATATATATATATATATATATATATATATATATATATATATACAGGTGCTGGTCATATAATTAGAATATCGTGAAAAAGTTCATTTTTTTATTGTAAATTATTTTAAAAAATGAAACTTTCATATATTCTAGATTCCCTACATGTAAAGTAAAACATTTCAAAAGTTTTTTTTTTTTTAATTTGTTGATTAGAGCGTACAGCTAATGAAAGTCCAAAATCCAGTATCTCAAAATATTAGAATATTTACATTTGAGTTTCATTAAATGACCATCCCTACAGTATAAATTCCGGGTATCTTTTGTTCTTTGAAACCACACTAATGGGGAAGACTGCTGACTTGGCAATGGTCCAGGAGACAATCATTGACACCCTCCACAAAGAGAGTAAGTCACAGAAGGTCATTACTGAATGGGGTGGCTGTTTACAGAGTGATGTATCAAAGCATATTAAATGCAAAGTTGACTGGAAGGAAGAAATTGGGTAGGCAAAGGTGCACAAGCAACAGGGATGACCGCAAGCTTGAGAATACTGTCAAGTAAAGCCGATTCAAACACTTGGGAGAGCTTCACAATGAGTAGAATGAAGCCGGAGTCAGCGCATCAAGAGTCACCACACTCAGACATCTTCAGGAAAAGGACTACCAAGCCACTTCTGAACCAGAGACAACGTCAGAAGCATCTTACCTGGGCTAAGGAGAAAAAGAACTGGACAGTGAACAGTGGTCGAAAGTCCTCTTTTCAGATAAAAGTAAATTTTGCATTTCATGTTGAAATCATGGTCCCAGAGTCTGAAGGAAGACTGGAGAGGCACAGAATCCAAGCTGCTTGAAGTCTAGTGTGAAGTTTCTGAAGTTAATAATGATTTGGGGGGGCCGTGACGTCTGCTGGTGTTGGTCCATTGTGTTTTATCAAGTGCAAAGTCAATGCAGCCATCTTCCAGGAGATTTTGAAGCACTTTATGCTTCCATCTGCTGACAAGCTTTATGGAGATGCTGATTTCCTTTTCCAGCAGGACTTTAGCACCTGCCCACAGTGCAAAAACCACTTCCAAGTGGTTTGCTGACCATGATATTACTGTGCTTTATTGGCCAGCCAATATGCCTGACCTGAATCTATGGGATATTTTCAAGAGAAAGATGAGAAACAGTCGATCCAACAATATACAGATGATCTGAAGGCTCAATAGTGCCTCAGCAGTGCCACAGGCTGATCACTTCCATGCCACACTTCACTGATGCAGTAATTTGTGCTAGGAGCAAGTCATTTGCTGTAATATGTGCTGCTGACCAAGTATTGAGTGCACAAAAGAACATACTTTAAAGAACTTTAACTTTTCTGTTTTGCAAATCCATTTTTTGATTGATCTTAGGAAATATTCTAATATTTTGAAATACTGGATTTTGGACTTTCATGAGCTGTACGCTCTAATCATCAAAATTTAAAAAAAAAAAACTTTTGAAATGTTTTACTTTACATGTAGGGAATCTAGAATATATGAAAGTTTCATTTTTAAAAATAATTTATAATAAAAAAATGAACTTTTTGATGATATTCTAATTATATGACCAGCACCTGTATGTATATATATATATATATATATATATATATATATGTAAGGCTTTAAATAAACTGTTACCCATTTATTTACAATCTGTACATTAAATTGTCCATATATATTTATCATGCACAACTCCATTACTGAAATTCATACTCATTTATGCTATAACGGACCGAAAGACATATATAATAGAAAGGGACACACATTCACACACACCACAGGGATAACCTGGAATTTCAATGTCTAGTCGTGTTGCATAACTCATGCATGCATACTTTTCCATTTTTAGGGTTTATGTAAAATGGTTCTGCAAAACAGAGCACCTATTTATTATGAAACATTCCCCAAGACAGAAGTTTGAAGTCTGGGATGCCGTCGGTGACAGCATCGAGCTTAAAATAACATTTTCGTAATCCTGTGCAAACCAGAGCAGAAATAACGATTACAGCTATTTTAACACTTCAGTGCACGACGAATTAAAACACAAGCGCGCGCGTCAAATGCAACGTTTAAATGCAAGTGGAACTGATAACTACAATAAGGCGATTGGAACAAACCGTAAAGAGTTTTGCACGGTGAAGTTCTCTGCATCTCCGCAATGATTGTCAGAAATACCCCAGAGAGAGCGCGTGCAAACGAAGCAAAGATGATCTACGCTATTTTCAAAGCACGCTCAGATGTTTCCCGGTGAACACACTTGGATCTCCGGCTGCAGCCAGACGTTCAGATCTTCTGACGGAGTCTCCGCGGCTTCCACAATGGGAGGAGTGAGACTATCCTCGGGTCCGGCCCCCTGTGCTGCAAACATATATAAAAGACATGGATCCCACCAACCAGCGCAGAAAACACAGAGAGCTTCACCTGGAAAAGTAAAGCAAGCGTGTAAAACTAGATTTAATTGACAACATTTAGATTTTTGCCTGCAGAAAGGGGGGGAAAGAGATTATTTTATTCTTTTAAATGGATGCTTATCATTTTCTCTGAATGCAGCATTGAACATGAGCATCATTTGAGCAGGAAAAATAAGAAGAATAACAGTTGATCAGAAGAATGGCTCTGACTGAAGCCGAGTTTGGACTCAAGAGCAGCAGCATCATGAAGGAATGGAGCGGACAGGTTCAGCCGGCTCTGATCGCATCCTTCATCATCCTCTTCTTCCTTGAGGCCTGTCTGTGGGTCAGAAATCTCACGTTCAAGAAAAGGCTTCCAGGCCCGTTCGCCTGGCCTTTGGTGGGCAACGCCATGCAGCTCGGCCAAATGCCGCACATCACCTTCTCAAAGCTGGCAAAGAAGTACGGAAACGTCTACCAGATCCGACTCGGCCGCAACGACATTGTGGTCCTGAACGGAGATGCGGCCATACGGAAGGCGCTCATTCAACACAGCACTGAGTTTGCCGGCAGGCCAAATTTTGTGTCTTTTCAGATGATTTCCGGCGGTCGGAGCCTAACGTTCAACAATTACAGCAAACAGTGGAGGATGCATCGAAAAATCGCCCAGTCCACTCTAAGAGCTTTCTCAATGGCGAACAGTCAAACCAAACAAACATTTGAACAACATGTAATCGGCGAAGCAATGGATCTAGTCCAGAAGTTTCTGAGGCTCAGCGCTGATGGACGCCACTTCAATCCTTCGCAAGAATTCACCGTCGCCGCCGCAAATGTCATCTGCGCGCTCTGCTTTGGGAAACGCTACGGCCACGATGACCCCGAGTTCAGGACTCTCCTGAAAAGAGTGGATAAGTTCGGAGAAACCGTCGGCGCCGGGAGCCTGGTGGACGTCATGCCTTGGCTGCAGTCGTTTCCGAATCCTGTGAGGAGCGTCTATCAAAACTTCAAGACCATTAATGAGGAGTTCTTTGCTTATGTGAAGGACAAAGTGGTCCAGCATAGAGACACGTACGACCCCGACGTCACCCGTGACATGAGCGACGCCATCATTGGCGTGATCGAGCATGGGAAAGAGAGCATGCTGACGAAAGACTTCGTTGAGGCTACGGTCACTGATCTAATTGGTGCGGGACAGGACACAATGTCAACAGTGATGCAATGGATACTTCTGCTTTTAGTCAAACACCCATCGATTCAAACCAGACTTCAAGAGCAGATTGATAAAGTAGTGGGTCGTGACAGACTCCCATCAATCGAAGACAGGAGCAACCTTGCATACCTGGACGCCTTCATCTACGAAACCATGCGCTTCACCAGCTTCGTCCCCGTCACCATACCGCACTCCACCACCGCAGACGTCACCATCGAAGGTCTCCACATCCCCAAAGACACCGTGGTGTTCATCAACCAGTGGTCCGTCAACCACGACCCTCAAAAGTGGCAAGATCCTCACGTCTTCAACCCGTCGAGATTCCTGGACGAGACCGGCGCTCTGGATAAAGACCTGACCAACGGCGTGATGATCTTCTCGACAGGTAAGAGGAGATGCATTGGTGCGCAAATCGCCAAGGTGGAGGTTTTTCTGTTCTCTGCCATCTTGTTGCACCAGTGCTCGTTTGAGAGCAACCCTTCTCAGGATCTCTCCATGGACTGCTCATACGGTTTAACACTGAAGCCGCTCCATTACACAGTCTCGGCGAAGCTCAGAGGAAAACTTTTTGGCTTGGTATCGCCGGCATGAGTAAAAAGACCCAGCTTGTTCTTGCGACTAAAGGCCAGCAAAGACTGAACATACTGCAAATGTATTCCACATAACAATGAGTATTAGTAAAGCTGCACTGAATGCTGTCTAATAATTGTATATTTAATATTTAATGAATATTTACACAGTTTATATGTTTGAAATGATTCAATCACATCCATAGAAAATGTTGTCAGGTAATTCTTCAAATGTAAAATATAAATCATCTATGCTTCAAAATAATGTTTTGCAGATTACAATATGACGTGGTCAAATGCCAAGCCACTGTCACTGTAGACACATCAATTATTATGTAATATTATGCAATTGTTAGTATTGAGTCATTAACTGCAGCTGTTGGAGGGCTGTAAGAACGTGACTCAGATTTGGCATCGCAGTGCATTTAATTATGCTTGCATAAAACTGTATAACGATGTGATGATGTACTTCAGGTATTTTAAGTATTAGGCATTTATTTATACCCATTATACTGGTTCTATAAATTATATTCTCTATAAAATGCGTAGCAATTTATTCATTGAGATTCTTAAAAAGGCTCTCTTGTTGAGTCTCAAAGACTTCAGTCTCACGCTGGATGAACTTCCTCATTATGTCATTTCGAAGGTTCTCTCACATGCACAGATCCTCACAATCGAACACAAATCAGATATTCCTATATCAATTGTGTATTACATTATGGTAAATGTTTACACTGAATGTTTTGCAAGCTCTGTAACTGAAGTGCATGTATTCAGGAATGCAGCTTTTTGAAGAAAAACTAGAAAGCCTTTTTTTTTTTTCCGAATGTCCAGGTATTGTTTTCTTTTTACTATTGGAAAATAAGCTATAAGTGGAATAAATAAAGTGCTGTTTTACAACCTGTGAAGATGCATTCAGCCTCTTTTTGTTATGATGCTCAAAATGATTCATATTTTAACACATGCACACACATTCATACATAAAAACAAACATGCAAGTAAAAAAAATAATAATAATAAATCACACACGTCAAACCAAATCAATGACAGTTTTATTATATGAACAGTCTGCATCTGTCTTCACTTCACTACATATCCTTATTGGCCAATATTTCTGTTTGCATTCAGTTTCTGAGATATTTCTGTAAAACCACATCTTTAAAGTCAAATTATCTTATTAAATTTATATAACAGTCATTACTCTAACTACAGCTCATGATAAATACACTCTGCTACGGTCCATATTTAACTCCATTGTTTGTATCTGTTCTTTGTCTGAAGCATTAAAAAACCCTCAAATCTTTCATGAGTTACAGACTGAATTCCTCAAGTGACTCGATTTCACTAGTATTCAGTTGGCATCGCATTGTGGATTCCAAACAAAACGAAATACCACCAATTAAAGCAAACTTACAGAGCTCATTTACGATGTTAGACAATGTATTCTGTAAAAAAAAAAAAAGATAATGACAGCATTTCTTTGGCTTATGGTTTTTTTTCATCCTAATCAGACATTTCAGCACTTTACAGCAAGACAAATAAAAAATATATAGAAAGCAACAGCCATCATTAAACAAAGTTTGACATCCAATTGGCATGACTATATGCTATTCTTTTACTCTGTCAACAAACACAAACAGATATAGTCCCCCAAACTGCATTTAGATAACAAAATATTAAAGCAAGCGTCTGTATCTGCGGATCTCAAACACTGCAGGATCTTTTCTCTTCACTAATGTTCACTTTTCCTCATCATGTTTAAAGTCTCAGTGTGTTTGAAATGGTGTTTTGGTGATATTTAGTGGATGTATGAAGTCAGTTCTCCTCAAGTTCACATAGGTAACTATCAACATCATCCATTAATGACAAACAAATACAATACTGACTGATTAATGACAATATTGTCTTATAGCTGAACTGATGAACTTTGCAACACTGAATAATGACACCATTATCTTCAGCAGAGCTGCTTTATAGCTTATGAAAATTGATCAATTTTACAACATTCACATATATTTTCCTGTTTTGAAACAATCTGTATTGTTTTATCAGTTCAAACTTCACATGTACTGCAAAAATGTCCTTTGATATTTCGTTATCTAATGTCCAGTATATGTTATGAACACTGTCAGAAGTGTTATACATCTGTAGATGCTGGGAATCCTATGTGTGTGTCCAGGCGTTGCACTCCGGCCGTAATGGGTGGAGAGTCTGAGAGAGTCGGGGGAAAGAAAATGAACCTGTGGCCCAAACTCCTCCTACTCTAGAGATATATATATAACACAGTGTCAAGCCTGAAATCTGCATTCTTCTAATTTGGTCATCTCTGGACATGTTGCAGCTCCGCAAACCCTGACCTGTCTTCCTGTAACCCCACAGGCGAGGAGGGCAGAAAACAGCAGGGCGTTGAGGTTCTCAAATTCCTCTGTGATTTACCACCATCTTTTACTCGTCATTTAAGATGGAGAGTTACTAATATAGTCACAGTTTATACAAAAAAAAACCCAACAAGCTTTAGAGCTTGAGAATATCATGGCGCTGTCAGACGCAGAGTTCGGAATGAAGGGCAGTGGAATCCTCAAGGAATGGAGCGGACAAATCCAACCGGCCCTCATTGCATCCTTTATCTTCCTCTGCTGTCTCGAGGCTTGTTTTTGGGTCAGGAACCTCGCTCTGAAAAAGAGGCTTCCAGGGCCCTTTGCTTGGCCACTTGTGGGCAACGCCATGCAGCTCGGCCAAATGCCCCACATCACCTTCGCCAAGTTGGCAAAGAGGTACGGAAACGTCTACCAAATTAGACTGGGCAGCAGTGACATAGTGGTTCTGAATGGAGACGCGGCCATACGGAAGGCATTGCTTCAACACAGCACCGAGTTTGCCGGCAGACCAAACTTTGTGTCTTTCCAGTCGGTTTCCGGCGGGACAAGCATGACGTTCACCAGCTACAGCAAGCAATGGAAAATGCACCGGAAGATCGCTCAATCCACCATTCGTGCCTTCTCTTCTGCAGACAGCCAAACGAAGAAGTCCTTCGAGAAGCACATCGCGGCTGAGGCAGAGGAAATGATTGAAACGTTTCTGAGGTTGAGTTTAAACGACCAATACTTCAATCCATCTCACGAACTGACGGTTGCGGCTGCTAATATCATCTGCGCTCTTTGCTTTGGGAAACGCTACGGACACGACGACCTAGAGTTCAGGACTCTCTTGGGCAATGTCAGCAAGTTTGGAGAAACCGTAGGAGCTGGAAGTTTGGTGGACGTCATGCCTTGGTTGCAGTCTTTCCCCAACCCAGTCAGGAGTGTTTTTCAGAGCTTCAAAGCTCTCAATAATGACTTCTTTGCGTTTGTGAAAGGTAAAGTGGTGGAGCACAGGCAAAGCTACGATCCTGAGGTCACCAGAGACATGAGCGACGCCTTTATTAGTGTGATTGATCATGCAGACACGGAAACGGGCTTGACTGAAGCTCATACCGAAGGTACGGTGTCTGATCTCCTCGGAGCAGGTCTGGACACGGTTTCTACTGCCTTGAACTGGATGCTGCTTCTACTGGTCAAACACCCATCGATTCAAACCAAACTTCAAGAGCAGATTGATAAAGTAGTGGGTCGTGACAGACTCCCATCAATAGAAGACAGGAGCAACCTTGCATACCTGGACGCCTTCATCTACGAAACCATGCGCTTCGCCAGCTTCGTCCCCGTCACCATACCGCACTCCACCACCGCAGACGTCACCATCGAAGGTCTCCACATCCCCAAAGACACCGTGGTGTTCATCAACCAGTGGTCCGTCAACCACGACCCTCAAAAGTGGCACGATCCTCACATCTTCAACCCGTCGAGATTCCTGGACGAGACCGGCGCTCTGGATAAAGACCTGACCAACGGCGTGATGATCTTCTCCATTGGGAAGAGAAGATGCATTGGAGATCAGATTGCAAAAGTCGAGGTTTTCCTCATCACTGCCATGTTGCTCCATCAACTGACTTTCGAGAAAGACCCATCACAGGACTTGAGTTTAAACTGCTCTTATGGTTTAACACTGAGGCCATTTGACTATAAAATCTCTGCCAAACTCAGAGGAAGTGTATTTAATGGAGCATAAATTAGTGTGTGTGCTTTCAACTGTCTCTGATATAATACACTTTGCAGAGTCAGGTATGTACTTCATATTTAAAATGTTCTAAAAGCAATATGGAACTTTAGATTATCCTATATACTTAAAGATAAAAGTGTAGATAATAGTATGACTGAATGTTTTGAAAAGCAAAAGGAACAAAAGGAAAAATGGTATCATCAGGGTTTTATACTTCTTTAAGACGATGTTTGTCCAGAAGTGCACAAAAAATTATTAGCTATACTATGTGCTTCCTTTGAAAACACTTTTGAACATTGAAAACGTTCAAGTATTTTTTCTACCTGCAAAAAACTCAATATGTGTGTGTATATTCTGTAGAAGTTCTACATAAACCTGTAACTTTTATCAAAATGCTGAAAAATGATTCGGAAGTATGACTAAAAATGCTTCTTATCATTGTAAATAAAATGCACTGTTGACTATAACACTGTGTATTTCATTACATGAAATATTTCCATTCATGCTTACTAGGTTGCTCCAAAACAGTCATCCTTTGCCAGATATGGTTACAAAAACACCCATATATTAATAAAACACAGTTTGTAGAGCATGTAAATTAGACGTCTAAATGTATTTGCTAATTTACTTTTCCGTAGCAGAGGTGATGGCGTCCAAAAGCATCCTTTCTCCTCACAGCGTAACCACATGCGTGAACGTGCAAAGCTGCTTTGCGGCCCACATGCGCGAGGGGAGTCTCAGAGGGAGTCTTACATTTACACTGGTTAATTCATAGCAGACACACGCTGCTTTCCTCTCTCGCTTCCTGTCATGACACCGCAGCGCTCTGGAGGGGGGCCAAGGGTGTTATGGGCCATGCAGGGTAGCCACAGTACATGCCCCTGATTTACTGCGAACCACACACGCAATCGCACTCACACGGGACATGTCTTTTTGATAAACCTCCCCACTGAAAAACGGCCTTTCTCCAGGGTGCCCCCTTTCAGTGGCCTCTGGATTTGCTGAGGGTTCAGTCTGTGCCATCAGATGTTTTCACCTGTTTTTACCACCGCTGACCTCACACACGTGAAAAACGTCATATTTCACTCAAAATAAAGAAATTCATGACATTTATAGCTGGACAGTTTATATTTGTCATTATTGTTGGTGATTGTATAGAAGCTTGTTTCCACAGTGGAATTGCTTTTTCTAGCAATTGCGAGTATCTGAGAACAATATATGACTTTTTTGCTCAGAATCGCAAGATATAAACTTGCAATAGTGAGGAAAAAAGTAAGAATTGTAAGGTAAAAAGTCGTAATTACCTTTTTTATTCCATGGCAGAAACAAGCTTCCATATGATTGTCCATCGAGCATGTGCAATACAGAAGAAAACATTGCATTAAAGTACTTTTTATTTAAACCAGTGGACATTAAAGGCAGTACAATAAATACTATCATGATGTAAATAATGGTTAAATGTGATATTTCATGAGTGAAACTTGCAGTGATATTAAGCTTACATTTGTTTTGTGTTTTGGACAGAAGTACTGATGGCTGCATCTTAAACCATCAATTACAGAGCATGTCTTCCCTTCCACACTCACTTGTTTGCAAGTGGAAATCACAACTAATAAGAACCAGCAACAACACTAGACTATATAAATCTATCGTATTTAAATTATAATTGCAAATGCAAGTAATTTGTAAAGTATACATGGATTATTTACTGCACTTGCAGAGCCAAGAATCATTATTAAAGCTCAAATAAAACTTTACAGTGCTTATATTGTACACTAGAGAAAGCTAATGGAGAGTTTGAAAGATTGAAATGTGTTTTGTTGATGTGAAAAGAGCCAAATCATTTGAACAGCAAGTAGGAATACAATGAGTTGAATTTCCAAAACTTTTTATTGGTCGATGGAGGATCTTGTTGTTATGGAAGCTTGTTTCTGCCACTAAATAAAAAAATAAAAAAGATAATTGTGACTTTTTATCTCACAATTCTGACTTTTTGAGAGATATAAACTCACAGTTGCAAGATATATAGTCAGAATTGCCCAATATAAAGTCAGAATTGTTAGATATAAAGTCAGAATTGTGAGTTTTAAAGTCAGAATTGTGAGATATAAAGTCTGAATTGTGAGTTATAAAGTCAGAATTGTGAGATATAAAGTCAGAATTGTGAGTTATAAAGTCAGAATTGTGAGATATAAAGTCAGAATTGTGAGTTTTAAAGTCAGAATTGTGAGATATAAAGTCAGAATTGAGAGATATAAAGTCAGAATTGAGAGATATAAAGTCAGAATTGTGAGTTATAAAGTCAGAATTGTGAGATATAAAGTCAGAATTGTGAGTTTTAAAGTCAGAATTGAGAGATATAAAGTCAGAATTGAGAGATATAAAGTCAGAATTGAGAGATATAAAGTCAGAATTGTGTGATATAAAGTCAGAATTGAGAGATATAAAGTCTGAATTGAGAGATATAAAGTCAGAATTGTGTGATATAAAGTCAGAATTGAGAGATATAAAGTCTGAATTGAGAGATATAAAGTCAGAATTGTGAGATATAAAGTCTGAATTGAGAGATATAAAGTCAGAATTGTGAGATATAAAGTCAGAATTGTGAGTTATAAAGTCAGAATTGTGAGATATAAAGTCAGAATTGTGAGTTATAAAGTCAGAATTGTGAGATATAAAGTCAGAATTGTGAGTTTTAAAGTCAGAATTGTGTGATATAAAGTCAGAATTGAGAGATATAAAGTCAGAATTGAGAGATATAAAGTCAGAATTGTGAGTTATAAAGTCAGAATTGTGAGATATAAAGTCAGAATTGTGAGTTTTAAAGTCAGAATTGTGAGATATAAAGTCAGAATTGTGAGTTTTAAAGTCAGAATTGTGTGATATAAAGTCAGAATTGAGAGATATAAAGTCTGAATTGTGAGTTATAAAGTCAGAATTGTGAGATATAAAGTCAGAATTGTGAGTTTTAAAGTCAGAATTGTGTGATATAAAGTCAGAATTGAGAGATATAAAGTCTGAATTGTGAGATATAAAGTCAGAATTGTGTGATATAAAGTCAGAATTGAGAGATATAAAGTCAGAATTGTGTGATATAAAGTCAGAATTGAGAGATATAAAGTCTGAATTGAGAGATATAAAGTCAGAATTGTGAGATATAAAGTCTGAATTGAGAGATATAAAGTCAGAATTGTGAGTTATAAAGTCAGAATTGTGAGTTATAAAGTCAGAATTGTGAGTTTTAAAGTCAGAGTTGTGAGATATAAAGTCAGAATTGAGAGATATAAAGTCAGAATTGTGTGATATAAAGTCAGAATTGAGAGATATAAAGTCAGAATTGTGTGATATAAAGTCAGAATTGAGAGATATAAAGTCTGAATTGAGAGATATAAAGTCAGAATTGTGAGTTATAAAGTCAGAATTGTGAGATATAAAGTCAGAATTGTGAGTTTTAAAGTCAGAATTGAGAGATATAAAGTCAGAATTGAGAGATATAAAGTCAGAATTGTGAGTTTTAAAGTCAGAGTTGTGAGATATAAAGTCAGAATTGAGAGATATAAAGTCAGAATTGAGAGATATAAAGTCAGAATTGTGTGATATAAAGTCAGAATTGAGAGATATAAAGTCAGAATTGTGTGATATAAAGTCAGAATTGAGAGATATAAAGTCAGAATTGTGTGATATAAAGTCAGAATTGAGAGATATAAAGTCAGAATTGTGAGATATAAAGTCAGAATTGTGAGATATAAAGTCAGAATTGTGAGTTTTAAAGTCAGAATTGAGAGATATAAAGTCTGAATTGTGTGATATAAAGTCAGAATTGTGAGTTATAAAGTCAGAATTGTGAGATATAAAGTCAGAATTGAGAGATATAAAGTCAGAATTGTGTGATATAAAGTCAGAATTGTGAGATATAAAGTCAGAATTGAGAGATATAAAGTCTGAATTGAGAGATATAAAGTCAGAATTGTGAGATATAAAGTCAGAATTGTGAGTTATAAAGTCAGAATTGTGAGATATAAAGTCAGAATTGAGAGATATAAAGTCAGAATTGTGTGATATAAAGTCAGAATTGAGAGATATAAAGTCTGAATTGAGAGATATAAAGTCAGAATTGTGAGATATAAAGTCAGAATTGTGAGTTATAAAGTCAGAATTGTGAGATATAGTCAGAATTGTGAGTTATAAAGTCAGAATTGTGAGTTTTAAACTCAGAGTTGTGAGATATAAAGTCAGAATTGAGAGATATAAAGTCAGAATTGAGAGATATAAAGTCAGAATTGTGTGATATAAAGTCAGAATTGAGAGATATAAAGTCAGAATTGAGAGATATAAAGTCAGAATTGTGTGATATAAAGTCAGAATTGAGAGATATAAAGTCAGAATTGAGAGATATAAAGTCAGAATTGTGTGATATAAAGTCAGAATTGAGAGATATAAAGTCAGAATTGTGAGTTATAAAGTCAGAATTGTGAGATATAAAGTCAGAATTGTGAGATATAAAGTCAGAATTGTGTGATATAAAGTCAGAATTGTGAGTTTTAAAGTCAGAATTGTGTGATATAAAGTCAGAATTGTGAGTTTTAAAGTCAGAATTGTGAGATATAAAGTCAGAATTGTGAGATATAAAGTCAGAATTGAGAGATATAAAGTCAGAAATGTGAGATATAAAGTCAGAATTGAGAGATATAAAGTCAGAATTGCGAGTTATATAATGTTAACTAAAATTTCTGGACTCATAAGTAGGAACATCCTAAGAGAACTTTAAGGCGTCATATGACAAGCCTGGAAGTCATCTTTGGTATTGTGAACCAACGCCAGTCACGCAAACGGTTGCCAAAAACAGCAGGAACGCAGTGCCAAAATGCAGTGACTCAACACTTCTGTTCTGAGAATTATCACACATCCATGTTGCCCTAAATCACTCACTGCGCTTACAGATGGTGAGGCAATTCCCATGGGAAGTGGCTTTTGGACTTGAAGTGAAGTCCAAGAGATTTTAGCCAATGAGTCTGACAACTTAATAGATAGATGTGTTACAGTGAGTATACAATTATTTTGCAGCTGCAGGAGGCAGATAAACCAGCTTTCTGGGAAGTGAACACATCTACGTTTTAGAGTTTTCCTGATTTAGAAACACTTATACACATTCAAACCAGAGCAGAGATGGCGCAAGACCTGGGTGACTTCTGGAAAATGTGTGAACATTTGCTTGTTAAGCCAATCATCACTAGTACTAGTGCTCTGATGTGATCAAAGCTCAAACATTAGGTATTAAACTTCAGCTTGTAGAGTGAAAAAAATCAAGATACGTTGATTACTTAAGATATTAAGTCTTGTTTTCTGAAAAAAATTATCAATATTTTTCAGTGGGGTACAAAAAACTAAAACTTAGTTCAAAGGGAAAACAAGTTTATTCTCCATTGGGAGATCATTTTTCTTGTTTGTAGCAAAAACATAATTTTTCTTATTATTTTATTATGTTCCTTGAGGTTCACTTTTAACATCTAAATCCAGTTGATAGCAGACTGTCACTGAACACTGAGTCTCCAATCTAAATGTTGGCAAGATTTCAGTTTAAGAGAGCAGAAGCCCATAAATGCACAAACACACACTCATAAACAAACAAACAGGCATGAAAAGTGTCCGTTCACACGCATCCTTTACCTGTAGACCCTCGAGCAAACAGGGTTTATATGAGGGAGAGAGACAGCTAGACAAATAAAAATCACAGACTACAAACAAATCAACTGCACATTGCTTCAGTAATGCTTGTTTGTTTCTCATCAATTTTATAAGCAGACCAGTCTGATCTGTCAGAGATATCCTGAAACACCAAACACATTTGATGGACGTCTACAGCAAAAGCCATTCTTGGTTATACAAACATAAGCAGTGTCAGTATAGGAATGGCTCAAGAAGATCGTCCATCGACTAACTAGACGATTAGTGAGTTTATCTAGTTTTAGTTTAGTTCTGGTGGACCTGACCCTAAAACAATTATTATGTACTTTTGTACATCTCTTATGAAACCCTCTCCAGAAAGCTCAGCTTTAACAAAACAACATCTCTCAGACAGTTGGATTTGTTAGATCAGTGGTTGGTCACAACCCAAAAAAGATCTCAGTTCCGTTCTGATGATCATAGACAGCAGGGAAAAACAATGTTAAATGTAAATGAGATGCAACTGGGATGGGTTAATGTGATATTCTCATATTTTTTGTTGTTGATGTCAAAGGTTATGAGTCCAATCATAAACTTACATAGCTTGTGTGAGAGATATGACTTCATGCTCAAAAACATTAAATTAATTTGCTTTGCGTTGACTACATTTGCCAAATACTCTCAATGGAAAGTCTGAAAAGTTGCTAAATGGCATCATGTTCTAATAATCATATAACATTATTGCATCATATTTGCGTTCTTCCTAGTGTCAGCTATACATCAGTTTGCTTCTAAAGCCAAATTCCCAATAAAGCTTTTCTCATTTACATAGTTTTGTTTATCTTTTGTCAGGCAACAAAACAGGAGTCACTAAAATTCAGATTTATTACTACAACAACATCTGACTAAATCACATTCACATAAGATACAGACAACAGCTGTCCAAAAACTGCTGCACTGTAAAATCTAATGTTGTCATTAATAAAACAATCATGTTATCATAAATTGCCATTACTTAAAATGTTCTGCCTGACAACAGCACTGATTATTAGTTACAAAAAAATGTCGCTGAAAAGGTCTTTAACAGACATGGTGTCGACCACAATGTGTCTGAGGGTACGTTTACACAACAGCGATGTACTAAAAACAGAAACTTTTTCTCATTGTACAGATGAACAACATTATCAGAACCATCCCCGTTCACACGGATCCGCAAAAATGACTAAAAACGCTGTATTACGCATGCCAGACAAGTACTGTGCATACGCATTCTTTTACAAAGCACTCCTCTCGTGAATGCCTATCCATCTTATTTTTACAGTTTACTGCACTTCGATATTCTTCTCGTTATTTCCCTAAGGGGCTAATAAATCGGAAGTCTCACACATTCACAAAAACACCTTACCTTTAGTTTGAAAAATAAGGTAAATAGACCAAATACCATGTGCATACCGTCACCGTTTTCACCAATTTGTGTTTTTGCAGTTTACGTGGAGATGATAACGGTAGCGTTTTCAAAAACTTCCACTTTGAAACCCGTTTTCAAAAGTTTGCTTTTCTGGCCACCAAAACGCTGTTGTCGTTTTCCATTTTTAGTTGAAAATGGTGTCGTGTAAACAGCCCCTAAAGCTGCTTTCCCACCGAAATTACCCAGAACAATTTGTCCCAGGAACATTTTTCCCCCCAGACCTGTTGCTGTCTGCGTTTCCATCGCGGTCTAAAGTCCCGTGAAGATTAGGCAAGTGATGTAGGACTGTGCGCGACTTTCCAGTTCCCGCTGGATTTCGCCGTCCGCATATAAGCTTAATAAAACCTCGTCGTCAGTCCATCGGTCGTATTTTTTAAACTCCGTTGTTCATTCGAATAGCAAACAACTCTTACAGTACGCACCACAAAAAAAAATGGTTGTTGAAATAAAATGCTGCATGGAGTCAACCAATCAGCATATTCAGTGCCCAAGTCCCACCCCCGAAAGTTCCTGAACTTTGAAAAATTACTACCTCGCGAGCAGGGACTTTCTGAGGGGGATTTTTTACCTGGAACTTCATGGTTCCTGCGGTCAAATCACACGAGTACAACCCCAAAGTCCCTAGTTCCTGGGGAAAGTTCCTGTGGTGGAAAAGCGGCTTAAATTATTGGAAAACATTGAAAACCAAGAGACACTTCAAGACCAAACATGTTTGCCTAATAATTTGGCATATTGCTGAGCCAATGCAGTTTATGGTAATATTAATAAACTTTGATTCTAAAGACATTATTTTTGAACAATAAACAGTTGCTTTCCGAAGTATCTGCTAAACCAGTCAAGAACCACTGAACTAGGGAAAGTATGAAGGAGAAAGTGAGACAAAATTTGTTGTAGCCAACAACGCAGTCCTGCTCAAACTCACACGCTACTCACAGTAACTGGAATAACCAGGCAATGGGATTCCATTACCACAGCGATTCAAAGCCTTTCATTCATGACTAAAACACACATACACACAGTAAACAAGAACACAACACAACTATACAAGCAAAGGGATGTTCCTCTGACTGGGGCCAGTCCTGGAATTGTGGTTAAGCTCATCTGGAAAAGTAATAGGCGAATGATAGCTCGATTCACATGGAACATAAAAATAATTCCTCTCCACAGTATTACATCAGCAAGTGACAAACAAGAAAACATGCCAATTAAATACAAGAAAATGTGTCTGGGAATAGGAAACATGGAAATGGGAAATCACCGGAATTGTCTCAGGACTGACATCAATATCCAACAATCAATCCCACCTCGTAAAATAAAAATGAGAATGTATTTTATTACAGTTATAATGAGTGTGTTCAGCAACATGGATTCATTTCAACCCAGACGGAATATGCAGATATTTTTTTTGCATTTGCATCAAAATCAGCCAAAATATTTATTAAACACGCAACGGGTGTGGGTCACGCAGACTGGAGTTCTGCAGGTGCAGATTTTGCCTGCAAATGACCCCTAAAATAAAAAGAAAAGATGATGTTGTAAATGAGCGACACTTGTAGTCTTTAAGCAATAAATTCAAGAAACTATTTACCAACATAAATGTCACGTTCACTGTGATTTATCTTATTTTAGGCCTCTTTTATTTCAGCAATTATGGCTTCTTTTCTTTTCCATGACCCATTTGTCTTTATAGCATCTTTGAAAATGTGCCTCTATCTTCCAAATAAGAACTTAAGCTGCGTTTGATGTGGCTTTTCTGTTGATCTGGCAAACATGAAGACCACACGCACCATTTGACGGGGCCTTGTGAGGGACGGAGCCAGTGGAGAACTAGAAAATTCAGTTCCTACCTGATACTTTTATAGGTGATTAAACACAGACAAACCGCCAGTATCTGTCACCATTCGCAATTCCTGCACACAGCTGTGGAAGAATAATACTCCGAAAACAGTAAAGCACTTTGAAAGCCAGTTACCGATTGTGCAAACTAAAGATTAAGCTGGGAAAGATTAAGCTGATTGGCTTTGAACAACCAAAATTGTGTTCCCAATCCTAAAATGTCTGTTTACTTTAATATGTGTTTTTAATCTCTGTAGGTTATGTGAGCATTACATTCATCAACAACAAAGAATATGATGTAATCTTCACCTTTGCGTAGGTTGGTCACCTAGTACGTATTAGTAGGAATTAACTAATTTAACCAACTTTTTATGCCTGACTGCAACTGCCTGCATTCATAATGTTTGACCTTCAAATGAGCCTGAAAAGTCCCATGGCAACATGCAGGTACCTGCATCATCACCACTGAAACCAATATAGACAGTTTTAGAAAGTAGGTCTGCCAGAACATAATGTCACTGCATGATCTGATTTCTTGTAAATAATTGCATGGGTAGTTGCTTTGTTTTGCATTGCAACAATTTGTCACGAGAACAAATTTTGCCTATGTTTGAAGTCTTTCTTGCTAAGATTTCCCATACTGTAAAGTGTTTTAAACTTACGAATAATAATAAAAATATGATCTTATCTTTTTTCTGATTGAGGTGTCCTTTGTTTACCTACTTGTGTTTTTTTAATTTCATTTTAGGTTCTTTATATTGCAATGCAGCGCTGTTTCTTTGCAATAAAAAATTATGATATTTGCATGGCCTGGTTGAAGCTATATACCAGACCAAACTATAGTCAAATACCATCAAAAATGACAGTTTTTCACTTTCCCTTTCACCAAATTGTTTTTTAAATTACTTTATGTTATTAATGTTTTGCCTTAGTGCATCAATAAACATTTCAGATGGTGTTTCATAACTCATAATGCCTTCAGACGCCGTTTCAAAGCTCTTATCACAGAGACATTTATTAATATTAATATTAACATCACCATTAGCGTCTGTACTTGCACAGTTATGCTTAGGCCTACTTCATCTGTTTGTCACGTATGTCTCATGAATAATTCAAAGTTTCATAACGGCACACTAAACCACATGGGTGAGAAACGACAAATGCACATGACAAACACGTGTTTAATCTGTTGTCAAGAAGAATCGAGTCCCCCCCAGGAATCGGGTCTCCTTTAGGACCCAGGCAGTAATCAAAAGTGGTTATCGTGATGTCTTGACTAAATATAAACTAGTTTCACTATTGTATGATGTTTATTACATTAAGTACACAAACGACATGCTTGAAATATAAAATGAATGCTTATGTATTGCATAATAAAACAAACTGGAAGCAAAAAAATATATGTAATATAATATAAGCTAAGCTAGCAGGCTAATCAGGTAAATGTATGCTATGCTGGTACATAAGTGTCAGATCTGCTTTTTGTGTTTTGCGCCAAAATGGTCGCCACGCCTGAGTCTCCAGCCGTCAAGCCAGAGTCTACAGCCGTCATGGCCACCACGTCAGAATCCCCAGCCATCATGGCCGCCACGTCAGAGTCTCCAGCCATCATGGCCGCCATTCCAGAGTCTCGTCCCGTCATGGCCGCTAGGCCTGAATCTTCAGCCAAGTTGGCTGCCAGGCCTGAGTCTCCAGCCAACATGGCCACCACGCCAGAGTCTCCAGCCATCATGGTCGCCACGCCAGAGTCTCCAGCCGTCAAGGCCGCCACACCAGAGTCTCCAGCCATCATGGCCACCAAGCCTGAGACTCTTCACGTCGTGGCCGCCAACATGTGTTCCTAACCCTCCATCCTTCCCCCTGTTCCGCTTCACCTCCCTCCAGGACCATTTGTGGAGTGTCTGGAATCCTTTCTTGCACTCTGTGGGACTTTTATGTTGAAGTTTCTCTGTGCCTAGTTTCTGTGTTCTTTTCTGTGTCCAGGTTGTAGTTTTTTCTGTTTTCATTAGTCTGCTCCTGCTGTGTCAGTTTCCCTTGTTTAGCTCGTTAACCCCTCTGTATAAATAGATCTTGAATTCTCTGGTTCTCTGTCGGTCTTTGTTTGATGTCATGCAGGTGTCTGCTGTTCCCCGTGTTTTCTTTGTTTTCTTAGTGTTATTTTGTTCCTGATTCATGTTATGATTGTTTATTTTCATTAAAATCTTCCTGCATTAGATCTTCACCTCTGCCTGCCGTCTTTGATTCCCCGTTCTGTGACAATAAGCTAACTAAAAAACAGTAAGAACGAGAAATGCTTGATTTCACAACCTAAAGCTTCAGTTATATACTAGTATATGAACCATGTAATTTAAAAGTTATTAATGGTCATTATAACACATTTTAAATGATATCAGTCATAATGTGATTTTGCAGGAATTATAATCAAGCGCTAAAAATACTACCCATTAAAGGTCTGTTGAAACAATGGAATCAATCAGGGTCCTAAAGGAGACCTGATTCCTGGGGGGACTTGATTTCTCACCACATCACGGAGATGAGAGGGAGTTGCCAGTTCATTCTCTAAATGGAAGCTGAGCGCGAGACATGTTCGCGAGGGGGATTGTGGGACAGCGGTGAGAGCGCGGAAAACGCCAAGGCAGGAAAACGCCAACCATTCCAGGGGGATACATCAGCGTCTGTCACGAACGTTCAGTTGGTTATCTGTTCACGCTGTTAAAATGTGGTAAAATCGCCTTACATTTAATTCTTATCTTGACCATATTTTTGCGAACTCTCACCTAAACACATACAGTATATTGAATGGTTATTGATTATTTTTCCCACCTGAACAGATTTTTTTGTTGGTATTGGATATAAGTTTTTGATTTTATGTTGAATAGTGAATATTTTATGTTGATATTAATGTTAATTGGGGTTTGTGGACCAAGACATTTAGATTTATATGATAATAGAATATTGTTTTTAAGTTAATGCTACCAATGACATGTTGTTTAAATTATGTAAATTTGAGCATAAAATTAAATGTGCATCTTTAAATATTATTTAAATGTAATTATTTTACTGTAGAAAGTTGGTTTTACTTTATTGAATTAATGTTTTTCCTTAAACATTTTAGAGGGCGTTTCATAATTCATAACACCTTCAGATGGCGTTTCAAAACTTTTATTGCAGAGAAATTTATTAATATTATTGGTCATCATTGGCTTTTGCACCTGCATAGCGACTTGAATTGTTTGTCATGTGCGTCTCATGAGTAAAATTAATTCACTCCATGCAAAGAAAAAGACCGTATTTTTCCAACCTTTTCATTGGTTGAGTCAGAATTTGACATGTCAGACTGCTCAAACTAACAGATCAGTGTTTAGCGACCAATTATAACGCTTTGATCTTTCGGATACTGTCTTTAAGAGTGACATTTATGACCACATTGTTCACGCATTATTGACTAAATGAAGAGGCATAATGAGGCTAACAATTAAACGATTTATTTGAAAATAAAAAAATGCATAAATTGGATTCAATCTGCAAGTTTAACAAACAGTCCTCATCACACGCAGTGGCAGGACTCGACCCGTAACAAAGAGGCCCAGGATATTTGTGAAAGGTTGCAGAAGATCTGTAGATCCCAAACGGAGGAGGGGAATAGTAAAGAATAACAGCGTGAGGATGAAGGGTGCTTAAGGGAATGACCTAACAAACACAATGTTCCGGAGACATGTTTACACAGCCTGAAAGCATTACAGGCCTTTGCTGGTGCTTCCTACACCAGTCCGACACCGGCAGTGCAACGCTCTCCTGTTGATACGGTTTATCATGTGATACTGAATAAAGTTAGTTTGTGAGTAGGTAAAATACATTAAGTAGAGTCCGGCAGAGAAAATGATCATCCTTAAAATCTGGTCTCATTTGGAAATTCAGCGTAAATGAAAATGAAATGCAAAGCTTCTTCTTTACCGGTGTGCATCATAAAATAACAAACAAACATAACAAATGTACTTTTAAACGTCAATTATGTTATGCAAAAATCCTTTTTAATATTATCACATTTTTAAGCTGCAATGCATGCTGGAAACTTGCACAACATTGTTCAGTGTAAAATTGTTTGTTCAGATGAGTCAATTTGGAAAGTTGGGACAACATTTGAACAAGATATCTAGAGTATCTAAATAAGTTTATTCACACAAAAGATCATATAAAAGATCATCAGGGGTTTAAGCAAAACCCAGTGGACATGGGTAAATTTTTACCCATTTTGCAAGATTATTTCATGTGCACGTTTATTTACATCTAGTCTGTGACCTTTTTCACCAATTTCATGTTATCATGACTTTGCTGGACTTTAATGAGTTGATTTTTGTTCAGCATTTTGTGGACTTGCTTGTTGTATTTGTAGTTCTTTTCATACGGACAGAAAGTGTTGCATAATTAGAAGCTGTCAAACAGTTTCAAATGTTCCTCATGGACTGAGAAAGTTCAGCTAAAACCCCCAAATAGCTCAACCTTGTCGTTTTGGAATGTGATTTGAAGTTAATTACAAAGCTACCGTCATTACTCTAACGGACGAGCGGCGTAAATGGTAATGTTTAGGTTTTAGAAATGGAGAGCGATATTTCACTCAAAGAAGCTGCCAGTTGAGGGAAACACGATATCTGGCAGAGACGGGGATCTGCTACCTGCCAAAGAGCAGATTGTTTGAGAAGGATTTGTGAGGTTTCAGTTCTGATGTAGGGCTGTGAATTATTACCCCTCGCACAGAAACACTAACATCCCAGAGGACAGAAGTTACAAATGAAATCATTGATATCTCAATGTCAAATCGAGATCAAATTCTAAGATGATTCTCCTGAGGAAAAAAAGTTAATCTCACATATGTCTTATAGAGTTTCAGAAAAGTCTCAAACTGTTTTTTTCTTTTTTTCTTTTCTTATTTCTATAGTGCTTTTTCTTATTTTTATAGTGTTCTGCAACAGTTGGAAGTAAAAACTCCATTTTCTCCATAGGGAAAATGGTTTTTAACAATAACTTATAAACCTTACTGTGAGCTACAAGGTTATTAATTGATAGTGTTTGCTTCTGTTAAAGCAGTCAGCCCACATTATTTCAACTTAGTTTTAAAATAATTGTTTAACAGCTGAATTCGTGGTGAAAAAGCATCATTACCCATGATACTGTCAGAAAATTCCACCAATCAGAGTCGAAACAAGCAAAACATGCCAAAATATCTCTTTTGCTCCGCCCAGTCCCATGAAGCATACACTGCGAATCCCTACACTCTCAAAAAAATATTTCAGTTTATAAAATGGTTAGTTCCTGTCCTTGATTCTGATCAATAGCTGTGTTTTATTCACGATTTATTACCTGCATTCAGATTCAGCATTTTCCTTCAGGTCAGTCCTGAATTCATAATAAAAAATCAGTTTAAATGTCCGATGTATTATCTTGTCCTTTTAACATTTAAGGGGTTTTCTGTGACTGACAGCGCTAGTCAAAGCATTTGTCAGTTGTGTCTTGTTCCGTGTTCAAGGAAGGCTTTTAGTGATTTTACTTCATGAAAGTTGCATTGATACATATTTTGATATGTATCACTGATACACATTTTCATGGGATTATAGTTCATTCCCTCACTAATTACATTTTCAAATACTCTTTTACTTCAAATCAAAGTTCATAATGTTACACTCTAAAAAATGCTGGGATAAAACAACCCAAGTTTGATTAAAAATGGACAAACCCAGCAATTGGGTTGTTTGTTTTAACCCAGGGATTGGGTTGTTTTAACCCAGTGTTTGGGTTGTTTGCTTTAACCCAGCAATTGGGTTGTTTGTGTTAACCCAGCGAATGGGTTGTTTTAACCCAGTGGTTGGGTTGTTTGTTTTAACCCAGCGGTTGGGTTGTTTGTGTTAACCCAGCGAATGGGTTGTTTTAACCCAGTCTTTGGGTTGTTTGCTTTAACCCAGCAAATGGGTTGTTTTAACCCAGCGATTGGATTGTCTGTGTTAACCCAGCGAATGGGTTGTTTTAACCTAGTGTTTGGGTTGTTTGTTTTAACCCAGCTATTGGGTTGTTTTAAACCAACAGTTGGGTTGTTTGTTTTAACCCAGTGAATGGGTTGTTTTAACCCAGCGATTGAGTTGTTTGTTTTAACCCAGTGAATGGGTTGTTTTAACCCAGTGGTTGGATTGTCTGTGTTAACCCAGCGAATGGGTTGTTTTAACCCAGTGTTTGGGTTGTTTGTTTTAACCCAGCGATTGGGTTGTTTTAACCCAGTGTTTGGGTTGTTTGTTTTAACCCAGCGAATGGGTTGTTTTAACCCAGCGGTTGGGTTGTTTGTTTTAACCCAGCGATTGGGTTGTTTTAACCCAGTGTTTGGGTTGTTTGTTTTAACCCAGCGAATGGGTTGTTTTAACCCAGCGATTGGGTTGTTTGTTTTAACCCAGCGATTGGGTTGTTTTAACCCAGTGTTTGGGTTGTTTGCTTTAACCCAGCGATTGGGTTGTTTTAACCCAGCGGTTGGGTTGTTTGTGTTAACCCAGCGAATGGGTTGTTTTAACCCAGCGGTTGGGTTGTTTGTGTTAACCCAGCGAATGGGTTGTTTTAACCCAGCGATTAGAAATTAAAAATCAGACACATAATTACTAGAGGCATCAATAATAATCAAAGGTGAACATTTATTAATAAGCAATTTAATACATGTTTATTGTTTAATTTTTATTTATTAAACTTATTAATAAATGTTCATTTATTAATCATATTAATAAATATTAATTTCCAACATACTTTGGGTTCATTTTAAGCAAGAAATAAATGTTGAGTTAAATAAAACTACCCAGCAGGTTGATCAAACATTTAACCCAACCGCTGGGTTAAAACAACCTAATTGCAGGGTTTGTCTATTTTCAACCCAACTTGGGTTGTTTTTAACCCAGCATTTTTAGAGTATATGAATCTCCTTGTAGCTGCTTGGTTTGGTTCATGGCTTATAACGCTTTAACGAAGACTTTTTTGAAATCCCTATGGGAGAAATTAATGAAAAAAAAAAATACTTCCGGAACCAACGCCACTGATTATTCAGATCAATTCAGTTAATAAATGTGTGAGGTTCATCAGTTATGAAACAAGTTCAGTTCTGCTATAAAGCTCTACAGAAGACTAGCTGTTATTGAACTGTGTGCCAAAATACTGAAGAGATCAGAGATCTCATTAAACGATTTGAGCTATTAATGTCTGCATTAATTTAATAGCTCAGTACTCATACATATCTACAATACAAACTTATTTGTGTCTATTTTTAGTCAGAATTCCATGAAACCATGCAAATTTCCCCTGGAACGTCACCAATCAATTCCAGTATTAGGTCATTCCCTTGATGACGAGGGGTTGTTTTGTATTAATCACATCTGATCTGATTTCATTGAGTTGTGGTTTGGATGTGAAGCTCGTGATGAGGGCAGGTGGCTGAGACGGGCTAATGAGACGCTCTCCTTCATATCAAACCCGCCACATGGAGTGAAAGCTGCTAAGACAGGAGCCGGCGTGTCTGCTCCAATTCTCCGAGCTGGGAATGTGCCTCCGTGGTGAGACCATTAAAAGAGGCCTGCACTCTGGCTGACTCCCCAACAGTCAAGGCCCCATCAAGTCTCCATTCAAATGGGTTTCTGGGGGGTGAGGTCTACGGGCCACAGCGGTACTCCACCCCCTAGGTAGCGCGCGGTCATGCTGCCAGTATAAATAAACAGTGTCGGCTCGCTCTCTGAAAGCTCCCGGGAACGCTGGCAATAGCTGCACTGTGTTTTGTTGCGGTGAACGTTGTTCTTGTTCTATAGTGCCAGATGAAAACGTGCTGTGTGCATGGCACATTTACTGGGAAATGTACACGGTTGATGGAGTGCAGGCTACATCACAGAACTGGACAATTAAATACATTCGTTTAGAGTAAATTTGTTCTTAAATCAGCTGTTCTGATGCAGCCATTGTCCACAAAAAAAAAAAAAAAAAAACACTTCCTGAATGTATATAAAAGCATGCTGACTTTTGAATATTTACAGATAAGGATATAATCATAAGATGTAAGTTATGCGCTGAACTAGGGATGCTCCGATAGGATTTTTTCGGTATCAACAAATATTGGCCGATTCTGATACCGATATTTGTCACTTGCTCAGATATTTGAAGATTTGCCATTAAAATAGATTACTATTTTGATGAAGTTTTAAATTAGCAATCTTCAAAAACACATGCATTAAGGTATAACTAGTTTATTGCTGCATCATCAAATCATTTTCATTGAATATGGATTGGATCTGTTTAACATTCAACAGGCCAACATTATAAGAGAGGCACAAAACAAAATATACTAATAAGACAACATGACAACCTTCAGAGGTTATTTTGCTATCATATAATATTTCTTATAAACAACATTAATTATTTTACCCAGTTTCATGGTATAGCTGATATGCAATTGTTTTAAATTAATCAAAAATCGGCTGTCAATACATTGGTACATCTCTGACATTTTGAGTATGAATATGTATAATGTTACATTTTAAGCATATACAAATGACCGATCTACATAATGATGCAAAAATAATATTTTTCAATTAAAGTGCTAGACTGTAAAAAATTATTTTCATGATTTGTTATCATAACATTTTTTCTTTTGTCAAATCAACTTAGATAATTACTGTGGTTCAGATAACATAATATTTTGAGTTTCTGTTGATTAAATCAATCGCCTTCATTGTATTAACTCAAATGTTTCATTTCAATGAACTCAACATTTTAAGGCAACCAGGTAAATTACTTTTTTAAGTTTAACCAACAATAGTTTTTTCCTGCTTTGCAGATAGTTGAATGTTTGAACTTATTTTTTTACATCTATTTTGTCATGAAAGACATTTTTAATGTGACATGCTTAATGTGCATTCTTGTATTATTGTGGTTAAGAAATAATAATAATTACTCAAAAATGCAACAGAGTTTATCAAATGTCTGTGCTATTAACCCAGATGTCTATAAAACATGTCAACAGTTTAACAAACTAAGATTATCTTCGTACTGTTGCTCCACCAAGCGTAGAAAGTGATTGCTGGACAATTTGCATTATATGGGCGATAACCAAAATATAAGAGAGAAAGATCTTGTACATTTAGAGATTTATATGACGCATTATGCATACATGTAATGTATATCATGTACTGTTTGAAGGAGACTCATATTAATGGTTTCCATCCCAGTCAAGAAGGAACATTATGAACAAATGTTCTTCCAGTAACATTAATATAAAGTCTCTTCGAAATTAAAGGGGACCTATAATGCCTCTTTTCACAAGATGTAATGTAAGTCTCTGGTGTCTCCAGAATGTGTCTGTGAAGTTTCAGCTCAAAATACCCCACAGATCATTTATTATAGCTTGTCAAATTTGCCCGTGAACAAAAACACGCTGTTTTTGTGTGTGTCCCTTTACATGCAAATGAGCTGCTGCTCCCACCCCCTTTCCAGAAGAGGGCGGAGCTTTAACAGTTCATGCTTTGGTCGCTCAACAACAACAAAGCTGGAGAATCTCACGCAGACAAAATGAGGATTGTCAGTAACGGTGTTCAGCCTTACATTGTTCAAACCGGAGTCGACACTGATGGAGAGACTCAGGAAGAAGTTACAACTTTTAGACGTTTCTGAATGGTTAGTGGATAAATTTATGTAGTTCCTGTGGAGTTGATTCAACTCATCGACAAGCATGTGCCGTCATGTTAAACTTTTGTGCAAATCCAGCGTTGAATTGACCCTCGTTTGTGAAGCAGTCCGGCGTAAAATGACGGCATGACAACAACACTCTACTACAACTACTCTTCCTCTTCTCTAAAGCAGCCCAACATGGCCTCACCCCCTTTGTTGTGTGTTCTCGGGGGCGGGGTTTATGTAAATTTTAGGTTTTGTGATGTCACCAACCCGGGAAGAAGCTCGTTGTAGTCCCTACCAGCCATTTGTTGTAGTCCTTAAAAAGCAATTTCTGTAAAAGAAAATATCTCCCTTTGCATTGAACTTCGAGCGTCGTAACTTTGCAGATGTTGTTTATGCTCAAACAGCAACATTACACACTGACTAAAGTTAAAAAAGTGAAATCATAATCAACCACCCCTTTTATAATGTTCTCAAAACATTAGTAAAAAAAAAATGTATACATCATTCATGGAATGTTTTGTCTGATATTTTTTAAATGTTACTAGTTTCAGAATGTTCAATGAACATTCAAAAGTAACATTTCCAGAATGTTTAAAGAAAGATAAAATGGAATGTTCGCACAAGCAAGAATGTTTTTAAACATTTAAAAACTGTTTTCAAAGAACATTCAGAAATAACGTTTTTATAACTTAATAAGAATATTAGCAAAAGTTCTAAAGACATATTTTTGTTAGCTGTGATGGTAGATTTTTTTATTAACATATTGTCTTCCTCCTTGTAGTAGTTTCACCAGTACAGGAGGCAGTACAGAATAATGATTAGATTTAGTGCCTGATGGCTGTGGTTGACATGTGTCCGTACTGCCGCAGTCTCTGTATGTTTGTGTAGAAAGGGTCACTGGTACTTACGCAGAACCTCTCTGGATCACAGACTCGCTCTCATTGAACAGCTGTTAAAACAATCTGAGTGAGTCAAACCACAGGAGAAACGTGCTGATCTGACGGCCTGCGTCAGTGGAGATGGGCTCATGCACCGATTACTCAACAGCAGCCGCTCTTTAAGCCGCCACATTGAGTCTTTGCTCTCCAGCGTGACCTCGTCCCCCTGGAGAAATTACAATGAACTATTCTGGATATGAACATCCACCCACATAATAACTGGGAATATTGCTCAGGTTTAGTGCATATGCTTAATAGCTAATTTCACAATAAAACATTTTATGACAATTTGGGGTTTTATTTAAATGTGACTCATATGAGACTGTTGGTCTTCTCCTTATAAAGTACCATCATCAGAAATGAATGAATAAATAATTCAAACACTTTGGCAATTATTATGTTTCCATCCTAAAATTGCGAATTTAAATTGTGCACAAAATTGCACATAAAACATCTGCGAATAAAGCAGTGTTTTCATCCCATGTGTTCAAGAGAACAAAATCGTCTTCCTAGGAAATTGGCACAAAATATCAGTAATAAAACTAAGTTGCTGCAATCAGGCTCTTTTTCCCTCCATCATAAATGAGTTGGTCTCAGAGCATCTCAGAACGCTGTCATGTGATCTTGCGTTCGGATGCTGGTGTTTGGGAACACAATCGTGTGAGACGCTTCTGGAGGGAATTAAACCAAATCATTCTGATGACAGACTTTGACTCAGACGTTTCAGAACCACCAAACCAACATTTGAGATGCGATGTGATTGGTCCACTGGTTAGTCCAGTTATCCAATCACATCCTCTGCTGCGGCAAAGTCACGTGAGGTTTTGAGGGATTTATTCGGTAAATGTGTTTCCATTTTTGCGCATGCCTTCTTATCGGATAAAAAATGATCTGCCTCAATTGATTTTTTGCGCATTTTTAGAATTTATGCACATCTTGGTCTTTCGATCCACCGTTTTTTTTAAAATGCGATATTCCGAAACGCAGATAAAAATAGG